>NC_059121.1:1222500-1522500 GCF_020740685.1 Jaculus jaculus | reverse complement strand
TAGAATGATGGTGCAGTCTCTCAGCTTGTTGTAAATACTCAGTGTTTCCCCTCTAGAATGATGGTGCAGTCTCTCAGCTTGTTGTAAATACTGTGTTTCCCCTCTAGAATGATGGAGCAGTCTCTCAGCTTGTTGTAAATACTCAGTATTTCCCATCTAGAATGATGATGTAATCTCTCAGCTGTTGTAAATACTCAGTGTTTCCCATCTAGAATGATGATGCAGTCTCTCAGCTTGTTCTAAATACTCAGTATTTCCTATCTAGAATGATAATGTAATCTCTCAGCTTGTTATAAATACTCAGTGTTTCCCATTTAGAATGATGGTGCAGTCTCTCAGCCTGTTATAAATGCTGTGTGCTAAGTTGAGGCCCATTCCTTTAAATTTAACTTGTTCCATCTTGTTAACAGGAAAGAATGTAGAATTTGATCCAATGTCATTTCTACATATATAGTAATGACTCTTTGTTCTTTCCTCTTCTCATATTGACTGACCTGTGAATATTAAACCATTCTTGTATCTCTGGGGTATCTTATTTGGTCATAATAATAGTCTTTTAAATGTGGTTTATTTTACCATATACAGGATGTTGTTACAAAAAGAAAAAAAAAAGTTTAGCTGGTATTGTCAATGTTGAAACCCTAGAATTAAGTACTCTGTGAGGTGCTGACCTCCTGAAGTTGGCCTAAATTTCAACTTTTGACAATTTGTTCCCACTCTCACCAGTAGCTGTGTTATCAAAGTTTAAAACTTTTATTTTCCTTCTGAAAGATAAAAAGACTATAATCCCTCAATATTTTCTCCCTATTTAATGTCATCCATTTATTTTTTTCATTCAGTTATGCTGTAGTTTCATTTCATTGTTTTATAAAATCACGTCTCTTCCATTCCCCATTATCTTTCTTAGGAAGATCTGGAACCATGGACGAAGTCTTCCATGTTCCCATCTGGGTTAATTTTATCAAGTTACCCTTTTCTAGATGGTATCATATGTTATTCAAGATGGAAGATGCATTCAAACTTTTCTCTCCCCACGCCCGACTGTCTACCAGTGCTAACACCCGAGCCTGTGTGCTGAGAGCCCCCTCTCTGTCTCTAGGTCAAGCAGCAGAAGTGTTCTATGCGCAAGCTGTCAGGAAGAACTCAAGCAGGGGACATGCTCGGACTGTGTGAAGGGGTCTCCCCGCCCCCTCCCCAGCTCCAGTTGCAGAGCCTCTTCCACATAAGCTCCCGCTGGAGGCACGCCACGCTGGTGGAGGAAGGATATCAAAGGCAGTGCTGGGAGAACTGGCCTCATGAGTGTAATCATGTCTTCTCTTTCCTTTCTCCTCCCAGTCCGGCATGATAAGAACCGAGGAGGCCGACTTCTTCCTCAAGCCTCTCCCTCCGCACCTCGCCAGCAGAGCGAGCGGCTCTCCCCAGGGTGGCTCTCCCTCTCACATACTGTACAAGAGGTCCGCAGAGCCCCGGGCCCCGAGGGCGAATGAGGTCCTGATGGTGCCCCGGAAGCAGGAACTGGCAAGCTCTCCCATGTACCGTGGCAATCTTCGCCTCACCCTCCCACAAAAGCAGCATTTCTGTGGAAGACGTAAGAAATGTACGTAAGGGTGATTCTCATCTGCATTTAATGATTTGTATATTTATGTAAGCCAATGGGAAAATTTTAATTTCCTTCAACAGATGTATTTGCAGAGGGCAAAATGTACTGTCATTACTCCCTTGGAAGTGAATCCAGAGGGGAGATCTTTTCTGTCAGAGACTCTAGGACATCGCTGTATGGATGGTGAGGAATATGGCAGAGGATTAAACTAAAATTTAAAAAAAAAAAAACAATTAAAACTGTTCCCTGAGCAAATTAAATGACACACAGTATAGAACCTGCCAGACTTCTTTGTTAAAACCCTGGCATTTTCCTCAGTAATTCTATATTTTGAGGTTTAGGTGTATTATAGTCATCATAGTTTTCTTGTGAGGTAATTTTTTTTATATGCCTTCCTCTACCACATCAAAAGGGCAGACTGCAGGATGTAAGTTACCTGAGATTTTTCACCAGGCTTTATGGAAGTTGTTTGGTCCTGGCCCTTAGAAGGGGTCTGTTATGTTACCTCTCAGGAACCAGGGACCACAGGGGTCTCAAGTCCTGTCCTTTCCTAAGTGGCCATCCTGAAGGAGCCTGCGGACAGCCTGGGCCCCCAGCCCTATCTTCTCTACTGTCCATGGCTATTTTACCTGCCACTCTGAAGCACAGGGGAGACTCTGGAAATTCTCAGTGGACATGGCAAATAGACTGGATGACTGACTGAATTCTCTGGTGCCTAAGTTAGAGAGTTTCATTAGACCATGAGAGCCCACGTAGAATTGGAACTCATTTCATCCTATAAATAAAATCCGTGTGCTGGGGCTGGAGAGATGGCTTAGTGGTTAAGGTGTTTGCCTGCAAAGCCAAAGGACCTCAGTTTGATTCCCCAGGACCCATGTAAGCCAGATGCACAAGGCGGCACATGTGTCTGGAGTTCATTTGCAGTGGCTGGAGGCCCTGGCGTGCCCATTCTCTCTCTCTCTCTCTCTCTCTCTCTCTCTCTCTCCCTCTTTTCCTCTCTTGCTCTCTCAAATAAACAGAATTAAAGAAATCCTGTGCTGTATTCACATGGCTGTGGCAAGCTCACACCCAAGTGGGTGCAGTGTGGTCAGGAGTCTTTCTGCTGGGCTGCCAGCATGGCTGTGTAGGAGGAGGGTTTGTCCCCATTAGCTTCTTTGTGGGCTTGTTTTCTGTTCCATGACACATCAGTCGAAAGTGGGAAATGATGTCAGGTGCTGTTAATGTGGATGTTGAGGTTGACGCTCCGGCTAATGAGGGGACTTCCTCTCAGGTATGGGCATGAGTGGACCAGGTTAGCTGAAATTCACATGTCCCCAGGTCTGTACTTCAAGTGTTGTCCTGAGGAGGGAGCAGTTTGCTCCAAGGGGCTCCTGAGGGTCCTGGTCAGAAGGCCACTGCTGCACCAGAGCTGCACGCAGCACCCACCCTGTGGCTGCCCTTCCCTCGGGGGCCCACTGCCTTCACTTTGCACGCAGCTGTCTCCCACTGGAGGTGGTCACCGAAGGATCTGAGGGTGAGCTGCACAGATCTGAAACCCTTCTCCAACACTTTCAGAGAAGAACCAGGAGCTGGTGATGTTACTTCCTCTGTCTCCAACCCTGTCACCCCAGCATTCCATGCAAGAGCCGAGAGAGTGACCGCATGAAAGATGGCTCATAGGTGGTGTTCATGCAAGAGTAACTCGCATGGGGGTAATAGCCACTGTTAATTGCTTGGTTGGCCGTCCTTGTGTCAGTATTTGCTCTAAATGGTTTGTTTATGTTTGAATGTACAGGCTGAGTTTCCTGCAGAGGACCAAAAAGTTGCCACATTTCAGAATATTTTGAATTATGAGATATTTGCATATACATAATGTGAACCAAGACTGAACAGCAAATTCCTTGTTTCCTAGACACATTAAACATGTAGCCCGGCTTCATAGGATGCTGTTAGTGCCACTGTGTTTTGGGGATGACTTGTCCCAAGAATCAGTACAGGGTTCTCTGGTCATGATGTCGTGGTGGCAATGCAGAAAGTTTCAGATTTTGGATCACTTCTGAGTTCACATTTTTGGATTAAGATTGCTCAGCCTATATTTTTTTTAAAATATTTTTAAATTTTTTATTTATGAGAGAGAGAGAAAGAGAAAGAGAGAGAGAGAATAGCTATGCCAGGGCCTCTAGCCACTGCAAATGAACTCCAGACACATATGCTGTCAAGTGCATCTGGCTTACATGGGTACTGGGGAATCAAACTTGGGTCCTGAGTCTTCACAGGCGAGTGCCTTAACCACTAAGCCATCTCTTCAGCCCTCAACCTGCATTTTAAAACAGACAGCTAGCATACACTAGATGTTAGTAGTAATCAGACAGAGCAATGACTACTCACAGCACTTAGTTCAGGGATGGGTGTCACTGGGCGATATGGGATTTGTGAAGTCAATTTTCACATGAAATAATTCTAACTAAATTTTCTTTGGTATCTACTAAATCTAATAGTAGTACAATGTTTGCTTAAAGGGATTACTCCAAGAGGGAAAAGTGTAACTGGTTTTTTTAATTAAATTTGAAAAGGTAAGATGACATTCTTAGGTGATTCAGTACTTCCACCAGCAGTTTGAGACCTACTGAAACCAGTGTCGAAAGGGCAGGTGTGTCTGAATATTAGCGTTGACTTTGAAAACCATCCATTAAACATCTTCAAGGCAGAAAAGCATGCAAGCCAGCATTATTTTCTGAACTGTAGGTTTGTTTAAAACTATTTTTAGGACTGGAGAGATGGCTTAGTGATTAAGGAACTTGCTTGCAAAGCCAAAAGACCCAGGTTTGATTCCCCAGGACCACGTAAGCCAGATGCACATGCTAGTGCATGTGTCCAGAGTTTGTTTGCAGTAGCTGAAGGCCCTGGTGCACCCATTCTCTCTCTCTCTATCTGCCTTTCTCCCTCTCTCCTTGACCCTCTTTCTCTCACATAAAATAAAGTTTAAAAAATCTTTTTATATGTTATTTATTTGTAAGCATAAAAGAGAGAGAAAGAGACAGAGAGAGAGAGAGACAAGGGTATGCCAGGGCCTCTTGACACTTCAAATGAACTCCAGACACATGTGCCACTTTGTGCACCTGGCTTTACATGAATACTGCAAGCCGGTGCCTTTAACTTCTGAGCCATCTCTCCAGCCCAAACCATAGGTTATGTGGCTGGTCGATGCCCCTTTTGCAAAAGTGATTTACTCTACAAATCCTTGGGTTCTTGGTCTTTCAACATTGTATTTTCTTGATTGTAGGCCTGATTTCTTGTTTGAAATCAGAACAAAATAATGTAAAGACAACTCCAGCAATGGTTTCCATGGCAATGAAGTTATACACACTTAATTTACACATAGTAGTCTAATCTAACACAAGTTTTGCATTAAACACTTGTAAAGATGGTGTGTTTGGGTTTTTTTAATCATAAGATTTTTTTTGTTTTGTTCTGGTTTGGTTCTGGGTATGCAGCTTGGACCATCTTTGTATTCATGCTCATCTTGCCTTGGCCTCCTAATTGCTGGGGCTGTAAACGTGCAACCCCATGCCCAGCATGAGGACTTGTTTTAGACAAAACTTACCTAGAAAAAATAATGCTCTGGGTTTCGCGTGTTGGTATTAACTCACACTCCACACGGTCCCCCCTCAGACATGCCACAGCCCCCTGAAGATGACCTCTTCATCTTGCCGGATGAGTATAAGTCTTGCTGCCGGCGCCATAAGCGCTCTCTCCTGAAGTCGCACCGAAACAAGGAACTGAACGTGGAGACGTTGGTGGTGGTTGACAGAAGGATGATGCAGAGCCACGGCCATGGGAATATCACCACTTACGTCCTCACCATCCTCAACATGGTAGGACAGCCTTCTCTTTCTAATGCGGAGTGCGTGTGCCCGTGTGCGCCTGTGTGTCTCCTGTGGGCAGCGCGGGTTTCGTTTTCCACTGGTGGGTTTATTCCTCGTGATTAAGAAATATTTTCTGGGCTGGAGGAATGGTTTCGCGGTTAAAGCATTTGCCTGCTGAGCCAAAGAACCCAGTTTTGATCCCCCAAGGACCCACGCTAGCCAGATGCACAAGGGGGCACACGTGTCTGGAGTTCATTTGCAGAGGGTGGAGGCCCTGGCGTGCCCATTCTCTCCCTCTCTCTCTGTCAAATAAATAAATGAAAATAAAATATTTCTTAAAAAAGAAATATTTTCTGGGCTGGAGAGATGGTTCAGTGGTTAAGGCACTTGTCTACAAAGCCTACCAACCTGGGTTCGGTTCCCCAGTGGCCACCTAAATCCAGATACAGTCAGTGGTGCATGCATCTGAAATTTGTTTGAAATGGCTGGAGGCCCTGGCATGCCTATTCTTTCTCTCTCATCCCCCACTCTGCCCATTCTCTCTCTCCTTGCAAATCAACAAGTAATTTTAAAAATTAAAAAAAAAAAACATTTTCTGTAATAAGTCTTAGTTTTTCTATATTCCGATCAAGGGGCCATTTTCAGAACTACTCAGGGGAAACCACTATGACTACCTTAGCCCGTTTGTGGGATTGGGAGCTCACAGCTGTCTTTATACGCTGAAACATTCTAGAGTAATTATCTGTTCACTGGTATTGAATGTGTGATTTTCAGCACTGTATAGAAACGCTCCACATTTTAGGGACATCAGTGTTCAGATGTTGAGTGCACACCTTCTTATCCACATACCCCTTCGGAGTACCTTCTAGATGAGGTGTGCCTTTGTCCCTGAGTGCCACCCGTACTGGCCATTGACAAGTTAGCGGTGCTCCAACCCCCGTGACCTGGGAGCTGAACCTGCATCACAGAACACAAAAGCCAGAGCCAAGTGTCTGTGGGAAGACACTTGCCCATGACACCGTTCCAGAAGGATGTCTTTTTTCTCCTTCCTCAGAGAACAGAGTACCTCACACATGTCTCTCTCCCCATGGCACTACAAAGCTGTTATTGTTAGTATCACCTTTGGCAGATGCACCCTGGGGACGGCATGGTGATGCTGTGCTGTCCTTCCCCCTCATGGGTTGAGGCAGTGTTTGGTGGATGACCACAGCGTATGGCGGCCCTGCCATGGAAGCTTCTTGCTGCCTGTGCTCTGTGATTTCTGCACCTTGGTGCCGAATGGGCTGTCCATTAACTCCATATCTGTCACAAACGGACTGTCCATAGTCCATAACTTTCACAGATGGGTTATCTGTTGTCCATGACTGTCACACATGGGCTGTGTGCTTTCCATGACTGTCACACATGGGCTGTCTCTATTCTATCACTGTCATATATGGGCTGTCTGTAGTCCTTGACTGTCACACATGGGATGTCTGTATTCCATGACTGTCACACATGGACTGTCTGCTGTCCATGACTGTCACATGTGGGCTGTCTGTATTCCATGACTGTCACACATGGACTGTCTGTAGTCCTTGACTGTCACACATGGGATGTCTGTATTCCATGACTGTCACACATGGACTGTCTGCTGTCCATGACTGTCACATGTGGGCTATCTGTATTCCATGACTGTCACTTGTGGGCTGTCTGTATTCCATGACTGTCACACATGGGCTGTCTGCTGTCCATGACTGTCACACATGGATTGTCTGCTGTCCATGACTGTCACATGTGGGCTGTCTGCTGTCCATGACTGTCACATGTGGGCTGTCTGCTATCCATGACTGTCACACATGGACTATCTGTATTCCCTGACTGTCACACATGGACTGTCTGCTGTCCATGACTGTCACACATGGGCTGTCTGTATTCCATGACTGTCACACATGGACTGTCTGCTGTCCATGACTATCACACATGGACTGTCTGTATTCCATGACTGTCACACATGGACTGTCTGCTGTCCATGACTGTCACACATGGACTGTCTGCTGTCCATGACTGTCACACATGGGCTGTCTGTATTCCATGACTGTCACACATGGACTGTCTGCTGTCCATGACTGTCACACATGGGCTGTCTGTATTCCATGACTGTCACACATGGACTGTCTGTATTCCATGACTGTCACACATGGACTGTCTGCTGTCCATGACTGTCACACATGGACTGTCTGCTGTCCATGACTGTCACACATGGGCTGTCTGTATTCCATGACTGTCACACATGGACTGTCTGCTGTCCATGACTGTCACATGTGGGCTGTCTGTATTCCATGACTGTCATACATGGACTGTCTGCTGTCCATGACTGTCACACATGGACTGTCTGCTATCCATGACTGTCACACATGGACTGTCTGTATTCCATGACTGTCACACATGGACTGTCTGCTGTCCATGACTGTCACACATGGACTGTCTGCTGTCCATGACTGTCACACATGGCCTGTCCACTGTCCATGACTGTCACACATGGACTGTCTGCTGTCCATGACTGTCACACAGGGGCTGTCTGCATTCTGTGACTGTCACACATGGCCTGTCCACTGTCCATGACTGTCACACTCCTGCTTCTCCTCATGCTCAGTGCCACTCTCGGCATCCGTTTCCACTCCTGTGTTCCATCATCCCTCGTGTTGGCATTTTTACACTTTTTTCCTTCTCTTCTGTCCTCTTTCTCTGGGGTTCTGGAACCCCTTGCTAGGAGAGTTTGAATTGTGCCTGGTGTGCCCAGTTGCCACAGGGACCAAAAACCCCCTAGCCCGGCATGCATCCCAGAAAGGAGGTGGCAGCTGGAGTATTGTGTTTAAAGGCAGTTGGCCTACATAACATGGCCGTGCTGCAAAATAAAGTAACATTCTCCCCCACACCCTATATTCTAGCAAAGACACAGACCAGCTCCTGTGTTCCTCTTATTAATGTTAGATAAAGGTCCTCCCCGGCCCTCTCGAACTTTAGCTTTGGACTTCCAGGTTTCCATGGCGAGAGTTCCACGGTTGTGGGCTTCACGGGGCTATGTCTGCTTAGCAACATAGAGAAATCAAAACCTTCTTGGCTCCGTTACTGAAGAACAAGGGCTTGGCCTAGAGGCAGGATCCTGAGCCACTGCCCGGTGGCTTCGGGCTGCCTGATACGAGGCTGATATGAATTTTCTGTTCCAGGTGTCTGCTCTATTCAAGGACGGGACAATAGGAGGGAACATCAACATTGCCATTGTAGGGCTCCTTCTCCTGGAAGAAGAACAGGTACGCTTGCTCTAAAGCCACCAGCCTCCTCTTCGGGAATAAAGTGAATGTGAAGTAGTGCTTTTCAGTATTAAGTGTTCTGTGGATGTCTCCTCTTTCTCTTAGAGGAAAAGCTGCTCATTTATTATGTGTGAAACAACTAGTTTCTTGTCACTTCTTTCAAAAGATAGTTTGCTGCGTGTTTTGGGGCATGGTAGTGAAGAGCATTCTTCTGAACCGTTAGGGGAAGTGGCATGAGGAGCTGCAATGATTCTGTGGCAGGAGGCTCACTAGGAACACCGAGGGCACCATGTGTCTTAAGCCGCCTCGAGTTTCTGGGAAGCCATCTGGAATTCACCCCACTGGTGCTCAGCTAGAAGACCAGGCATGTTTCCTGGCCTAAAGGCCAAGCATCCCTTCTTGGCTCCTAAGCCCCCATCTCCTTCTGACTCGGGCTTTCATTCTCACGGAGCTGCTGGAGTGGGGAGCGGGGTTCTCTTGCTGTGCACTGACCATGGTAACCGCAGATTACGTTGACTTGGTAGCAGCCTCGGAAGAATTTCCTCGGGCCCCTTCCAGACCCTCGGTCACTGCAAACACACACAGCTGCCCTTCAGTCCACAGGGGCACATTGTGGCATTGGAAATGGGGGCTTGTCTTCATAAGAGGGTCTCGCTTCTGTTTGCTGTAAGCCCATCACTCTGTCACCAAAGACGTGTGACCTGTGGACCGCGCTCGGCACCCGGGCTTTGCCGCCACACTTGGTGACACTTCAAGCTTCTACTGTAGACACGGTTTTCTTGTTTGTGAAGCAACCGTCTTTCAGATGGAGTCTGAGATGGCTCCCAGACCTTTGAGACACCTCCCCTCTGTGCAGGTGGGGCGCGCCCGAGAGCAGGCTGTCTGGCCTGCCTCGTCACGGGGGTGCAACCCCATTGTCTGTTGTGTGTGCGTGAGTTTCAGGAGGGCTTGCTGAGTTAGCAGGGCGTCTCGGGTGACAGGTTAATTATTCCCTGCATAAAACTGATCCCAGCTGAAAGAATAAGCAGGGTTATCGTTTGATCGTGCACCTGTGTTAACTTTAATTAACCCGTTTTCTTGGAAATCACCAGCTGAGGAATGTGAGGCATGCCACAGTGTGCACGCACAGTGTGTAGTGTGAGTATATGTGGCACTGTGGGAAAACACCATTAACATCTATGGAGAAAATAGGTCGGCTGGGAGGCTTTTTGGGTTCAGTAGCATTTAAAGCTTCTGAAAAGATGGTGTACTGAGATAGAGGTATATAGCCCGCTCTCTGACCACCCAGAGGAAACAGTAGCAAATCTATAAATGGGTTCAAGTCATCCAGTACACATGCTATGAGGAGTGTTCCTGACACCCCCAATCCTCCATGCCAAGCAGTTTTTGTCGTTCATCACTCTGATATTTCACTGCTGCCCTCACAACTTATGGTATGTATGGATAAGGTTCAGTGCCTAATGTCTTGTTTCCATGAAGTTGTTTTTTTTTTTTTTTCAGAAATAATAAAACTTTACACTTTGACCTCCTTTTTAAATTTTTATTTATTTATTTGAGAGAGGGAAAGAGGCAAAGAGAGAGAGAATGGACATAGCAGGGCCTCCAGCCACTGCAAATAAACTCCAGATGCATGTGCCACCTTGTGCGTCTGGCTTAGGTGGGTACTGGGGAATCGTACTAAGGTCCTTTGGCTTTGCAGGCAAGCATCTTAACGCTGAGCCATCTCTCCAGCCCGACATTGACCTCTTTTCATAAACAAGTTGCCTTTATGTAGAAACGTTACTTCATTAGTGCTGGAGTGATAAACATTAAAGAGAAATTATTTAGAAGCCTCTTTTGTTCAACTTTGTTATGAAATGAGTGTGTCACTGACTGATTTTGGGCACCTATTCAAAAGCCACATATAAATGATTCCGTTGCCTTATGTAATTTTGCAAAATGCTTTTCAAAGATTTTTGAATGCAAAAGATTCATGCATAGATCTCTTTTTTCTTGAGTCATTAACAAGACTCAGATCATTTCAATTGTTTATGTACAGAAAGGTGCTTAAATACCTTCACTCAGTCTGTACTGGGTTGCAGAGTATCCCTTCCTTTGCGTTTTGATGTCTAATATGGAATATGTCATGTGTCTGTTGGGTCCATGCATATATTTGAAACCTGAATTAAGAATAGCTTGCTTGGGCTGGAGGGATGGCTCAGCAGTTAAGGCATTTGCCTGCAAAGCAAAAGGACCTAGGTTCGATTCCCCAGGAGCCAAGGTAAGCCAGATGCACAAGGGGGCACACACATCTGGAGTTTGTTTGCAGTGGCTGGAGGCCCTGGTGTGCCCATTCTCTCTCTCTCTCTCCCTCTTTCTCTGTCAATAAATAAATAAATAAATAAATAAAATATTTAAAAAAGAGATTAGTTTGAAGACAATGACTTATAGTGTTTTTGCTCTTCACCTCCATGGACATCACGGCTTCTCCTGTCTAGCCAGGACTTGTGATCAGTCACCATGCCGACCACACTTTAACCAGCTTCTGCCAGTGGCAGTCAGGATTGATGGGGAAGGATGGAACTCGCCATGACCATGCCGTCTTGCTGACGGGGCTGGATATATGTTCCTGGAAAAATGAGCCCTGTGACACTTTGGGTAAGATTCTCCAGTAGAGATCTGGGTTCTGTGTTAGAGTGTGCCCCTTTGGGGAGTACCCGAATAGCTGAGTATTTCTGCTTTATTTCATATCCTTACCAGTAGTGTCTGCAGAGCATGTGTGTAAAGGGTTGTCTCATTTCCCTGTGTACACTTTGTCTAAATATAAGATAATACTTTTATTTCTCAAGACCGACTGTGGAGCAAGTAAAAGTCCCTCCCAAGTCCGTGTTCTCACTACTTCTAAGATACGAAATGTTTTCTCACATTTCTGCTCCCACTGAGCGTGGGGCCAGGAGACACGGCGAGTCGCATTATGTGTCAGGAGTGCAGCTGCGCATACTGCAGTAGTGTTGCTTTCCCCAGTTCCCGCTTCTCCACAAAGACCTCAGCCTGAACACGCCAGTCATCAGGAAGTGTCACGGAGGCAGCACAATGGCCCAACACTGTACTACTAACCAGGAACACTCTTGATTTCCTCCCCATGTTTATGGGGAGGAAGGATTGCTTCCTTTCTTTCTTTTCTTTTTTCTTTTTCTTTTTTTTTTTTTTTTTTTTTAGAGTTAGGGTCTCACTCTGGCCCAAACTAACCTGGAATTCACCACATAGTCTTAGTCTTAGGGTAGCCTCGAACTCACGGTGATCCTCCTACCTCTGCCTTCCGGGTGCTGGGATTAAAGGCGTGAGCCACCACGCCCAGCAAGGGAGGAAGGATTTCTATCATAGGAACTCAGATGAGACTCAGTCTAGCAGAGGTCACATGTGACATGGTAACTTTGTTCCTGCCCTCACCAAGCCTACTCAAGAGACTGGCCCCCAGCCAGCCTCAGAGACCTGGGAGTTTTGCGCCCTGATCAGTGTGGCTCCCTGCACCTAAATGCCAGGTGATCTGGTTGGCAGCCGAACATACCCTGTTCTCCAGGGTGTTTCTCCCTGCATCTCTTAAGGCAGGAAAAGACAGAAACTTCCCTGGCCACCTGAATTTACCCCTCCTATTCACTTCAACAATAGCCTGTGCCAGGAAAGGCGCAGACCCGTGGCCTGTTTCCCGTGTGATGTAGTCCTGGCGCTCGGGAGAAGTCCCTGTCTCCATGTTACTGCATGCTGTTTACACGGCTGTCCAAGGGTTGCCCACCTCACTTTTCCCCACTTGAGGATGAGAACCAAAGTTTACTCAACAACAGAAGAGAGAGGTAGAGTTCTTTTGTAATAATCCCGCCATATATTCTCCGACTCTCTGCCCCCTCCAGGGTTCGCCCCCATCAGTGGAATGTGCAGCAAGTACCGCAGCTGCACAATCAATGAGGACTCAGGACTTGCGCTGGCCTTCACCATTGCCCACGAGGCTGGGCACAAGTAAGTCTGCCCCACCCCACAGGGGGCGGGAGCCAGGGCCCGCTCTGAGCCAAGTGGTCGTCCTGGAGCTGTTGACGCTGCCACGTCTGCCATGGGCATTCACATGGATTCCAGGAGAGGGTCGGTTATGAGCCCCTGTGCCTTAGAAACGGTCTTTCCACGTTCATGCGGCCCTCCGGCTTTTATGGCCCCACGTGAGCTCGCATTCCTCTGTGCCTTGCTCTGACCTTCCCCTGCTTCCTGGCAGAGTTGGTTCCTTTCCCATGGCAGCTGATGAAAGCACTCAGGGAGGCAGGGGCGCTGGCGCTCACAGTGAGAAGGGGCAGCCGTCATCTCGGGCAGGGCAGCAGAGCGGGAAGCCCGTTCTGTGCACAGTCAGGAAGAGAGTGTGCTGGGTGCCTTTCTCCACATGCAGCCAAGCCACAGCCCAAGGAACAGTGCCATCCACAGTTAGGGCAGGATATACGGGTCTTCCCATCTCAAGTAACATCTTGAAAATCCCTCACAGGCGTTGCCATAGCTACTTTTAGGTTTCTGGGACAGAGCACCCAGCCAAAAGCAGCCAGTGGGAAGAAAGGGTTTATTTACTGCCCTTGTCCTCAAGGGGAAGTTTCTGCATGGCAGGGAGAGGATGGCAGAGCAGAGGCTGGGTATCCCCCCTTGCCACAGCAGCTGGAAGAAAGCAGCAAGAGAGAGAGCTGAGCTCTGGCAAGGGGGAGCTGGCTAGAACACCCTAAGACCCATCCCCAGAAACACACCTCGCTTGTCAAGGACCCACCTCCCAGATTGTCACCATCTGGGAAGAAAGCATTCAAATACGTGAGTTGATGGGGAATACTGTTTCAAATGACCATAGGCATGCCCGGAGATTTGTTTCCATGGTGATTCTAAGCCACTTCAAATTGACAGCTGGCGTTAACCATTACAGTGCCTGTGACTGATGACAGCAGGGTCCGTCTCTGCTCCTCTCTCCTGTGCTTTGCCCTTGGTTGTACGCGTTCACCTCACTCCGTCGTGGGCTGATGTCATGGGGAAGGTGCCACACGGCAGAGGGTGGTGACAAGCTCTCACTGCCGACAGTTGCTGCTCTGCAGTTTGTGTGCACACATGCATGCGCGTGCACGCGTGCACACACATGCATGCACACACTCACATGCATGCACGCATGCACACGCATGCAACAGACACACAGACACACACACATGCACACACACATGCATGCATGCACGCGCACATGGACACATGCACGCACACACACAATTGGTAGAGGTACTGTTTGGGGGCACATGCACAGCATCTGAGCAGCGAGGGCACTGACAAAGAGCATGCCTAGGGAGGTCCGGTTCACCTCTTGCTGCTGGTTTTGAAATGAGGCAGCCTTTGGTTGTGCCGAGAGCCAGATGGGCGGCCAGCCTGGGGGCCATGGTTCTGGGGAGACAAAGTTGGTAGAATAGGGTCTTGGGCAAGTAACTCTCAATAAGAATGGCCACTAGTGTCTTTCTCTATTCTTTTTTAAAAAAAATTTTGTTACTTTATTTATTTATTTATTTGAGACTGACAGACAGAGAAAGAGGCAGATAGAGAGAGAAAGAGAGGATGGGCGCGCCAGGGCCTTCAGCCACTGCAAAGGAACTCCAGATGCGTGCACTGCCTTATGCATCTGGCTAACGTGGGTCCTGGGGAATCAAGCCTCGAATCGGGGTCCTTAGGCTTCACAGGTAAGCGCTTAACCGCCAAGCCATCTCTCCAGCCCTCTTTCTCTATTCTTAAATATCTTGTGTTTGTACCTATAAATCTATCTGCTGAAGCAACGATTGTGTGTGTATATGTGTGTGTGTGTGTGTGTGTGTGTGTGTGTGTGTCGTTTTAAGAGCACCATCACTTCCCAAGCAGCTGCGCTTTTCCTATGGGTGTCCTGATGATTAGAAAGGTCACTAGTGGTAATGCATATACTTTCTTGCTGTGTTGAGACTGCACTTGAAGTTCCTCCTGGCAAATGGACAACCAGGAGCGCCACTTTCTCTACTGTTTGTTTTTATTTCCGACCACATCACTCCAAGCACAAGACAAAGGCAGTGTTCATGACTTGTGGGCCTTTTGACTATTTTCATACCTGAACATAATGTAATTGGCTAATACTTCCATCCCAATGCTTCCTTTGTCTTCTCTCCCCCCCTCTGCTGAGCTCTTTCTATACAACCAGTCTTCCTCCCAGCAATTTCTCCACACACTATGGGAAAATGGACTCAAATCACCCAGACCCATTCAGTCATCTCTCTCTCACACACACATGTGTGTGCAGTTGTGTTCAGTGGGAACCCACAGAGGCCGTACAGGTTCTAACTCTGTGTGGACTGGCCACCTCCAAACGGAGCTCTGTCCCCATCACCGATTCCTCATCACTGCAGGTAATGATTGACAATTACATTGCTTAGGAAATTGCACTTTCACCGTATAAGGATTTTAGTTAAAACACAATTGCATTTAAAAAATAATAATTGCATTTTAATAGCCTGCTAGAATTAGAATTCCAAAAAAAAAAAAAAGATCATTATAACAACATGAGGCTCTTGGTGTCCTCTGAACCATATCTGGATTTAATTAAGCAATCTAGTCACTGAGAGCTAAGCGTGCAGCGCTCAGGATTCGGGGAGATAGGGACTTGGGTAGCCCTAGCCACGGTTGCAGGTGGTGGGCTCAAGTTAAGTTTAGCTAGAACTATCCCAAGCTAGGTGCTCATTCATCAAAGTAAACTAACCTCAGCATTTTGCATTGGTATTTCTAGAGGGCAATTACTAATATTTTCTTTCCTCACTCAGATGAAACTTAAAGGGAAAAAAAACATGTTACTTGAAGTGGTGCTTCCCCTCACCTGAGGTGAGCCGTCTTGCTGACAGAGCTGGTCTCTAGAAGTTGTCAGCCATTGGGGCTGGAGAGGTGGCTAAGTGGTTAAGACTCTTGCCTTCAAAGCTTAACTACCAGGGTTCGATTCCCCAGTGCCCATGCAAAGCCAGATGCACAAAGTGATGCATGCATCTGGAGTTCATTTGCAGCAGCGAAAGGCCATGACATGCATATTTCCTCTCTCCCCTCCTTCTCTGTCTCTCTCTGCTGGCAAATTAATTCACTAATTTTAAAAAAGAACTTACCAGCTCTTCTTGAACCCCAGATGTCTAGATAACTTGGTACAAGGGGCAGAAAACTGGAGCTCTAAAGGAGGTGACGCATGTGTGAGATGCCGTCTGATCATGCTGCATGCACAGGAGATGTGCATGCTCAGCATGTGCTGGATGCCACAACAAATGACCATGGTGACAGGTGACAGAAATGACAGGGGGAGCTTCTGACTTTGGTAGCACTTCTGGTAAAAAAAAAAAAAAAAAAAAAAAATTGTGGCACAACTGCGCTGTGATTCTTAAAAGACAAGAGCTTTCTGTGACCTTCCCTAAGCAGGGAGGAGGGAGGCTGGGAATTCAGCGGGCATGGGAGGGCCAAGCAAGGGACAAATGCAGAGTGAACATTGCAAAGAAGTTGTTAGGTGTGACAACGCCCAGTGAGAAATGATGACTTGTGACTTCGTTCATGAAACCGCATAAATCTTAGCTAAATTGAATGAAGGCAAACACATCTATTCAGTTCATTTACACTCCGGGATTGTGTTTGAAGAAGAAATGCATGCACGGGCCCAATTCGTAACACCAACAGTGCGCCTTTACCTCTGGCAGGGATAGGCAAAGATTGGAATTCTGCAATTTTAAGAGTTAGTGTTTTTTCATCACTTAGGACTTCTATTGTGAGAGACATAAGCCACCCTGTTTCACAGGAAGATTGGACTTCTGTCTGTGTTGAGAGCCACTGTCTGGGACAGTGCATGCTTCTCCCAATGGACCCCAGTGTCTTCTGCTCAACTCCAGTGTGCACTCAGCTTGGGTGCAGTGCCTGGGCTCTGCCGGGATTGCTAAGCATCAGCGGGTGAAGGAAGCTGACAGAGAGTGAGCAAGCAGAAGGTGACACGCAGGTCCTAAGGAACTGGGCCAGACTTACCATGGATCAAGTGCACACACTGAAGGCCATGTCATCTGAGGCAGACCCACCGGGAACAGTTCCATTGGCTAAGGGAAATCATGAAATTGGATCTGCAGAGCTCAGGCCTGGGTCTCAGGCTCCAGATAATATTGGCGTACGTCAGGATCGCGAGGGAACATCTGCTGGTCAGCAGGCTTCCCGTCTGCAGAATGTGAGCCCTGTTATATGATATAAGTGCAGGGCCTGCTCCACCGGAAGGGCCCACCTTACCACAAATAAAATACGCCTGCCCAGTCGTCTGCCCCGTATCAGTATCTTCAGGCTGTCAAGACTTTCAAAGCCTGTTTTCTGTGCTGTGAAGTGTCCATGACCCATAGTTTTGTATCTCATGTTTCCTTGAATGTACTAGCCTAGCAACCCGTACAATTTGCATGCTGCCATCAAGGCATTAAAAAGGACTCTGTGTCATTGCTTAATCTAAGACGGGTGGCATACATGTGTTGTGGAAAAGACCAAGTACTGTTGGTATTGCCAGACGCCACCCAGGGACAACTGGGATGTCACTTAGGAAGCAGTATGGACATCTGGACAAGGCACATGATGACGCTATTCAGCTCAGACCTGTCTCTGCTGATGTCAGGACCACTCAGGGCCATAGCAGGATGTGGACCCAGCTCGGCGGTGTAGTCCATTGGCTCACAACACTGCCCTGTCACCAGCCTGGATCCCTTTCCTGCTCTGGATCAGTTACCATGATGTGGCCCAGTGTTTATCTCTGCCTTTTGAAAAGCCAGTGAGAAACCTGTGTCATTCCTCTCTAGAGCTCTTGTTTTCCCATGTGCATTTCACATCTGCCATGCCTTGGCCCTCTTCCCACATCTGTATGCCCACTGTAGGTGCCAGGGACTCTCTGTGTTTGAAAATATAAGCAAGACACAATTTGTTCTCGGTGTATAAAGAAGGATCTATCAGGGCTGAGGAGACGGCTCAATGGTGGAAAGGCACCTCTTGGCAAGTGTGTAAGCCCAAGGTTAATTTCTAGGAACCCACATAAAAACAAAGTGGCACACATAGCTGTAACCCAGTGCTCGATGGCAGTGGCAAACCAAGAGACTGATAGTTCTTGGGCCAGCTAGATCGGCACGCACGGAACGGCAAAACAACATAGAAAACTCTGTGTCAAAAATAAGGTGGAAGACTAGGACAGACGCCCCAAGGTTGTCCTCTGACCTCCCTAAGTGCTTCCCCAAATGTTCCCGTACTCTCTCCTCTCTTTCTCTCTCTCTTTTTCTCCTCTCTCTCTCTCTCTCTCTCTCACGCGCACGCACACACTATATACTTACATGTATGCACATGTTAAAATATAAAGAGAAGGATTTATAATATTAGTTTACACATGAGAAAGCAGGACGGTATCACACAGGCCATGAATGACGGAGGCAAGATGCTATTACAGCCTGCCTGCCTTCGGCCGCCTCTGTGGCCCATGGTCTCTCTAGTTGTTGGTCTGAAGCCCCGAGTTCCCACCTGCCTGTTGGCTCCACCTCCTTCCCTGCATGTCATGGTAGAGGTCGAACATCTTTGTCCCACCTGTAATCTCCAGGTCACCTCATGTGGTCAGGGTGGAGTGAGCACCCAGGAGGCACTGGTCCTTTGATTTTCTCATCTCAGTATCCTTAACACACTCTGCTGACAAGCTACAGCTACTGAGATACCCCTAAACTGCCTATCTGTCCATCGCCTGGGTTTTCTATTAACTATTTCATTTAGCGTGATTAACCCTAAGTTGGCATTTTTGTACCTGGGATCCTGATACAGTTGTGCAAGCTGACTTCAGTCAGCACACTTTAATATAACTGCTTCTATGGACCGTCGATCGTGCTGGCACTGGGGTTGTGAGCATGGGTAAGAGGTGTCTCACTCCTTGAGAAACTTATTACCAGCTATTAATGATGAAGAAAGAAAGCATATTTACTATCTTAGCCTATGAGATGGTAACTGTTTTACATAAAGTGCTATGGTGTGTGGGAAAAAACCACGGTCTGGCAAGTATAACTTGGATCACAATCATATTTTTTTTTTTTTAAGTAGGGTCTCGCTCTAGCCCAGGTTGACCTGGAATTCACTCTGTAGTCTCAGGGTGGCCTCGAACTCACGGCTATCTTCCTACCTCTGCCTCCTAAGTGGTGGGATTAAAGGCGTGCGCCACCATGCCCAGCAATGATCACATTTCTTGATTGCCAAATATCAACCTTAACTTCACGATGTATCCTGTTCTTTCTTCCATGACTTTATTAACACATGTATCAGATGTGATTTCCTCGTGTCATGTTTCTGCTTAGAGAAACAGTCATCACATCTTGAGGGGTTTACTGATTGGAAACACAGTACATGAACTGGGGGCCTGAGACGTTTGTGGACACCTAGCAGTCTACTCCTGAGCCAGGAGATGCCCAGTACAGGCTTTGGGCAGCCATGCTGTGTTACTCAGATTTCTAATACTGATAGAGTTTGAAAAGCGATTCTAGAAAGAATTAAAAAACAAAAACAAAAAAAAAAAAAAAAAAAAAAAAAAACGCCTTAGACCAAACAGCAAACAAGAAACCCTGGGGCATTCTTATTATTTGAACTCCTTAGAAGTGTGGGCAGAAGTCCGGCAGAACGATCTAGTCCATGCCATGGAGCTCAGTGTGCCTCCGTGGTTCGGTCCAGGGCCAGCGGGGCAGCGGGCTGGCGGGCACTGCTTTCTCCAGTGCAGCCTCCCTGCTGGGCCTTCAGCCTGAGTCTTTTCCTGGCCGATGCCTTTCCTCTGCTGTGCGTGCGGTTGCTTTGGCCTTGCTCCATTGCCTTTAACTTCAGAGCCTGGGTGGAGGTGAAAGTAACCACACCCCCATCATCCTTGGTACTGATGAGGAATTTGGCAGTTGCGGCAGTGTCTGCCGGCCAGATCTCCTTGGATCCGCCCTTCAACCACTGGAACGACAGAGTCGCACGGATTCTGACCGGCCTTCGCCATGCAGGCGTCTGAGCTCGGCTCCCCGCTCTGGGGCCCAGATCAGGCCTCCCTCGCCACAGGGCATCATGGAGATGGTGTGGTAGACACAGGTCGTGAGCGCTTGGAAGTGGTCACACTTGTACCTGTGTTCTTGCCGTGATCCCCCGCCTCAGCCTGTGCTTCTCTCGTCCCTTTTGGAGCACACATCCCCCCCCCTCCCGGGGCGTCTTCCTCGCCTCCCTCCATCACCGTGGGCGTCGGGGCAGGACAGTGTCGCTGAACCAGTGACTGCTTTACTCTTGCGTCCTCTCCCTCTTTCTCTCTCTGTCTTCCTCTCCTTTCCCTCCCGCTCTTCCTCTCTCTGTCTTTTCTCCTTTCCTCGTCTATCTCTCCCGCTCAGCCCCTGTTCTTAGGGAATCTGTACAAGGATGGAGCACCAAGGAGTAGTGGACCATAATGAATGGCTCCCCGAGCATAGATCTACCTGATCAGAGGCCGCCAGGCCACAGGGAGCTCCCGACGCCAGGTCTCTTCTCCCCAAAGTGACGTGCAGCACTTTCCGGACTTCCTGGGATGGCAGAGGATGCAGGGCAAGTACTCCTGCCCGCAAAATTCTGGGAGTGCGAGGGGTGCAGACATGGGTAGGAGACCACTTAAGTCACCGAGCCGCATGGGCTCAGGACAGCCACTTGCACAGCTCAGTGGTCTCACGACAATCTAGGGGATGCTGAGTAGCACGGTGGGCCACAGGACACCAGAGGTAGCTTCCTCGTAGCTGCCGTAGTGGGAGATGTGCTCATGCAGTACCCAGGTCTGATTCCCACCACGTGGAATCCGTGCACATTGAAACAACGAGCCTGGCCTCGCTCACCCTCCCGGGTTCCACAGCCAGGCCTTCCAGAGCGATGAAGGGGTTGGGGTCGCGGCCTCCAGTGCTGAGGACGTGAGGTGAGGGGAGCACAGAGAGGGAGGGGACATAGGTGCCCACGCCCCATGACCACCAGTGGACCACCCACCTAAGAAGAGTCTCTCTCTCTCTCCAGTAGAGCTGTGCTCAGCAGACACCAGGGTCTGACTCTGATTGATGTGGGCACACGCCAAAGCAACCCGTGAGTCAGTCTGAAAACCCTAAAAGCTCTGTGAGCAAATGAGATCCTCAGCAAATGCACTACTGATGGCCATTGTTTCTTCCTAATGTGTATGTCTTTCCCCCTCTCCCTCTTTCCCTCTCTCTCTCCCTCCCTCACTCTTTCTGGGTGTGTAGAGGGGTGTCCCCATAAGTTCACGTGTTATGAATGCTTAGTTCCCAGCTGATGACAGTTTGGGAGGCAACGGTGTTTGGGAGGAGGTGTGTCATAGGTGCTGTACCCTGAGGTTTACTAACCCTCAGTTTGCCAGTGTTAGTTGGCATGCTCTCACGCTGTGGTGTTCCAGCTACTGTGGCACCTTCTGCTCATGCCATCCTTTCCCCTGCCATCATGGAGGTTCCTCTCAAGTCTGTAAGCCAAAATAAACCCTTTTCTCCCACAAGCTAGTGTTGGTTGGGTGTTTTGTGCCAACAATGTGAAGGTAACTGCTATAAGTGGGGAGGATGTCTGGCCAGTCCTGACTTGCATCGCGTACTGGACGAAGAAGCGCTCTTTGTGCTGAAACAGCCATTTCTCTTCTGTAGCTTTGGCATGGTCCACGATGGAGAAGGGAACAGGTGCAAAAAGACCGAAGGCAACATCATGTCCCCAACATTGGCAGGACACAACGGGGTCTTCTCCTGGTCACCCTGCAGCCGCCAATATCTTCACAAATTTTTAAGGTATGAACCCCTTTGAGACTATCTTGTGATCTCTCTGGGTCTGTGTGAGCATCTCAGGCTGTGGACCCCACAATGGGACCAAGAAGTTTGAGGTACAGCTCTTTGGTCTCTGAGGTCTGCTAGCTTCATCCAACACTGGCATTTAGATGGACAGGACATCCATGTAACACCACACCAAAGAGGTTGTCACTAACAGTTCAAGGAAAGCTCTTGACTGGGGAGATAACTCAATGGGAAAAGTCCTGTGGCACACACACACACACAGGAAGTGAAGCAGGAGGGTATGAACCTTCTCATGAGAAGAAAAGCCAAGAGGTTAGTGAGGAAAGGTCCCAGAGTTTAAAAAGAGTAGTAAAACAAGAAAGAAATTTTTCTTTCCCTTCCCCATCCCATTCCCTGGCTGGAGTGGGGAAGGGCTCCCCCGAGCAAGGACCATGACGCTCAGGCCTCAGGAGGAGACTCCACCACAAAACCAAGCCCCCTTTGCCCACAGGACAAGCCTCTTTCGTAGCTCATTAGGGTGGGCTTTCCCTGCAGGCTCGGGTAAGTAAGGGAGAGAGCTGATGAGGTTTTCCACTCAAGGGGCTGGCCCAAGGGGGAGCAGCCTACCTACGTATGTCAGACTAGGGAAGAAGTGGGGCGGGGGTGCTGTTGGATAAGACTCAATTAGGTGCTGAATTCCAGTTTTGTCAAGGCAGGCAGGGCGACAGCTCTGTGTCCCCTCTCTCTGGGCTGTTACTGCTGACTGCCTATCCAGAAGACAGCCTTGATGCCATTTCTCCTGCCATGGGTGAGGAGAATGGAGATAGGAGACAGTTACTGGGATCAAGAATGTATGTGGATGGCTGATGAGAGAAGGGTACCCAATATATATATATGGTGTGTGTGTGTGTGTGTGTGTGTGTGTGTGTGTATAAATGTATTCGGTAGCAAAATGATCAAGTTCAGCCAGCCATGAGGAGCATGCCTGTCAGACATGTACACACAACACACACATACATGTGACAAAAAGAGAAAAACAATTCATATTTAATAAATATGATCCGATGAACTTGGACACTGCTTAAACCAATAGGATCACAGCTATGGAGTTTCCTCCAGAGGTAGGGGAGGAAAACTAGGCTGGGGCCACCCACCTGCCTGCCAAGGTTTTGAGCCTGTGTGCCCCAGTAGTCAAAACTAAGAGCTTGCTACTCTCAACGGACACCCAAGGAAGGGATGTGCTAACCCTTCTAAGTTCTGTGGGTGTGCTCAATGTCCTCCTGGCCTCTGTTTGCCTCCTGCCCTATTTTCTCCTCTCCACTCTCTCTCTCCCTTACTTTTATTTATTTATTTATTTTATTTTATTTTTGTTTTTTTAAGATAGAGTCTCATCCTAGCCCAGGCTGACCTAGAATTCACTATGGAGTCTCAGGGTGGCCTCCAACTCACTGCTATCCTCCTACCTCTGCCTCCCAAGTGCTGGGATTAAAGGCGTGCGCCACCATTTTTATTTTTATTTTTGACAGAGTCCTTTGTCTTTCATTTTTTTCTATTCCAACATTAGGACATCATTTGTCTTCCCTGTTGGTTAACCAGGGGGCCATGCCCCAGGGTCAGCCATCCTGTCTGTCTTTTTTTCTGTTCCTTCAATCTCATCACCACCTTCGGAGACAGAATCTTGGTCTTTATTCTCCAGGCCTCTGAGCCTTCAGTTTGCTCTCTCCTTAAACTCATGCCCCGAGACCTCAATCACTCCCTAGAAGACAATGACCTCTTCCAGATTTTGTGGCATCAAAATGAGGGATAATCTCTGGACAATACTTGTACATTGGCAGTATACACTTGATCTAGAAATACACAAAGATCATTTCTATTTCATTTCTGTCACCAAAAAGGACACTGTTAATCGCACCTTACAACTGGTATTGACACAACATGCTGGTGTGCCTCATCATTTGTCAGGCCAGAGACAGTGTCCTCCCGGAGTCGAGTGGGGTTGGGCAAAAGTGGTTTTAGCTTTTTCTTACAAGTGTCCATCTTTTCTCCAGCTGTGCTATGGTCACAAACGGGACTTTGCCCTTTAAGCTCCGTGTGCTCTTTCTTGTGTTACTAAGGGAACTTGGAATTTCTACAACCATAATTTCTAAGTTCTTTTCCCAAAGTTTACAACATTTTCAGTGATTATGAAGAAAACATATCAATGTGTTTAGAATTTCAAAATATGTCTTGACAGCTGGGAAAATGGGAGGACGTAAATTTGGGTGTGGACTGAGAATTAGCATTACAATGTCCTCCAGTATTTGACCCTCCCAAGAGATAAAGGGAGAAAAGAGTTGCCTAGTCACTTGAGGACATTGAAACCTAGTTCTAGTCTTCGAATCAGACAGTGGTCTGCAGAATTATTGTTATTGTTCCAGAACTGAAAGCCACATTTTTTCTGTGATGCTAGATAGTTAATGGTTTTGTGCTGGTCAGTAAGACACTACTTTCGAATTCAGTAGTAACACATTATCAGGTATGTAACTAATTTGCTTGACCTAATGGTTATAAATACGCATGTGGCATTTTACATCTTCAAAAGAATTTTAACATTCAGTTCTCCAGAAAGCCTCTCATTGTCGAATGCACAGGGAAGGTTTATTTAACTTGAAAACCGATTACTGTACATGCTGCCGGGTTTTAGACCTTGGTGTTTTAGCCCCATTGACTCCAAGTCGTCCTGCTTTGGGTGGGTTCTGGCTTCCTGACTTCCAATGGGCAAAAGAGCAGCCTATCCTCCACTGAGTGGGAGGCTCTTAGAATGGATGGGACCCCATCAAGAGGAAGATGACTCCACTTTCCTGATTAGCATGTGGGAGATGGAAAACACATCATAAGGGAGCTCAGCTGGTTTGGGTGGCCAGCGATACTTTTCTCCATTCTCAGCCAAGCTATGAAGGACAGAAATTCATCAGCCTCGTCAATGAGGTCATGTGGTTTCATTTCCTACTAACAGACACAGCCCTCATCAGTTGCTCATGTCTACAGCCAGGATGTCTATGCCTTAGGGAAACTCCTGCCTGTCATTTTACACGTCATGGCAACACGGACCTATCTTCCGTTTATTTTTATAAACATGTGAATCATGTTCTAGAGACAAGTGAATATGCTTTACTTCTGACACGGGGGCCACCCTGGGGAGCCGGAGAAATGAGAGGTGCATGGATCCTTCCCCACACACCACATCACTTCTGCGGATGACAACACATGACTTGAACTGAAATGCCATTAAGCACCATCCGCCACATGATGGAAGCTTCCAGTACAGTTTTCCTTCTGCGCCGTGCGGGCCACCTCAAGCAGAGCTCACAAGGCTTTGCCAGTGGAGGTCACTGCAGAGCCCCGTGAATTAAGATGGGGGACAGGTGTCTTTGCTGGTGGTGATCACTGCAGAGCCCATGAATTAAGATGGGGGACAGGTGTCTTTGCTGGTGGTGGTCACTGCAGAGCCCATGAATTAATATTGGGGGACAGGTGTCTTTGCTGGTGGTGGTCACTGCAGAGCCCATGAATTAAGATGGGGGACAGGTGTCTTTGCTGGTGGTGATCACTGCAGAGCCCATGAATTAAGATGGGGGACAGGTGTCTTTGCTGGTGGTGGTCACGGCAGAGCCCCGTGAATTAAGATGAGGGACAGGTGTCTTTGCTTGTGGTGGCCACTGCAGAGCCCCGTGAATTAAGATGGGGGACAGGTGTCCTTGCTGGTGGTGGTCACTGCAGAGCCCATGAATTAAGACAGGGGACAGGTGTCTTTGCTGGTGGTGGTCACTGCAGAGCCTCATGAATTAAGATGGGGGACAGGTGTCTTTGCTGGTGGTGGTCACTGCAGAGCCCCGTGAATTAAGATGGGGGACAGGTGTCTTTGCTGGTGGTGGTCACTGCAGAGCCCTATGAATTAAGACTGATGGACAGGTGCCACCATGGACTGGAAAGAAGATGCAGGACCAGAGCTGATATATGGCTCAGCATTTATAAGAGGGGAAGGGAGAGAGGAAGAGAGACAGGAAAGAAAGGAGGAAGGGAGGGATGAAGATACCAAGATGGTAAGAAGGAAGAGAGGGAAACAGGAAGGCAGAGAACAAGGGAGAAAGAAGGGAGGGGTGAACGGAGAGAGGGAAGGAGGAAGAAAGGAGAGAGGGAGGGATCGAAGAGAGGGAAGAAGGAAGGAAGGAAAGAAGGAAGGAAGAAAGGAAATGTGAGACAGTGTGAACACATAGCTTTTTACAGTGGTCAGATCCATATTTTGTCTGTTTTGGCAAGAAGTGTGCATATATTTTCTCGGTGACAGAAACTTCTTGCACTGAACATCTGGGTATAATTACGCAGTTTCACTTTTCTCCATGATAAGTCTGAGAGCGCTAATGTAGAACAGTTTGTCTCTTTGGAAGAGGTAAAATAGTTTATGAACAGTTTCAGAAATTGTGGCTTCTGGATTTAAATATAATTAAGACGAATGCTATACTGGCCCTCGGTGGAGGGGGGTGGTGTGGAATTCAGATTCTTTCTGAACCAAGTCTGTCTCGAACTCGCTTGAATGAAGGCGGCATCGTTGGCTTCCGCAGCGGTGACTCTTGGGCGTCACTGACAGCCGCGTTCTGTTTGCTTCAGCACCGCCCAGGCTGTGTGTCTCGCGGACCAGCCAAAGCCTGGGAAGGAGTACCGGTACCCTGAGAAGCTGCCGGGACAGCTGTACGACGCCAACACGCAGTGCAAGTGGCAGTTTGGAGAGAAAGCCAAGCTCTGCATGCTGGACTTTAAAAAGGCAAGTGGTCTCTGGCAGGGGCTCCGTGCGGCACGATTCCTCGAACCGTTTCATTTAGTGGAACTGACATTGATGTGTGCTTTTATTGATACCTACCAATGTCAAAGCCCACGTGCAGGGCCTGCCCTGAAGTAACAGGAAACACATGCTCGCTGGAGAGCAGATGGTGGCAGACGCTGCTGTGGGAATCAGCTCTCATTTGTGAATGCCTTGGCATCTACACTCCGATCTTTCTTTCTGATTTATCATGTGGGAGCTCGGGAATAACTCTTAGTCAGTTTATGTTGGCAAATTAATACTCTACTTTTTTTTTTTCAAAAAGTATTAAAGAAACAATCTTCCCCACCCCTCTCCAACATATGCAAAATTTATTGGACAGCAGCAGGCTGTTGGGGGAGTGTGACTGTTGGATTCCCCAAATAAAGTATTTATAGAGCAGTTTCTCACAGGAGGCGATATCTCCGTGGGCCCCAGGGACTACCCCAGAGTGATTTCCTACATAAATTCTTCATAGAACACTGTGAGAGGCCATCCTGCTAGACAAAGAGGGCCGGGATTTAAAAGCCTGCTCTACTGAGCCTCAAGGAAAATTACCCATAAATCAAATGAAAGTAACTAGTTTTGAGGTTTCTTTTATTCTAGTTTATAATGAAATCAAGAGTAAGTAGGAAAAAAACTATGTATCTCCAGAAAGCCCCAGCATTTCAGAATGTGTTGGCAAAGTTCCCCAGGTCTATGCAGCAGTATCTGGGTCCTCAGGCTCAGGTGGGGCTCCCCAAAAGGCAAATTGCAGTATGCACCAGGCTTACCTAGACTGCTGCCGCTTCAGACGACCTCAGCTTGGAACACGGGTGTTAGCAGCTGGCGTCAGCATTGTGTCCCAGTGTTGCCCTTTGCGGGCAAACAATGGAATTCCTAAGACTTCAGGTTTTTGAGTGTCACTGGTACATTGATTAAGCAAAAGAGGAATAAAGCTTGATGTTTTCTTTTAAGGATTGGATTGTCCACACTGTACTTCTGGTCTCCACGTTGCTGACTTTGTGACCATTGACTGTGTTATTTATGTCCCCTAGTGCCATGTAGAAAACATAAATGCTAACATGTTAAATGCAAGCTATCTTTTCATTGCATTGTTGGGGAAATGTTTATAAGTAATGAAATATAAGCTTTTATGTGATAGGGTCTCACTCTAGACCAATCTGACTGGGTTGGCATTCACTATGTAGTGCCTGGCTGGCCTCGAACTCAAGGCAGTCCTCCTACCTCTGCCTTCCAAGTACTGGGATTGAAGACGTGTACCACCCCGCCCAACTGAAATATAAGTACTTTTCAGTGTGAAATTTAGGCATTTACAAAATGCACACCCCCAATCACCAGGGTCCCAGACAAAGTATAGCTAAGGCTATCAAGACCTGGGGGGCATGGGAGCCTGAGCGAGTGTGTGGTGGCTGTTTTTGCTGTTCAGGAAGCCCCCACTTTTTACTGGTGACGTCTCCTGTGTCCTCCACGGGCTCTGCGACGTGTTTCTCAGTTCACAGGACGTGGGTGCTCAAGGCCCCCACACTCTGTGTTTCTCTCCTTCCCTTACCTGTGTTACATCTCCTGTGTCCTCCACGGGCTCTGCGTCGTGTTTCTCAGTTCACAGGACATGGGTGCTCAAGCCCCCCCGCCCTGTGTTACTTGGCTTCGGGCTTTTCCTGAGCTCTATACGTCGATGCATACACGCTTAGAGTCGCCCCGTCTCCCTGACTCTTTGCTCAGCATAAACTACCTGTCTGTACTTTTACTTCTTGTCATGGGTCTAGTTTTTCTGACATGACTACTTCATCTTTTACTACTTGCTTATAAAGGCTGCTAGCAATATTTTTTTATCTATTTAAATTCTTTATGTTTCTCAACAAAATGTGTGTTATAAACATGATTTTATCTGACGTTAGTTTTCTACCCCGCAGAACTGTCTCAGACCTTTCGTTGGAACGTTTAATCGGTTGATATAAAATATACTTGTTGACATGCTAGAGTTCAACTTAAAATTTTGCTAATTTTTCTGCTACTTACATTTTATTTTTGCTTGTGTTTCCCATTTTCTACCTTCTTTTGGATTACATCATCTATTTAAAAATTTATATTTCTTACCACTATTTGCTTTCTCGTTAACTCGCTGTGTTAATGTTTGCATGCGTCTTCCTTGTACGGTTTGTCTATCCATGCCACTGTGCACAAGTGACTCTTTGTGGAAAATTCAAGATTCATTCCATGTGTCACTCTTCTAGGCTTCATGCTACCTGGGCCAAATGCTATTTCTGCACATGTTTCTTTAATTTTGTATTTTTTTTAATCTGTAAGCAAAAATAAAACAGATAGACAGAACAAAATGGTTATTCCAGGACCCTTTGCCACTGCATATGAGCTCCAGACACATACACCACTTTATGATCTGGCTCTATGTGGATGCTGGGCAGTTGAATCCAGACTGGCAGGTCTAGAAAGTAAATATCTTTAACTGCTGAGCCATTTCTCTAGATATTTATTTATTTATTTTTGAGCCAGGATATCACTTTTTCCCAGGTTAACCTAGAGCTCATTTTGTGGCTCAGGCTGGCCTCTGCAGTGCTGGGGTTAGAGATGTGAAAAACCATGTCCAGTTAATGTGCATATTGTAAGCCACAAATGTGACACTGTTGCTTTACTTTAAAATAGTTTCGACACTGTAAACTCTAGAATGGAGATTCAAATGTTTCTTTGATCCAAAAGACTTAAAAGTTTCATGAAGAAAATACCACGACGTACAACAGCAATGTCTTAATACAAAGTTCAGGGTGGGCTAGTCTGATGAATGGATATAGGCACCAACAGTGTCCTAATCATCATTAATTCTATAACTAGAGATGAGACCAGTAATAAATGTCTGTAGTCCCAGCAGCTTGGGAGGCTGGGGTGGGTGGACCATCACTATAGACTACACCCAGAGGTCAGCCATCAAGTCAAAACATCATAAAAGTGAGGGGAGCACCTGGATTTTGGTTGTTTCACTGTTGGCTCTTATCATGTAAGTTTGTGAGCTATTATAGTTTTCCTTAGATTTTCCAAGACTGAGGGCCACGATAATCATGTCCCTAGAGTCCCAAGGTCACAGATGCTGTGTGAGCTGTGGGCTGGAGACATGACTGCTTGATATGTCATCTTCTTCTCTGGAGATCTGAAATTGGGCATTGAGCAATGTTTGCAGTCAGGTTCGCATTGCTGGCAGAAATCACCCAACCAAGAGAAGCTTTGGGGAAAACAGGGTTTTGGCTTACAGGCTCAAGGGGGAACCTCCATGATGGCAAGGGAAATGATGGCATGAGCAGAGGGTGGACATCACCTCCTGGCCAACATCAGGTGGACAATAACAACAGGAGAGTGTGCCAAACACTAGGAATGGGGACACTGGTTATAACACCCATAATAAGCCCACACCAAATAGTACACTGCCTCCAGCAGGTGTTAATTCCCAAATCTCCATCAGCTGGGAACCTAGCATTCAGAACACCTAAGAATGGAGGTAATGGTTAGTGCCTATTGGGGACCAGGCCAAGTTAACCTGGTTTATTTCATGAACAACCTCCCCCCAGTCTGACAACTTGATTATTATTTCTGTGCACAGTGACACTCTCTATGGTCCTGGGAGCCCTGATATATCCTTCCCCTGGCAATCTATACCAGTTCCATCTACCTACCTTGATGCCCAAACTCTAAGGAACCACTACCATCATCTTCCTTCTGACTCAGCACACAACATCTTCTTCCTTCTCATTCATCCATTCACTCATGCTTGCAAATCCAGCCTCTAGATCATCGGGGTCTATGTCCCACTCATCCGGAATTCACCACGAATTCCACCCAAGTGTGGCCCATCTGACTGTGTCTGGTTCTGATCTACCGTCCGGCCACCAAGACACTGGTTCTGGGTGCACCATATTGAGATCAAAGGGTCTTTGTCAGTGTCCTGACGCTCTGTCAAGCTGTTGTCCCTGCGAGCGAGCGGAGCAGTCCGTTGTTTCTTTGGAAATTTATGGATACTCAGGTCTCTTTTGTAGTGTCTTGGGTTCAAAGATTGCATCTTGCCTGACTCCCTTACTGAGTCCACCTCTAGGCAGCTTCACTCAGGCCCCCGGGGTCTCACCCTGGTGAGGGATCTCTCTCCACATGCAACAAACTGACTCACAGGTTACTTTGAGGAAAAGTCAATAAAGGTTTAACACCATCATTGAAGGGTGTGGCCAAAAGTCAGCAGTTAGGTCAACGCGTGAAAACAGTCAGTGTGCAATTGGATTCTGGTTATTTACTTGTGGCTTAATTTCCATTTGTCATCTGACTTGGTCAGATAGGAAAGCTTTTACTGGATTCAGCACTGAAGGCCACGCTAGGTCCCATATGGATCACATTTACTGTGGAACCTCTTGACTACAAAATGCTTCATGTGTTTTAAGCCTTCATCAACACTGTGGGGATGGTGAATACATAGTGAGACAAATGGATAGTAGGGAGGGAGGACGGATAGATGAGTGGATGGACGGATGAATGGACAGATGGTCCAACAGTGCCCTAATAAGCCTTAATTCTCTAACTGAAGATGCAGGCACAGTGGCAAATATCGGTACCCCAGCAGCTTGGGAGGCTGGCGTGGAAGGGCCGCTTGAGGCTGAAACTCAACACTAATCTCATCAACGTAACATGACTCTAACTCTAAATAAACAAATACTAATAACAAAATTAATTTCCAGATGTGGTAAAGCTAGTGAAGAAACTGGAGAGATGGCTTAGCAGTTAAGGCATTTGCCAGCAAAGCCAAAGGACCCAGGTTCGATTCTGCAGGATCCACCTAAAGCCAGATACACAAGAGTTCATTTGCAGTGCCTGGAAGCCATTGCACATCCATTCTCTCTCTCTATCTGCTTCTCTTTCTCTCGCTGTCTCCTCTCAAATAAGTAATTAAATAAAATATTTCAAAAATAAAACTAGTGGAATGTGGGGTTGAGAATTATAAATGATAAAATATTTACTTGGGTTTTTAAATTCTTATTTTCATAGTGTTCCATAATATCTAGATTAAGCATTTAAGCATTAAAGTAGTTTCTAATTTAGAATATGATTTATTAAATTCACAATTGAGTAAATGCAAGTAAACAGAGTTTTGTGGATGGAATTAGAGGCACTGAAACCAGAGTATGGGTCCTCTGACTTGTCACCAGTTATCCCCTTATGACCAAAAAAACAGCACCTTTCATTGCTGCTCCCTAAAATTTTTGAGTGGTATTTTACCACAGACATGTAATTCATTTGAAATATTAATGTCTTTCCTCACTCCCTTCAGGACATCTGTAAAGCCCTGTGGTGCCATCGGATTGGAAGGAAATGTGAGACCAAATTTATGCCAGCGGCAGAGGGCACCCTGTGTGGACAGGACATGGTGAGACCCTGAGCACAGACACAGCGCAGCATTCAGATCTAGTCTCCCCCGCGTATGCGCCCTTCCACCTACACCAGCCTTCAAAGCATTGTCACATGCACCTGAGCGCACTCCCACCCCTGTTCAAATGCTGTGACTGTCATTGATGCTGTGCAGGGGACACCCATTTCCTTATGTGGAGATGTACTTCAGTAATGGACGGCCTAGAATGAGGAGGCGGAGCAGTCAGGCAGGGTGGCATGTATTTACCAAGAAGAAAGATGGCCCACTGGGCCCACCTGACAGCAAAGGACAGGCACTGCTGTGGGTGAGGTCTCCCCGCATCAGTCTGCTCGAGTGAAAGAGAGAGTGAGGGTAGAGCAGAGGAGACACACGCCCCTGGAGGCAGGCTGCTCGTCAGCAGCGTGGCTCACGGGAAACCATCCACCCAAACCTGCCATAATTCTTTCCAATATGAACAGAAACGAAATATAAATGTAATGGAAAATAAGGGCTGGAAGATGGCTTAGTGGTTAAGGTACTTGCCTGTGAAACCTAAGAACTCATGTTCAAATCTCCAGGTCCCAAGGGAGCCAGATGCAAGTGTGCAATGTTAGTGAGTTAGCTTTTTTTTTTTATTTCTAGAAATTTTCAGTTATATTTTCACAACAGCCAGTAACTGATACCATGAAAAGTAAAGCTAGGATTTCATCCCAAACTGTATTTATGCATCTATATGTGCCTATGCACCACAGGGCCCTCTAATTCCCCTGGGTGATAGGATAATGCTTTCTAGTTGTTCAAGGTTTTTTTTTTTAATTTATTAATAAATCACCAAAGCAAGGAGGCTATTTCAGGGTACTCTAATGGAAGTAGCAAAAGATGTAGATGTAAGTGTCTGGGGACATGGTTCAGCCATTAAAGGCGCTTGTTCTATAAGCCTGCTGAGCCGAGGTCAATTCCCAGGCCCTGGGGAAAGACGGATGCAAAGTGGCACAGGTGTCTGTAATTCTAAGATAACTGCTGTGTGCACACCAACGGGAAACAGATTCAGGAGATTCCAGAAGCCTGCAGGTCAGCCTGAGCAGTCCACTCAGGGGCAAAGCAACAAGCGAGCTCTTGTCTCAAGCACAGGTAGAAGGAGAGAACTGACAGTCTGAGGGCTTCTCACATCTTCTTGTGCACTGTGGCATGTGCACACCCATCCACACACTCTCTCTCTCTCACACACACACATATGTATACATGTGTATAAACATACAAAAGATGTATTTGCAAGAAAATTAGCTCCAGGAATAATTACCACAACAAAATACAGGAATGTTGCCAGTGCTCAGCAGGAGGGAAGTGTCCAGAGACTGCCATGGAGCCGTGAGGAAGAAGTGAGGACAGCGCTCACGCATGTCTCAGGACAATGTGCACAACTGTTCTTGTGCAGAAATGAGGGTGGCAAAGGTTCTGCATGGTGAGCTGCCACTCATCCAAAAAAGAAGAAAAGAAAAAATTTGGCCTAAATGATCATTTATTTTCTTGGGGGGGGGGAACCCTGAACATTCCAGGCAATTTTAGATGTTATTTCTCTCTTTGAGAAGTAAACCCTGTTTTCTGCCAGTTACCAAGCTGCTGGTTCAAATCTCAGGAAAACAACAGAGGCTACACTTCTAGCCATAGGCCAGGCCTGCTGGCTCTGCACAGATAGTGTCCAGGGAAGGCAGCTGACTTCCCCATCTCAGTAGACCCCCAAGACCATGATGCCCTTTTCAGCTGATGCCATGCCATGCGGTCAGAAAGTGTGCCACACGAGCATGTGAGGGGGCAAAGGTTCTCTCCTTAGAAAGAGATGTGGTAGCATCATGAGCCCTCACAGATGACTGGAATCCTATGGCAATCGTCTCATTTCCATGGGAAGCTGCAAGACCTCAAATCTGCCCTCAGTGACCAGGCCCAATGCCCTGAGATGGGGAACTGTGACGTGAAGTACAGATGCTGACCAGAAATGACAAGGCACTGAGTCTAGTGTCGCATCCACCTGAGACACCTCTGTTCTGAGCACGAGCTATGAAAAGCACCTTTTGTCAGAAGAAGTCAGAGGTCACCGACTTGGGAGTCGAACCGTCACTCTCCAGTAAAGCCTTCTAAGTCCAGCTCAGGTGTGTTGAGAGATGCGTGACTCGGAATGACAAAAGGTACTTCCCTATTTGGGAGTCACAGCCTTGAACTTAGAGAAGACTAACTTTTGGGGTTTTCCTACCCAAGAGTGGGCAAACTGGTTCTGAGAGCAGAGCCTGGGAAGGGGGAGAGCTAAGTCCTGGTACACCCAGCCCAGGAGTGGGATTGCTGCCTTTAGCAACAGCCTGAGGAGAAAGAAATGGAAGAGAAGTTTAATTTAAGGCAAACGTGCTGCATCTGCTCCAATGTTACTATGGCTCCCCCTGCATATAGGCACTCACTGGTGTTTTTATTGAACAACCAACAACAATCCTACATGAACATGCCATGAGCAAAGTGTAAGCAACTCTGACCTTGGATAATCCTTAAACATTTGTTAAAGGAAGGGGCACAGGGGCATGGTCTGCTGGACTTTGCTGATACACACACAGACACACCCACCCACCCACCCACACACACACAGAGAGATAGAGAGAGAGAGAGAGATCACAAGAGCAATCACATTAAGCCCACTATTGCTTTCATCAGATCTGTGGACCCATCCACAGTTACTGAGGCAGAAGAAAGCTAATTTTATTGCTTCAAGCAGGTGGATCACACAGTTGTAAGATTAACTATAGGGCAAATTACAAGTAAGGAATTTAACATCTCACAGCTATAATCTCCGGAAAAGTTACTTGTAAGCCCCAGAAGAAATATTCCCACAGTTCTTTCCCATAGTTCATTCCCACAGTTTGTTCTTCCAGTTCATCTCCATGAGGTGCAACATTAACTATGTCGTTAAACGATGGTCCTTTAGTGAAGGTGTATTAACACTGGATAGTTTACACATTCCTCAGAATTGCTCTCATAGCAATGATGATGTAACCTCACCTGCTGACCTGTTTTGTAAATTTATTTTTAAAATGTTTAGTGGTGTCGTGGAGGACAGTGTGTGAAATTTGGTGATGAGGGCCCCAAGCCCACCCACGGCCACTGGTCAGCCTGGTCCCCTTGGTCCCCCTGCTCCAGGACCTGTGGGGGAGGGGTGTCTCACAGAGACCGGCTCTGCACCAATCCCAGGTAGGTGGCCTCCTTCCAAGGATCTCTCTGCAGCCCGCCTGCTCCCTGGACTGGCAGCATAAGCCCTGTACTTGTGCAGTGAGCAGTGTGCATGTGAGCAGTGGCCAGTAGGCATGTGAGCAGTGAGCAGTGAGCAGTGACCAGTGAGCAGGTGAGCAGTGAGCATGTGAGCAGTGAGGATGTCAGCAGTGAGGATGTCAGCAGTGAGCGTGTGAGCAGTGAGCATGTGAGCAGTGAGCGTGTGAGCAGTGAGCATGTGAGCAGTGAGGATGTCAGCAGTGAGCGTGTGAGCAGTGAGGATGTCAGCAGTGAGGATGTCAGCAGTGAGTGTGTGAGCAGTGAGCATGTGAGCAGTGAGGATGTCAGCAGTGAGGATGTCAGCAGTGAGCGTGTGAGCAGTGAGCGTGTGAGCAGTGAGGATGTCAGCAGTGAGGATGTCTACAGTGAGCTGTGAGAATGCAGCATGCGGGCGGGAATTTTACATTTCCTAAGGAGTCATTGCCAGCCTGGAGAGATGGCTTAGTGGCTAAGCGCTTGCCTAGGAAGCCTAAGGACCCTGATTCGAGGCTTCATTCCCTAGGACCCACATAAGCCAGATGCACAGGGGGGTGCATGCATCTGGAGTTCATTTGCAATGGCTGGAGGCCCTGGCATGCCCATTCTCTCTCCCTCTCTATCAGCCTCTTTCTCTCTCTGTCTGTCTGTTACTCTCAAATAAGTAAATAAAAATAAACAAAAAATTTTAAAAAGAGTCATTGTCCTTCGATACCATTTACACACTTGTCACTTCCTGACCTCAGCTAAAATCACAGATCCAGCAGTCACAATGAGAGACTATCTTAAGCATGTGCACTTGAAATACTAAAGTTCTGCTTAACTGACTAAATCCTAAGCAAAGCAAATAGAACACATGTGAATTAAGTTCAATGAAAACAAATCTTTTGTGCAAAAAACAAAGCCTTAGATTTTGGTCAAATATCTTCACTTTTATAACAGGTGACTTAGCTTTGGGCTTCTGGAAAGAGCCAAGACTAAGAGGGTCAGTCATCTTACTCCAGGGCTGAAGTAAAGGGCTCTGATTTGGCTAAGAATTACTCATATTACTTTGTGGCTCTTGTCTTGTGAAGCATGAAGCCCAGTGCCCCTCTGTCCTGTCCCGGGCTCCCATGCAGGTGTTCATGGGAGTTTTTCAGCGGTGGGGGATGAGGTGGCTGCATGATGATGTTCTGACTTGATCCTAGGTCCTTGTACCTTGTATCCTAGCCTAGTCCCACGGGGTCTGTGAGCTGCCAGAAGCTAGTGTCTGGACAATAAAATCATAGTCTCTCAGCCTCCATTCTGTGCTGACTGCCACATCCTAGAAGCCATCCTTCTCAGCAGCCCCTGTCCTTGGGAGTGAAGGGGTCATGTGTCCCTGCCTCCTGTAGAAAATACTGGGGGATGGAGCAGTGAAGACTAACCCCACCCTGTCCTCCTGCACCACAGACATGTCTCCAGTGAGAAAAGAGGTCAGGGCTATGTCACAGGCTCAGGGGCTCCTAACTGCCCACTCTAAGTAAATGGGTATCACCAGCCTGTCTTCCCATAAGTCTCGGTGCCAGAGAGAGCTGAGCAGCCACTCCTACGCGGGGTTCTCATTCCAGACCCTCTCACGGAGGGAAGTTCTGCGAGGGCTCCACACGCACCCTGAAGCTTTGCAACAGTCAGAAGTGCCCCCACGACAGCGTGGACTTCCGGGCTGCCCAGTGTGCCGAGTTCAACAGCAAACGATTCCGGGGCTGGCACTACAAATGGAAGCCTTATACACAAGTAGAAGGTAAACGGGCAGGGTGGCCTTGCTGTCCTGTCACTGAGATTTCATGACCTGCGTGCTTAGCAATAGGATGGTCAGATAGAGCAGAGGTCATGGCTTTTGAGGGGTCACTGTGACACACTTCTTCCTGGGGGCTGTCTTGTGGCGGCGGGTCTCACTACCATCTTATCTGCTCTTGGCCAGTTGTATGGGTCAGAACACTACGGGTTAGATACGGAATATAATGTGCATGGTGCAACAGAATTCATCTGGAGGAGTGATGGAAAATTCAAAACCAATATTGCATCAATAGTTTCTTTAAAAATTAAGAATCACAATAGATGATGTTGGACTTACTATAATCATGGCATTCATTGTACATGTAAAATTATTAGAGAATGATAGAAAACTAGAGTGTGTTTTAGAAAATTGGGTAATTTTCAAGTAGACTATATCCCCAAGGTCTTGTTGCACAAGTATACAACAGGAAGTTAATTTGTGGCATGTGCAAGTGTTCACTTGTCATGGGGAGAGAGATAAGTGTTGATGTCAGGCTGACGATAACTGAGAATAAGGAAGCGGATGCTTCAGCCGCATGGTGCTTTGGCCCTGGGAGCCCTGTGTGGGCAAACGACAGAGGCTCCCAGGAGGAACCAGACATCCTGTCCGAGACACACCTCCATTATCACAACACATGTTTGCAGGGCAGCAGGTTTATGAAATCACTAGGTTCTTTAATGAACATCATAAGCGGTCTCATACAAAGCATGGTTGATTGTGCTGTTATCCATAAACTTTACCAAGACAAAGCTCATCAGAAATAAAGCACAAGGCAAGAAGAGAGCAAGGCCACTGGGCAGGACAAAAGCTAGACTCACCTTTGAACTTGGGGGTGAAGCGTGCTCACTCCCTCTGCCTATGTAAGTCACCAGTGGAGACTCAGGGAAGCACAAACTAAATTTAATTTTTTTTTTTGAGGTAGGGTCTCACTCTAGCCCAGGCTAACCTGGAATTTACTATGTAGTATCAGGCTGGCCTTGAACTCACCACAATCCTCCTACCTCTGCCTCCCAAGTGCTGGGATTAAAGGTGTATGCCACCACGCCTGGCTTAAACCTGATTCTTAAAATCATGCAGTGGAGTCTCTTACCTTGAAAACAGAGGGGAAGTACTCATGGAAATTCCAAAGACAGTTTGAGCTTATATGATCAATTATTCCTTCTTTCTCAAGAAGAGAGAAAAAAAGAATAAAAAGGCTACTAAAAAATAAGTTTGCATGACTCTTAGAAGCCTTAAGAGCTGGAAGTGGATTATGAAGGAAGGCATCAGATCCCTCGGTCCTAGTATACTAGGATTCTTAACAAACAAGTTATGTGTGTAGTAAGCCCAGGACCCTGGATTTTTCTATCTAGAGCATATTTTATCAGTTTGAAAAATGGTGTTTCATCAAAAGTATTAAGAAATTTGGTGACTTCCAATTATTTGGTTCCTGTTTCTTTGCAAGAATGCTGACGTTGCTACAGAATGCGAGTGATGTTTTGCTCTGCTCTAGCGCAGTAACGGATTACATGAATGCGTCCTTCAGCCAACAGATGTTTATTGAATGCCTACTATGTGCCAAGCACTATTAACCTTTGGTGAGGAACACAGGGAAAACAGTGAGGCATGACAATAATAACAAATTTGAAGGGAAAAAAGTCCAATAAGGCAATCATAAAACATGTTTGCAATGTGTTGTTGTGTGGGAATTAATTTATGGGGAAAAACACTTAAAAAAAAAAAAACAAAGAAAATCTATACTTCAGAGCAAAAAAGATGACCGAGCTTAAGTATCTTTCTCATTTGTGTTTGTGTGTGTATTTCTTTTTAAGATCAGGACTTATGCGAACTCTACTGTATCGCAGAAGGATTTGATTTCTTCTTTTCTTTGTCAAATAAAGTGAAAGATGGGACTCCATGCTCGGAGGATAGCCGTAATGTTTGTATAGATGGGATATGTGAGGTAATAACGATTGCTTCTTCATTCACCAAGCGTCTCCAGACTCTGTGCCTTGTGCAGGTGTCCTTTGGGGCTAGAAAGAGCAGGCAGATAAGAGGAGCCCCTCCCTCCAAGTCACAGCCCAGTGGGGGAGAAAAGCCAGAGGAGCACGTGTTGATGGCTCTGCTTTGTGAGTCAGAGGTGTGCACAGAGCCTGGGCAGAGGCAAGAGCCAATGCTCTGTAGATATGGGCCCGGGGCACTGTGGGTGCTAAGAGAAGGGGCATCCACAACGGAGCTAGGTCTGGAAGGATGCATTGGAAGGGGAATTGCAGGAGGAAAGCACAGTAGTTCCTAAGTGTCACTGGGAAGCCCGGAGAGTGAGCAAGGGTCTGGGGTTTGCTGGGGGGTGTGTAAGGGCTCCCCAAGGGTGACATCGTCATGACGGTGAGTGAGGATATTTATCCTTATGCCATGCAGAGCGGGCACTGGGTTCGAGGACAGCAGAGTGACAGGGTGAGCGTGCCACTGCTGAGCAGTGTTGTGACTGATGGTGAAGGTAGGAAAGCTGAGCATCTGGGAGCCACGTTCCAATAAGCTGAGATTCCCACACGACGGGCAGCCCAGATTATTACTGCAGCAGGGCTGGAGGGAAGAAATGTGACGGGCAGGTGGGGAAAGAGACCACAGCCCGGAGAACAGACAGTCACACAGTTGTCCCCTTCACAGAGACAAGGAATAGAAAGATTTTTATTGCCAGTAAAGTGAAGTGGCAACCAGGTCAGACACATCTCAGGTGAACTCTGAGCTTTTCCAGCAGTTGTCAGTGTTCAGGTTCTGCGGAGTCCAAAGCCTTAGGGTCTGGTTCCCTCTGGCGATGTGGGTAAAGTGTGGCAGAAAAATCCCCCGAGGCATGTCACGTAACACCCCCCACATGCCCCAAAATGACCCAAGACACTGTGAGATCTTTCTGCATCAAACATAGTCTAATGGCCAGCTGACCTGTTGGGTATTTCGCCATTCCAGGGACTCACTCAGAACACTTGATAATAGAATCCAGTGTCAAAAATCCTGTACTTATAACTCTGAAATCCAAAAAGCTGTGAAAGATTTGAGGGTCTTAAATGTAAACCCATGTACTAGCAAAATCTCCCCTGAAGTCATGTAAAAGGATTGGCGGGTTTGCATTTTCCCACTTCATGGAAGTGTTTTGCAGTAGAGACATTAATTCATTAGCGCTGCGGTGCAGCCTCAGGCCCTGTGGTGACTCCCTTAAGCAACACATGTGTTTCAATTTATCTTTCAAAAACTCACGTCTGTGTTATAAAATGCATCTGTCCCTAAACGCTTCAAGCAAAGGACTGAAGACTATAATCGTTTCTGAACAGATTTTATTTTTATGGCTAGACCTTATTCTCTTTGATAGAAAATATGAAGCAAGCCAGCACTGTAAACCATAAATTCTCAGCTTTTGCACAGATCCTCCTAAATCAGTGCTGGGGAGGATCCCCACATTACCAGCCACCTCTCTGCTATGGCATAAGGCAGCTCAGAAGCATCACAGCTTACTTTAGGGGTTTTTTTTTGGGAGGGGGAGGCGCTTGTGTGAAAACATGGCTTATCATCTCACTGAGTCCACAGTAGTCTGGAATCCACCCATATCTTCAACACAGCAACCTAGAGATTTAATGTAGGGCTGAAGATGCTGTAGTAGGGGAGCAGTACCCCCACTGAACAGGTTGTGTTTCCCTCTGAAAACTATGGAGGTGTAGAATCAGTCATGCTGTGCACATATTGGGTATCCAATAAATATTTGTTTATCCCATGCTGGTAAAGTTTGTAGCTATAGTGAGGAAAAGGTGTCACACCTGAGATTGGTAACATTCTTGCCTGTTATCTTTTCTTTCATGGGTGACATGTGACCTTGTGGGTCCTCCAGAAAGTTGGATGTGACAATGTCCTTGGATCAGATGCTGCTGAGGACTCCTGTGGGGTTTGCCAGGGGAACAACTCAGGCTGCGTGACACACAGGGGCCTCTACAGCAAGCACCAGCACAGCAACCGTGAGTGTCTGAGCCACTCGCACATCTGAGCAAAAGTGACTTGAGCTGGAACCTCTTCAGGGTGAAGCTTGAGGGTGGGAGGAGAAACACGGGATGCTCAGAGCACTGAGCCCCTTGGCTGTGGCTGTCCTGCTTCAAGGGAGTCCTTCTCAAGCCTTTGGTTTTGACCGGATGTGGCTTGTGCATTTATTTAAAATGTTTCTCAGGAAGAGTGAAAATGACAACAGTTCTGCTCCAGGTGATGACAGTACGTCACCTCCAGAAATCTAACCAGAGCTGGCAACAGGTATTCAACAGTTTCCAATTCAGACTCTCATATTTCAGTTAGGGAGAAGTTAAGTTCAATTAAATGCCACATTCCTGTATCCTCTGCAGAGTATTTTCACATGGTCACCATCCCTGTATCCTCTGCAGAGTATTTTCACATGGTCACCATCCCTGTATCCTCAACAGAGTATTATCACATGGTCACCATCCCTGTATCCTCTGCAGAGTATTTTCACATGGCCACCATTCCTGTATCCTCTGCAGAGTATTATCACATGATCACCATCCTTGTATCCTCTGCAGAGTATTTTCACATGGTCACCATTCCTGTATCCTCTACAGAGTATTATTATATGGTCATCTCTCCTCTATCCTCTACAGAGTATTTTCACATGGTCACCATTCCTGTATCCTCTGCAGAGTATTATTACATGGTCATCTCTCCTCTATCCTCTACAGAGTATTATCACATGGTCACCATTCCTCCTGGAGCGCGGAGCATCCACATCTATGAAACCAACATATCTACCTCATACATTGCTGTGCGTAATGCTCTCAAGAGATACTACCTGAATGGACACTGGACTGTGGACTGGCCTGGACGATACAAGTTTTCGGGCACTGCCTTTGATTACAAACGTTCCTATAAGGAGCCTGAGAGCTTGAGCTCTTCTGGCCCAACCAACGAAACACTGATCATAGAGGTAGAGGCCAGCTCTTTATTCTGAAGCCAGGCTTGGGGGTCAGCTGGAGATTTTGTGGGTTGGTTGCTGGCCCCTCATTGGACGGAACAGTAATACAGAGAATCTCAGTGGGGTGTTACCTTGTTTCTATCCCTTTCCTTGCTTGGTGTCTGGTCTTTTGCATTTACTTACTCATCTGCATTCCATCTTTGGGTCTTTATCAGTAGATGTTATTTCTGATATCTATTCTATTTTAACTAATAATTAGTTAACATGCAAAATAGTAAGTTTAATTTTGACATTTTCATACACACGTGTGTGTGTGTATACATATATATATATGTATATATATCATTATACTTTGTTCATATGCACATTCTGGTTCCCTTCCCCCCATACTGGCCCCTTCCTACCTCCAAGCAGTCCTCTTATGCTTGACACACAGATGGTTAGACACCACATAGGATATTTTGCTTACATTAGGATGTCCACTTCCATTCATTCCCCCCAAATGATATAATTTCATTTTTTAAAACATATTATATTTCAAAAATATTTTTCATTTATTTGAGAGACAATGAGAGACAGAGAGAGAATGGCACACCAGGCCTCTCGCCACTGCAAAGGAACAACACTTTGTGCATCTGCCTTTATGTGGGTACTGATGAATCCAACCTGGGCTATCGGGTTTCCAAGCAAGTGTGTTCACATTGAGCTACCTTCTCAGCCCATAAATTAATTTTTATGGATATAACACATTGTGTATGCATGCCATGTTTTTTTAACCACTCATATATTTTTGAATGTCTAAGCTAATGCCATATCTACAGTAATTTAAATAGTGTCACAATATTAGGTGTGAAAGTATATCTGTGGTATACTAACTTAGTTCCTTTAGGTATATACCCAGGAGTGGCATAAAATATGGTAGTTCTATTTTCAATTTTTCAAGAATTAATTATACTAACTTTTGGCTGGAGGTTCACAAGACTGCATTCCCACCCATGGTGTAGAAGAGCTCTCTCTCCCCACGCCATCTCCAGCACTCGTCACTTGCTTATTTGATGACAGCCTTTCTTAAGAGCAGTTTTAATTTGCCTTTACTTGATGGTTAAGGATGTTGATCACTTTTCATATATTTGTTGGCTGTTTTTTTTTTTTTTAATTTTGATTCCTGTCTATTCAATTCATTGGCAAATAGAAATAATTTGACTTCTTTTTGTAGGTGCACTTCTTCTATTTCTTTCTCTTGCCTTATTTCTCTGGCTAAGACCTCAAATAATATATTTATTACAACTCTAAATGTTTACAGTTTCTCCCCATTCAGTATAATGCTAACCAGAGATTTGTCACATACAGACTTTTCTATATGCACTTTATAACAATGGTCACTGCTCCATGGAACTGGTTATAAGCTAGAAAAAACTGTGGTTCCAACCTAATTCCATTCACTAGGACCATAACTTACAAGGATACTCAGCTTGAGTGATCTAGTCCAGTCATACCTGTCACTTAGTGTAGCAGTTACACTAAGCTCTTGTCGCTGGGATTAAACACCCAACCAGAAGCAACTTATTGGAGGAAAGGGTTCATTTCAGCTTATAGTTTTGAAGGCAGGTTTTATCATGGAAGAGAAAGCATAGCAGAGCTGCTAGCCAGGTTGTCATGCCTTGTCCTAGCCACAGAAAGGAAATCATGCAGGTGAGCTGGCACTCCACACTCAGAGGGCTGGACTAATAAACATCAAGGTTTACTATCAACATCACACCTCTTCCAGCAAGGTTTCACCTCCCAAACACTTGACAATCATCCCAAATCGCCATCAGCTGGGGACCAAGTGTTCAATATGCATGAGTCTATGGCAGATATCTCACATTCACACCCTAGACTAGTAAGTGTCTGCCTGGGCCCAAAGGTCTTCTGCATCCCCTTCTACTAGGGAGTGCTCTGACCTGACTGGGTGGGCATAGGTGAGATCTGTTCCATTGTCCCAATTATTTAGAACTTGTGCAAATGAGATGGTGTTTGTACCCCTTTGTAATTCACTTCAAGGCCAAAGATTTGCGGGGGCTCCCAAAGGAGTACTGAGCCGATATGCCAGGGCTTTTGCTCAATTACACAGGGACACATCTGAAAACATGGATGAAGGAATGTGTAGATAAAGGAGCAGGCTATCTAAACAATCTCCTAGCTGTGCATGAGTCTAGCTGAGAACACCGCCCTTATGTATAAAGCCGGTGTATATTTTGGAAAACGGTAGTGCTTATTTCAAAAACATAATTAGCTTCTTTTTATAGTATTGGGTTGTTTTTTTTTTTTTGTAATTTAACACAAACTAATTGTCATATAGTCATGGACTTCACTTTTCTTCTCTTACAGCTTCTCTTCCAGGGCAAGAACCCGGGTGTGGCCTGGGAATTTTCATTGCCTCGGTCGGAAACTAAGAAGACTACAGCTGCCCAGCCCAGCTACACCTGGGCCATCGTGCACTCGGAGTGCTCTGTCTCCTGCGGAGGGGGTACGTTGTGTCATACGCCCCCTCAGGGGTGGCGCAGGCTGCAGGGCACACCGTGTTGGGCTTGGTCTTGTTCCGTCGAGTGGCTCAGTATCTCTGCATGTGGGCAGTCACGGTGTTGAGATGCAGAATGGGCAGCAGTGGCCCTGAGTGGTCACTTATAGACCAGAGCCATCTTATCTTCTCCATCCCTCCTGTGTCAGTGGGACACTTTCAGGAAATCACCTGCTACATTGGTCTCTGCTTTCATCTCTTCATATGTTTCCAGGATAATCTTGGGACTTGATATGATTCAGTACAAGGCATTTCAATTACTGGATGCATCATATGTCAATGATGAGAAGGAGAACTCCGCATGGGAAACATGGTCGTGTATATCGATAACTTTTAAATAGCTGATCTTATTTGGAAAGCAACTAAAAACAAATTTATCAAGCCATATGTTGAAATTCACCAAGAAATACATAAATTTTATAAAAATTTAAATGAAGGGCTGGAGAAATGGCTCAGTGTTTTAGGTGCTTGCCTGCAAAGCCTAACAATCTGGGTCTGATTCCCCAGTACCCACGTAAAGCCAGATGCACAAGGTGGCACATGCATCTGGGGTTCGTTTGCAGTGGCTGGAGGCACTGGCACACCCATTCTCTTTCTCTCTGTCTTCTTTCTATGTGTGCAAATAGATGATAGATAGATAGATAGATAGATAGATAGATAGATAGATAGATAGATAGATAGATAAATGCCCACCAGAATTCACCCCCCCCTTTATTTCTCTGATTCAATCAGGGTTGGGAGGCATGGCTGATTTCCCCTAATAGTCTTAATGCACTTATCTGCTGACAGTTAATTAAAGTTACTTATTTTCATGTAGGGACATTTATTCCCATATACATAACCAGTCATTACTTAGAGAATTTGAATTAACTGTTTCTACCTTTATGAACTTTGAGAGTTTAGGAAATTGATATCAGATGGCATGTATTTTTTTAGAATGAAATCCTTAGGTACCTCATGTCTGTAAAATAATTCAGTATAATTCAGAACCTTCCAAATTCCGAAAGTTAAGTCAGGTTATTTTAGTTCCATAGTAGCTGATAATGTCATATTTAACTGAGGAATTACTAACCTGGTGAAAATCTTAAAAAAAGTATCATTATTGCTTGTTGGAGAATGATAAACTACAGATGAGTCTGTCAGAAATGGCTGCTCATCACTGTCATCCTTTCTCCATAGCATGGACAGTCGATCCCCTGTCAGTCCTTGACCCAACATCATCCTTTCTCCAAAGCATGGACAATTGATCCCCTGTCAGTCCTTGACCCAGTGTCATCCTTTCTCCATAGCATGGACAGTTGATCCCCTGTCAGTCCTTGACCCAATGTCATCCTTTCTCCATAGCATGGACAGTTGATCCCCTGTCAGTCCTTGACCCAGCATCATCCTTTCTCCATAGCATGGACAGTCGATCCCCTGTCAGTCCTTGACCCAGCATCATCCTTTCTCGATCCCCTGTCAGTCCTTGACCCAACATCATCCTTTCTCCATAGCATGGACAGTCAATCCCCTGTCAGTCCTTGACCCAACGTCATCCTTTCTCCGTAGCATGGACAGTCGATCCCCTGTCAGTCCTTGACCCAACGTCATTCTTTCTCCAAAGCATGGACAGTCAAAACCCTGTCAGTCCTTGACCCAAAGTCATCCTTTCTCCAGAGCATGGAAAGTCTGTCCCTTGTCAGTCCTGGACCCAATGTCATCCTTTCTCCTTAGCATGGACAGTCTGTCACCTGTCAGTTCTTGACTCAGTGTGCAAAGGAAGAGGAAAATTTGAATCCCACTTTCATTGCCACTGCATAATTTGTATGTTTAAGGTCTTGGTTTGCATAAATTCTCCAGTGTGCTGGCTTTGGAACTGCTTCTTATTTGTCTCCTGTGACTTTGTGGTCTGACGGGGCAGATTCAATGTAGCAAACTGGGAGCGGACGTTTGGCAACTTCCCCCAGCTCTTGCTTCAAGAACACTGCCTGGCCTGGCACCAGGAGGAGGGACTATCCCTTTGGACTTACAGAGGACCCTTATACTGGACCCATTCCTCTGGCAATGAAAAGGTCTCCTAAGAGCCATGTTCAGATGTCACCTTCCACTTTTTCTCGTCACTTTGTTCATTTACCTCCTTTTTAAATATTTTTATGTGCATATCCTCAGTCAGTGGGGCCTGATGGGTGGCCAGCCAGTGTCTAGGATGTTGCACTGAGATCCAGGACTTCAGCAGGAGGGGATACAAGAACACTGTGGGAACTCAAGTGATGGTGTCTGGCCCAGGGTGGGGACTATGTGACTTGGTAATAACTTCAGTATGTTCCTGTTTGCCAAACCAGAAGAAACCAAAAAGACCCTCCTCACATAGAGAAAGAGAAAAAAGAGGCTGGGAAGGGTGAGGGGGCTGGCACATGTGGCTCAGATCTAATTATATGAACCAGGACTCAAGTGGCTGACTCAGGAAGGCCCAGTCCACTGGCGTTAAGCCTGGGAATTATTGAGAAAGAAAAGGAAATCTGTTGTTGCTGAGGTGGGGTCAGGGGGATGTTACTTGTAGCCATTTTGGATCAGATACCCGTTCTAGTCCTACTGGGGTAGTCAAGGTAGCATCTATGTTTCTGTGGGCCAGTTCCTAACCAACTACCTACCAGGAGAAAGCTACCTTGCTCCTGATCTGTATCTATACAACAAGATGAGATGCACATCTGCTATGGTGTCATGCACTTTTCCCTCAAATGCTTGCAGGACTTTCTCCAACTAAAACTTCAGGGTATATAGAGATGGCTCAGCAGTTAAAGGTACTTGCCTATTAAGCCTGATAGTTTGGGTTCCATTCCCCAGAAACCATATTCAGCCAGATGCACAAAGTGACACATGCGTCTGAAGTTCATTTACAGTAGCCAAATGCCCTGATATGTCCATAATCTCCCTCTCTCTCTCTCTCTTTCTTTTTCTGTCTCTCTTTTAAATAAATAATTAAAAGTGAAACCCTTAGTTCCACCTTTAAGTGACCATTGTCAGCACCTCCTGAGCTCTGATGCAGCGGAGGATGTGCTAGGCTCACAGTGGTAAAATGACCACAGCCGTCACTTAATGCACGAGCAGTCATCCCAGGTCCTTGTCCTGCAGGAAGGCACACACCCGTTTCTCACTGTTGATCCCCCTTCTCCAGCCTGACATTCTGGAAGGCTTGTGTAGTTGCTGAACTTTAATCTTGTAATTCATTTCACAAAACAAATGACCTTGCTTCTCATGAAATACATCTATTTGTGGATATTTTCCAGTTTTCTCATAGTTTGGCTTATGGAATTAGTTTGACTTCCTTGTTTTTCTTAAAAAAAACAATAAAGCTATTTCAACAGCTGGAAATCATTCTTTAGTTAGAATGACTAAAAATGTAGAGATTCTTTAGTAAAATCAGTCTTTAAGAATGAATGGGTTTTTTTTTTTTTTCTCAGATAGTTTGGCAAAATATGAAGAGTTTTAAGTGATTCCAAGGAACTGGCCAGAGCCAATTTCCTGAGAGATGAACGATGCTTTGAGCACAAGGCTTTCTCAGCTCACCACCTCCTGTGGCCAGGATCCATCTCCTCAAGCTTAATGGATTCTTCTCTCTGAATTTCTGCCTTTGAGTCACTTGCCCTCCCTTTCTCTTATCTGCTGATAATGGATCATCTAACAATTGGCATCACGACTCGGCTTTTCCAACAGATGGTGCGATTTGTTTTCTGACAGGTGATTGCACGCAGTAATGAGAAATTGCCTTGCAGATTAGTCAGAGAAGCCAAGCTTGGGTCTTTATAAATGTTCAGCCACATGGCTGAGGAGACCAGGTTATATCACGTGAGACTCTGACAACAGTGACCCCAACCTAGGGCAAAAGCAGGCCTGGGGAAACCCAAGGACACTGGCCAGATGGCCTTGTGCGTTTTTCATATTCAGGAAGATAAACCTTCAAATCTATGTTCATGCCTACTGTACTGTTGGCATGATGTATGAGGGTGCCCAGAGAGGCAGCACCCAGAAGGTAGATATGTGTACATATGCAGATCATTATGCATACCTTCCTACAAGTATGGAGACATCTATATGTGACAGTTATAAGAAATCGCTCACATGATTTCAGAGCCTGCAACATCCTGCAACCTGCTTCTCACAAGCCCAGTGACCTGAGAAACTGCTCATGTGCCAGAGCAGAGGTGGCGGGCTCGGGGGGTGGGGGTGAGTCCTGGGCTGTGTTGGCTGAACCAGTAGGACCTAATAGCTTACACTTAGGTAGACATGGAAACCAAGGTCTTGAAGGTGCCAATGACAGCCACACTGTGAATCAGAGTCCTGAAGAAATGGTGCCGCAGCCCTTTGGTTGGACGTCAGCTCCCCCTCCGCCTTCTGCGAGAAGGAAATCTCTCAAAGTTCTCCAGCCTCGCTGCTTCTTTGGTTGTCGTCTCTGGGCCGAGCACACAGACTTGTGTTCTGAGGGGCCTCTGAGGTCACCCAGCTTAGGACCGTGGTCTGTGTCCAGGTGAGATGGGCCACAGGCAGCCTGAGGAGCGGCTCTCCCTGTGGTCCCTTGCTGGTCTTTCCCTCGTCCCTTAGGCGTCATGATGCTGAGCCTCCTGAGGCAAAGAAGCCTCATGGGTGGGGAGACAGAGGCAGTCCTGCCCTCACCCCTCCTTGCCCACAGATTTTGGGGCTAATTATTGGTTAATTCTTGTTAACTTGTATAAGCTTAGAAGTTACCTTTTTTTTTTCTTTTTGGCTTTTCGAGGTAGGGTGTCACTCTGTCTTAGGCTGACCTGGAGTGCACTATGTAGTCTCAGGGTGGCCTCAAACTCTTGACGATCCTCCTACCTCTGCCTCCCGAGTGCTGGGATTAAAGGTGTGTGCCACCACGCCCGGCTTAGAAGTTACCTTTTTTTAAGGTGGCCAGTTCCTCACAAAATATTTATGAGGGAGAGAAGAAGTTCATCTCCGAGAGCTCCTGAAATCACAGTGAAGCGCAGTGCATGTCTCTGGCCTGTATGCCACACCCACAGTTGTTGGGTGAATTTCAGAGCAATGCCAGCCTGAGGTCTGCTACCCAGGTGGGGCTTCGAGAGGAAGGGGGGCTGCTGTCCTCAGCACGCACAGCCTGAGCCATCTGACGCCAGCTGCTTTACCTAGACCACGTCCGAGGCCAGCTGCATGAGGCGTCCACACTGGTAACTGGTCTGCCCTCTAGGCACTCGCCGGGAAGCCTCCAGTCCAATTCACTTCAGCCTGCAGCTGGATGAGCTCCAGGATGGCCCTCCCAACACCGTCCCTGATGCTGATGTCGTCACAAGTGCTGAATTCTGGGGTGTTTTTATCCGTTCTCTAGTGCTGTGAATGCGGCTGACCAACTTGAAAATCAAGATTGGCTCACATCATGGTTCCAAGACAGCTTTTTTTTCTTTGTGGTGTGGACTCTACAGACCGTCTGGGGCACAGACGCACCCCAGGTTCAAGCCTCTCCTTACAACGTGCACAGGCCGTGGCTTCTGCTTTGGCCCAGAGCAGTGGTCTCTGGTCCAGCGGCCTGGGCAGCACCTGGACGTTGAGTCTTAGTGTTGGTCCCCAGCTTCCCAACACCTGCTGCCTTACTGCTCTTCTCAGGACTAAGTCTTCCCAGGAAGGCGACCCACCTCGGGCTGGAGGACTCTGGGCCAGGAATTCAAAGAAGGGAGGAAGGGAGTGTACGGCTCTGCATTAGGGATGTGAAAGGCAAATCTTCCAGGGCAGCCCAGGTGCCAGCACCTGAGGGCAGCATTCCTGGTACACAGAGTGGCAGGGTGACAGATGAGGCAGCAGTGAGAGGACAAGGAAGAGACCACAGGACAGCAAAGGACAGAAGAGGCTCTGACAGCCAACGGAGTTCTCCTGTAAACAGAAAAGTTACATTCTGAAGAACGAGAACTGACTGCCTACAGACCGCATGCTCCCCCTGAGGGACACAGCAGAGCCTCGTGCTCCTCTTGAGGGGACACACCCTGGCCCTAAATACCCAGCACTTGGGAACTGCCCTCAGTCCCCACATCTGTGACAACACGCTCACTGGGCTGGTCCCCTGCTCTCTTGTGTTCATCAGGAATGGCTTTCTGGCAAGCCCTTTCCTGTCACATGGGTCCCGGCGTGAGCCCACGCGGGCTGGTCACCCTCCCCTCTCAGAGGGCACTTGCTTTGTCTCCATCGATGGAGGCCTACCTTTGTGAGCTCCAGGGCCCTGAGAAGAGCCTCGGATTCTATTTCTCACTCAACTCACCCATGGATGTGAGATTTAAACGCCACAGCTGCATGATCCCACCACCCCATTTCAGGCAGCCCTGGACTGTCCAGGCCATGCTGCAGGCTTCCATCCGAACCCCACGTTCCCACAGGGGATGTCCTTGGATGCTATTCTCCTAACCCTGCCATGACTCCCAGGATCTGTCAGCTAGGACGCGTGTGTGGCTGGAAACGAACCAGAGGACTTGAAATATCCATTATATTTCCCCTGCCTTATGGGGCTGGGGATCAAATCAGTGGGTGGCAACTTGAACCTCCTCACCTTAGGATCCTAGAGGCATTGTGTTTGATGTATATCTTATGTTTTCTTAGAAATGGCACTCAAGGGCTGGAGAGATGGCTTAGCGGTTAAGCGCTTGCCTGTGAAGCCTAAGGACCCCAGTTCGAGGCTCGGTACCCCAGGTCCCACGTTAGCCAGATGCACAAGGGGGCGCATGCGTCTGGAGTTCGTTTGCAGAGGCTGGAAGCCCTGGCACGCCCATTCTCTCTCTCTCCCTCTATCTGTCTTTCTCTCTGTGTCTGTCGCTCTCAAATAAATAAATAAAATAAAATTAAAAAAAAAAAAGAAATGGCACTCAAGACAATGTGTTTGCATATATTTTCTTACACTTCCACTTTGTGTTGTTTATCAAAGTCATGTCTTTCACTAAAATTCCCTGACCAGCGATCTAGAAGATCAGGAAGAAACAGCTGACAAATTCTTGTTCTAGCAGCTGCGTAAGTGGCGTAGCAGTGATGCTCTCTGCCGAGTTAGGGTCCTAGTTCTGCCCCCCAGTCAGCAGCACTGGGGCGTGGGTGACTCCTTCTCAGACCTACAAACCTGTCCCGAGGCTCCTGGCTTTGAGCTCAGGAGAGCGGTTCTCCTTGAGGGAGACGCCTGGCGTGGCAGTTATTCTCAACTGTCAACCTGATGGTGTTTAAAATCACCATGGAAACACACCTCTGGCCAGGCAGTTTCTAGGTGAAGTCAATTGAAATGAGAAGACACAAAGGAAATGTGGGCAGCAACATTCCATGAGCCGGGGTCCTGGACTGATGGGAGGAGGGGGGGGCCAGCAGCAGCACCCCGCTGTCCTCTGCCGCTGCTTGTGGTACCACGAGACTGGCCACCTAAGCCCCTGCTGCCACGCTTCCCCACCCCATAGTAAGCTGTACTGCTGGGCTGGAGAGATGGCTCAGCAGTTAAGGCATTTGCCTGCAAGCGCCTAATGACCTGGGTTTGATTCCCCAGTGCCCATGTAAAGCCAGATGCCCCAAGTGATACATGCGTCTGGAGTTTGTTTGCAGTGGCTGGAGGCCCTCTCCTCTCTCTCTCTGTCTGTCTCTCTCTCTCTCTCTCTCTCTCTCTCTGCTTGCAAATAAATAAATAAAAGTACATTTTTTTAAAAAAGCTTCAGAATGTACCCTCAAGCTGCGAGTGAAAGCAAACCCTTTCTGTTAAAAATTACTTTGTCGGGCTGGAGAGATGGCTTAGCAGTTAAGCGCTTGCCTGTGAAGCCTAAGGACCCCGGTTCGAGGCTCGGTTCCCCAGGTCCCACGTTATCCAGATGCACAAGGGGGCGCACGCGTCTGGAGTTCGTTTGCAGAGGCTGGAAGCCCTGGCACGCCCATTCTCTCTCTCCCTGTATCTGTCTTTCTCTCTGTGTCTGTCGCTCTCAAATAAATAAATAAAAAAATTTTAAAAATTACTTTGCCAAGGTATTTTGTCCTGGCAACAACAAAGATAGCTCATTACAGCATATGTCTCCAGAATATCTTCTCACAACATCTGTGCTCACTAAATCTCTCTCTCTGCCCCTCCTCCCTGGCCTGCCAGCCACCACTCTGCTCTCTGAATTTAATTGGTCCTAGTGTATTGTATAATATTTCCTTGGGAATTAATTAATTGGCATATTGAACGTACTGAGGGATGTTTGCAAACCGTAAGTAAAGCACATACGAAGATTAAGAGATTAACTTGCAGCTGCACCAACCTCCTATGTCACAGCCCCAGAATCATGACTGAAAAAGTTTGAGGTTCCAACTGTGGCCATGCTAATATTCACCTCTATGGATTTTCTGGAACTCAACTGCTGTGAACTTGGTTGTCTGGTTTACTTGCTAATATATTACTAATGTTTGATTTTCTTAAGTGGGAACATGGAACATATGTATTTAATATTGGCATTTCTTTTGGCAAATGGGTGGGTGTTTTCAGCCATGGAAAAAGGACTGATATATTTCACCAAATGTAAGACAATATTGGCTTCAAAAATGAGTCAACTTATTAATTAATTAATTAATTAATTAACTTATTTATTCATTTATTCACTGCAGTTCTGGGGATTGAATGCAGCCAGTACATACACATGCTAGGAAAGAGCTCCACCACTGAGTGATATTCCTAACATAAGCATATTGAATTTAAAGATATTAAAATATAAGAGGAAACGTGTGTGTCTTGGAATTTACAAACTACTAAACTTAAAAATCATGAAGTCAGGTCAGAAAAGTAACTGTTAACAGTTTCCCTGTTGGACATTAACAGAAAGGCATGCAGGCATGGTTAAGAAGTTTCCAAAACTTCTGCTAGCTCTTCATCTGGCTATTTCCATGGGGTGGGGTGGGGGCCATGACTGATTCTTTACCACATGTCTCCCCGCTTCCACAGGGCAGATGAGCTCAAAGGAAGGCTGCTTCAGAGACCTGAGGGTTCAAGTGAATGAATCCTTCTGCAATGCGGAGACCCGACCTGTCGCAAGGCCTGCGTCGTGCAAGGTGATGGCCTGTCCCCCCAGGTAAGCAGCGTGGCCATCTTTGCAGGTGTCTGGGGTACCAAGCACGAGAGCTGACAACTGCTGTGATGCGATCTGAGGCAGTAAAGAGGACAATGGGCTGAGCTGCCTGAACAGAGGACCAGAAGTAGTCTGGAAGTGCTCGCATCTTAAGAGGAAGTTGTGACCTTAGCATCCTGGTTTCTTGTTTCATTGTCTTCCCATTGATCAGGCAGACACATGCTATAAGTAATGGGTTCTCTCTTACACCTAGACCCAGTCACTTCTCTACCCTGCTCCTTCCTTCCCTCCCTCTCTAGCATCTTTTCTTCCTTCCTTCTTTCTTTTTTTCTTTCGACTTTCAAAGCAGGTTCTCACTCCAGCTTAAGCTTTCCTGAAACTCTGTAGGCCAGACTGATCCTCCTTCCTTAGTTTTTCAAATGCCATCACTCCCAGATTTTTGTTTGTTTGGTTCATTGTTTTCATAACTGCGTGAAACGTGCTGGAAAAGCCACTCCCATGACCTGTCCAGGTTGTGATGGCCAGGGACTTGCTGCCAAGCCCTAAATGTGCACACGTGACAGGGAGTGTGGTAGAGACCATACTTTCTGCTATCGGGAAGACCGTGCGTCTTGTTTGCTGAGACGTGGAGTTGAAGATGGGCAAGAGAGGCTGAGTGGGGGTTTCTTAACCCACGAGCCCCTGGCCGCACAAGGCCTGATCTGTTAGAACCTGTCATCTTCCCCTGGGGGCAGGTCACAGAGGTGGTGAGGGTGTCCTTTGCGATGACACATGATGAAATTCTAAGTTCAAGACCTTCAGAGAGCACAAGGCCAGCAGACTCTAATATAATGTCTAACACAAGGCCATGGTGAAGATGCACAGGACGGACGTTCAGTTCCTGGTTCAGAGAATGTCCCTTGAGCGCACACATTACTAAGACGGTGGCGCTCAGGAAGGTGTGAGGCAGTGTGTCTGTTCTTTTTGGCCTTCCATGTGTGTGACCAGTGGCTTCTGTCTCCACATGCCCATGGAAGTGCTTTACCGGCACATAAGGAGCTTGAATGTCATTGTCACGGTGAGGACCTTCTCCAAAAGATGCTGTTCCCTCAGCACAGGGGTCCTTGGACCCTCACCAGCTCCACCTCAGCCACAGCCCAACAGCCATCCTCCTCCTCCCTAGCCCTCCTCGCTCCCCCAGATCCCTTCCTCCCCTCCAAAGCCCCCGGGGCTCTCTCACCGCCCTCTGACTCCCCCTCAGCCTTCTCTGGGTCTCCCTGCAGAGCCCCAGCTTCCTATGAGTTGAGCACTTGCATCATTTGAAAGCAGAGACTGAATCACACCGCTCAGTCCCTGCGTACGCACCGGTTCATATAAAGGAGCGTCTCCTCTTCACTCTGTAACTTCCTGAACTCAACCACAAACAGCCTCCCAGGCTGCAGTGGCCTCACGGTGCCAGGGGATGCTCTCGGATGGAGGAGGACACCCCTGGCTCCTTGGGGTTCCTGCAGAACAAGCATTTGAACAGATACAGAAGAAATCAGAGGCTCTTTCCATCTCAAGCTTGTGTGCAAATGAGGTCACACCGGCACTTGGTATGGGGTCATCACCTCACTTTTGTTCTGGCCTCCCTTGACTTCAAGTCACAAAGGTGAGACACAGGACACTGGGTGCAGGGTGCAGAGGGACACAGAGCTGGCCGACTTCCTGAGTGACTCTCCCTCGCAGCTGGCGCTCAGTGGCATAAGAGGAAAAGCTCTTTCTTTTCTACGCTCCTCTCTTGCACCCATGAGCCCCGCGAACACCCGTGTATCTGTTCCCATGGCCAAGAAGAGGAACCTGACCGAGCAGGCTGGCTCTGAGGGAGGCTCTGGCTCACAGGACTGCCAGCAAAGCAAGTGGCTTATTCAGCCAATCACCCACGTGGCTGACACTGCACCTCAGCAGGTGGGGCTCCCCAGGCCCGGGCCTACCTTGCCACCCACAGCCTGGCCTCCCCGCCGGTCCCCCACCTGCTCAGATTTCCTTGGAGGACACCCCACAGGCGCCCCCACTTCTGTTTCAGCGCTGTGTTTCGGAGCCCACAGGAATTGTTAGAATCGTCTCTCTTTGCACATTCATTGATCTTGAGTGCAGAAGCCGTCCCACGGTGGCGTCAGGTCAGTGTCTGCTGTGACCACACTGGTAGACAGGGTAACAGAGGATGTTTGGCAGAGCTCGGTGCCAAAGCCTTCTTTCTCTTACTGCATGGGTATATGAGGCAGGGCCCTTAGTGTGTGTGGGGAAGGCTGGAAGGTGGCCTTCCACAGGGGAGTGTCCCCAGTGACAAGCAGGCTCAGGAGCAATGACCTCCTCACCCTGAGCACTCGCCTTCCTGAGATGGCCTCTCGGCTTCCTAGGTCGCTTTCCCACCACTGTGCCCTCACCTCTGTTCCATCAGAGAACCCAGACATGCTGCATCTCTGCAATCAACACTCTGTTAGCCGGGGGTTCAGCTGAGACCTGGGGGTGCTCAGGTAGCATTGCTCAGCTTGCCCAGGGGGCAGGTCTCAGGGCAGGAAGGGCGAAGTCTTCCCAGCCCCCCGTGCCAGCCGGGACACCACACTCCTGCACACTGAGTCTGCGTGCACGAAAGAGTACAGGCGCTGTCTGTGAACACACCCCTGAGGGAGACAGTCACACGCGCAGACCAGCAAAACCAGCATTGCTGGGCTGGTTTCACTTGCTCATTCAGCCACGGAACCAGTCACAAAGAAACTAAGTCGGAGCGAGGAGAACAAAAGTGTTAAAATTTTGCATGAGAATGTACCTTTTCATACCTAGAAACCTGCCTTATGCAATTCTGTATTTTACGCTTTCGAGATTTTGTTTGATTTTTTTTTTGTTTTATTTTTGCTATGCCTGTAATTTTGTTTATGGATTTAAAGGCTTTTGTGTGGCACTTTTAGAATCAGAAAAATTGAGAAGCTGCCAAGATTTATCATCTATTTCCTTCCTATCAGCAACGCCCCCCCCCACTAACAGCTTCATATGCATATCTCACACACACACACACACACACACATATATATGTGTGTGTATATATATATATATATATATATATACACACACACACACACACACACACACACACACATACTAGTATGTGTATATTTATACATTTATATTATCAAAGGCAGAGCTGCACATTGGAGACAAGAATACTTCTGCTATTTTTTTTTCAGTAAACTTAGGTGGTTCTTGAGATTAAATTGCAGCTAAATTTTTCAAAATATTTTCTCTATTCTGGTTTCCAGGTCTCAAAATTCACACTCTACTCAACATGCTCAAATAAAATGAAAATTCACATAGTCCTTCCATATTTGACATGCTTATTGTAATGAATGCTGTCCTAATAGTTCAAAATATGCCACATGCTTCAAATAGTTCAGAGAAGGAGCATAAAATAAGCTGATGCCAGATAGATAGGAAGATGATAGATCAGTAGATAAATAATGGGTAAGTTGTAAGTGGGTAAATATATATTAGATAACTAGATGGCAAATAAAGGATATATAGATAGGTAGATGATATGTAGGTAGGTAGGTAGGTAGGTAGATAGATAGATAGATAGATAGATAGATAGATAGATAGAAAGGATATATAGATAGGTAGATGATATGTAGGTAGGTAGGTAGGTAGATAGATAGATAGATAGATAGATAGATAGATAGATAGAAAGGATATATAGATAGGTAGATGATATGTAGGTAGGTAGGTAGATAGATAGATAGATAGATAGATAGATAGATAGACAGACAGACAGACGGACAGACAGACAGAACACACAGCATGCCACACAGTCAGCCTGTATCTTCAGGAAATACTTGCTAACAACTGTAAGCTTCACTCTGTAAAGACTTTGGGGGAAAAAAACACACACACATTATCATACAATGTTTCAATACAATGGCTGCCCATGCTTTATTTTCTGATCCTGGAATATCTAGAATTATGGTTGTATTTCCAAATTCATGGAAGCTTTGGGGTGATTTTTTTTTCCTACCAAGTGACCTTACATTGCAAACAAAGATGGAGTTAAGTAAGATTAGATTGTTTTGGCAATTTAAGACTTTTGTTGGTAAAGAGTGGAGTTTTTGGTAAGTGTTCCCTGTGGGGATAGAGGCATGTGGGCTCTGCTGCAGAAGGCCTGTTTACGTGGCAGCCATTTCAAACTCCTGGGGATTTTATTTAAATCTGTTATGCTCTAATTTCTTCTTTAAAACCTGTTATTGAGAAGCTGCATACATGCACGCACTGGAATTGGATCATAATCCCTTCTGGTTACTTAATTTTACTCCTCTCTTCTGACCTTAATCCCACTGAATCCTTTCTTTTCAGCTATCCCTCTTATATTTTGATTTTTTGTTGTTGTATGTCTTTGTGAGGAAAACATACAAAACAATCTCACATTGCAATTATCATTTCTCAATATTTCCTCCCAAAGTTGATGTTGTAATTGGCTTTAAAATTAAAGTTGCTTCAGCAAGATTTCACCTATTATTATTATTAAATTCTTGCCTCTAATGTTGTTTTGCAAAGTTCGGTCTATTTGGTGTGAATTCACACCATGACACCAGCTTCCATATACTCTGATTATGTCCTGGTTTGTGTCCCTTAACTCTCTGTACTTCAAAGGACCATGGAACTGGCTTTTTTCCATACCTTGAGTTAGTCCACAGGGTTTCAGTTTTATCAAGCGAATAATATCTTTTTGATACAAAAGCGTAATTTACTAATTTACTTAATGTGAGTTGCAGCTGCTATCACCCTTAGTTTATTGCGCATCTTCTACTTTTCATGCCCTTTCTCTGCATTTTACATTTCCTTCCCATATCTGCTAGGAGCTGCATATCCCATCCTCTCACACCACTGCTTTCTGATCAAAAGTAATTTGTGCACATGTTGTCCTGGGGGATTTCACTTTAATCAACTGAAGAGTATCTCTTTCCTCTTTTCATACGTAAGCTTAAATCATATGAATGTGATTGTTGCTGTGTTTGGTCATATATATGTGTGTGTGTGTGTGTGTGTGTGTATGTATGTATAAATGTGTATAAAACCAAATCTATACAGTACAGATAGACGGTATGATGACAGCATGGTGGCTTCAGTATCTAGGTCTGCTCATGCAGGATTATTATAAGGCTCTTAGAACTAGTCCTGTGCACACACACTGGTGGATGTGGGTGATGGTGGTGAGGCTGATGGACAGAGCAGTCCAGCATGGTGCCCGTGAGCTCACGGGGCACAGGACAGGGAGAAGTGGTAGCGAGAATACGAAGAAGGTTGTTTCTACTAATTGTTCTGTGAAAGAACCAAAGGTAGCCCATGAGGAAAGGAGCTGATGGTTTGAGCCTAACAGGTCCTACACGGAACCTGTCCACCAGATTCTGGGTAAAGACATTCGGGGCAGAGATTTGAGCTAACCAGAATTAGGATAAGACGAAAACAAGACATAGCATTAAGTTGCTTGTTTCAGTGACTGACCAGTAAAACTGCATCTACCAAGCATGGCATGGAGGTAGGACTGTGATCTCAAAATCAGCATAGGCTGCATAGCAGCATTCTCTCTCTCTCTCTCTCTCTCTCTCTCTCTCTCTCTCTCTCTCTCTCACGCACGCACACACACACACACACACACACACACACACACACACACACTCAGTGATGGGAAGCTAAGTCATCAAATAGAGAGTGTTTGAAGAGGACACTTTCTTCTCACTCTGTTTGGAATCTCTGAGCTACAGCATCTTAACACTTCCTAGTCAAGATTGAGGCCCCCTCCTTGACCCCCTCATTGGTCAATACTGAGGCCCCTCCTCCATCCCTCCCATTGGTCCAGACTGAGGCCCCTCCTCCACCCCCCATTGGTCAAGACTGAGGCCCCTTCTCCACCCCTCCCATTGGTCAAGACTGAGGCCCCTCCTCCACCCCTCCAACTGGTCAATACTGAGGCCCCTCCTCCATCCCGCCCATTGATCAAGTCTGAAGCCCCTACTCCATCCCTCCCATTGGTCAATACTGAGGCCCCTCCTCCACCCGGCCATTGGTCAAGATTGAGGACTCTTGGCTTTTAATCTCAGCTAATCTCAGCGTTTGGGAGGCAGAGGGAGGTGGAGCACCATGAGTTCGAGGCTACCCTGAGCTTACATAGTGAATTCCGGGTCAGTCTGGTCTAGAGAGACCCTACCTAGAAAAGTAAGAACAAAAAACAAAGACTGATCCCTTCCTCCATCCCTCCCATTGGGGCTTTGGGAAGTGACGTCAGTCCTCCGCAGCCCTCCAGGGTCCCTGGCAGAGGGAGCGGAGGAAAGGGTGCGGAGGGTGTCCCTTCTGCCTCACGCTGCAGCTCTCCTGAGGACTGAGCTAAAACCCCTATTGATCCTGTTTAATGTGACAGGATGATTTGTAGATGAGCCAAAACAGCAAGCATGAGTTACTGGGTTGTGTTCCAGAGGATGGTAATACAGCATTTCAGCAAGATAAGATCCTCCGAGCTTTGAAGTGCTGGGATGTTGGCTGGAATTCCAACATAAGAACTTTTAAATTATTCTCATGCAATTCTAGATTTTTCCCTGAAAATCCACCTGAGTCATTTTAGAAGAGTCATTTTTCTACTATAATTGTACTTCATGTAGCCATGACATCCCATTTCCACCATCATTTACCAAAATAAAAGATAGGTAGGTAGATAGTTTCTCTCAGCTAAAGCCTCACTGGCCTCCAAGAGCTGGGGAACTAAAGAGGCAAGCAAGGGCTGGAGGGATGGCTTAGCAGTTAAGGTGTTTGCCTGCAAAGCCAAAGCACCAGGGTTCGACTTCCCAGGACCCACATTAGCCAGATGCACAAAGGGGCACACATGTCTGGAGTTCGGCTGTAGTGGCTGGAGGCCCTGGTGCGCTCATTCTCTATCTCTCCTCCTTTGAGCCCTTAAGAGCTGGACCTAAAACCAGAGGAATGGGTTTCTGAATTGAAATAGGAACTTAATGACTTGTTTTATACTGTAATCAGCATTTGCTAGAAAGACAGGTTGTTCTTGTCACTTTGTTGTCAACATTGTCATTCTCAGATTGCCTGTCATTTAACCATGCTCTTATCAGATGTGTACAAATAGTTGTGTTGACTAGAGTAGCTGTCTTTATAATGGTCCTAGAATGTAGATGGCAGTGACTTATCCATCCGTTTCGTCATATGGCCTTGAGATTTTTTGAGAGATATGGATCAGATTACTGAATCTTAGATATCTCTCATCCTTCTTTTCTCTCCTGAGTTTCCAAGCAAGTAGCCCTATTTAGTTTGTCAGATTTCTGATAAACCATATGTAACTTTCCACAGCATGTTTAACATTATGAATATATAAGGAGTGGCAAGATTGCTCAGTGGTTGAGTGCTTACCATCTGTGTGAGCAAGTGTGAAGGCTTGAAAAGGCCTGACACCACTCAAGTTTGATTCCCCAGCACCCACCCATCCATGTAACCATCCATGCCTGTAGCCCTCGTCCTGTGGGAAGTGGTGACCAGAAAATTGCTGGGACTCATGGAAACATCAGCTCTGTGTTAAGAGACAGAGAGACTTAATCTCAAGGAAATACAGACAAATGACAGAGAAGGACACTCACATTTTCCTCTGACCTGCACACATGTGTGCACACACTTCCCACTCACACCACACAATACAGACTCCAAATAAAAATGTGCATATCTCTTAAGCAACAGACCCAGGCTTGAAGAGATCCTCAAATGAATATTGTTTAATTCAGTGGTATTTTCAATTAAAACATCACTTTGAAGGAGAAGTTTGTCTTGCTGGAGAAATGGTGTTGCAGGGTGAAAACAAAATCAGAAGCCTGCACAGCACCCGGTGATGTTAACTTGAGTGGTTGGCCTTCTAAGCTCATGCACAGGGTCCTGAAACACAAAACAGACCCTTGATACACGTCTGCCATGGCCACCAAGACTGCAGTCGTTAGAGAAGACGACCACAGTCTCCCCGGGTGTTTAGCTTTGTCTGGAAGCAACACAGGCCAAGCCCCACGCAGGAGCCCCCTCTCCGTTCCCACAGCCCTCACAGACTGCTGTTGCTTTTGCACCAAAGGAAATCCAACCATAAGAATTCTCTAATGATTCTGATGCATTCATTGCTTATTTCCTTTATGTAAAGAGCATGAAAGAGAAGGGTCCGTTTTAATTTTCAAGTTCAGTGTGTAAAGTAAATATAGGCCTTTGTTGAAATTAGGGAAGCTAATGGAGATACATGTGGGTGTTAAATCTCCCATGTTTGGTGAAAAGGCCTCTATCATTGTCATTTTGAGACCCTATTAAATGGCTAGCATATACTGGGAAGGCAAGCACTGTGGGGACAGCCACAGTTATTAGCAATATAGATGAGAGATTGAACAACTGAAATATGGAGGAAATATCATTAAACCTATTGACAGGGGAAAGTGAATCCCAGGGTGACCAACTCATTCCAGATCACCTGGACCCTTCCTGGATTTAAAACTATTTCCTCTCTCCAGGAAACCCCATTCGTCCCTTAGAAAACCAGATAAGTTGGTCACCATGCCCTCTCTCTACATGTTTAATATTCAAGCACACTGAATCATGATAGAAAGCATTATTCTCTTTCTCTTCTAGCCAGCGACACTCATCCTTTGGGACTCTAAAGAATCACTGCCTTTTGAATGGGGGATCCAAAGTTACCCAGGGAGTGTGTGCGACATGTCACGCTGTAGAAGTGATAAGAGGTCTGTGACCTTCTAATATAAGTTCCTGATGGAGGCCATAGTAAAATAATGAATCCCAGGATTAATCTTACCCTGGTCAGATGAGGAAATGTGCACACGTGTGCAGGAAATCCACAGAATGGTGAGGAAAACGCCCGCACCCTGATGCCCTGTCGGGTGGCCGTGGGCACCTAGTGTGGGGCCACCTGGGAGAGTGTTTCACTGCTGCATACTGACCTAACTCATTTGTCCCAAGTTCATGTGCATGTGTCAGGAAATGCACCGACAAGTCACATGTAATGGACGTGACTATATTTACGTGCATGCAGAGAAAATATAGGAGCTCCCATGAAGCCCAGATTCACTCACAACACGGTGCAAGCCCGCCTGTTTCCCAGTGTTCCGTGGTAGGCGCCTCCACCCAGGGCCTTGAACGAGAGTTCTCTGACCCTCAGACCCGTCTCCCTGGGTCATCCTGCGGTGTGTTGTAACGTCCTGTTGAGCGCGTTACACCACTGGGACAGAATGCCTTCATTGCGTAAGGAAACTCATGTTGTCCCCAATGGATTCTGTTGTCAAATGCTGTCAAAGTGTTGTTTCTTTTTAATTTTTGTTTATTTGAGGGCAACAGACAGAGAGAGAGAAAGAGGCAGATAGAGAGAGAATGGGCACTCCAGGGCTGCCAGCCACTGCAAACAAACTCCAGATGCACGTGCCACCATATGCATCTGGCTTATGTGGATCCTGGGGAATATGAGCCTAGAATCGGGGTCCTTAGGCTTCACAAGCAACTGCTTAACCACTGAGCCATCTCTCCAGCCCCCGCTCTGATAGTTTTAATGTTCTAACTTTATAAAATATTTACTCACATTCTCATCAAACATTTTGATTGCTTAAATATTTGATTTCTCTTCTCTCTCTCTATCTATCTATATAAATTTTTAAAAACTATTTACTTATTTGCAACCAGAGAGAGAGTATGGGTGTGCCAGGGCCTGATGCCACTGCACTTGAATTCCAGATTCATGTGCCACTTTGTGCACCCAGCTTTGTGTGGGTACTAGGGAATTGAATACTGGTAGAGAAGGCTTTGCAAGCAAGCACCTTTAACTGCTGAGCCATCTCCCCCACCCAAAGTATAATTTATTGTGATTTAAAGAATAAAATGTAGGCGTCCTCAGTTTTTCTTCCAAGGCCCAATGCTCTGTCCCCACAGTGCTTGTGAGGAGTCCCATCCTCCCTGTGCTGACTTGGAAGGTCAAACCACCACCAAGATCTAACCTCATGTGCGTGAAAGCCTGGCTGATCCCCTGGGCCTGCTCACTGTTCCTTGCTGTACTCTGCACCCTTGCTTCCTGGAGGCAAACTTCACTTTTCTCCATGTCTGTTTCTTAGGATTTTCTGGCCTCCTTCTGAATGTATTTTTATCAGGAGAAATTTATATTCACGAAAGCAATAATACATGAAATTACTTGCTTCACTACCTAATTAATCCAGGGCTGTTATCATGTAGGGGTGTTGAATGTTATCAGATGCCCTTCTTGAGATTATCACATAGTTTTTGTGCTTTCCTGTTGACATGACTACTATATTATTTATTTGCATAAATTGAACCATCCTTGCATAGCTAGGATGGAAACAACTTGATCTTGGTGAATACTATTTTTTTGAAGTGCTATGGAATTTGACTTGCTAGTGTTTTGTTGAAAATTTATGCAACTATGCTTACCAGTGATAGTGGTCTAGCACTTTTTTTTCTTGCTTGAGGGAGAGGGAGGCCCTGTCTGGTCCTGGTCCCCACATGGTGCTGGCCTGTGTGACTTTGAAAGACTTTGTACAAGTGTCTTCTTTGCAAGTTTGGTAAACTATGATAGCAGTGGTGTCATACATGCCAGGGTTTACTTTTTGAAATGTTGATGCATTGTTAGAATAATTTAATGATTTAGGAAAATTCAAACCTCCTAAACATGAAAATCATCTGTCAAAAGAAACAAGCCTTTTTATCTTCTTCACTTGGTCATTGAGTTTCTCTCAGTGAGTTTTTATCTTCTTCACTTGGTCACTGACTTACTCTAACTTACTTGAGTTTCTCAAGAGCCCTTGTTCCTGTGTTAGCAAACACTAGAGAATTTCTAAGTGGTCTCACTTCTTTTCCCTGGTCCTGATTAGAATGTGTCTCCTCTTTCATGGTGATATGCTGGCTCTTCATTGAATCCTGTTCTGACTGCATTTTCATTTGTTTATCTACCTAAGGAAGCATCGTAGATACTGACTTTTCTATAGTGGACTTGGAGCAATTTAAAGAACAAAAATCGTAGACAAAAATGTCTAAGATTGTGACTTTCTGCGTACAGCACAGGGTGGACCGTGGTCCCTGCCCCTGCCCAAGCCCAGGAAAGCTGCAGGAGCCAGTCCTCTCAGCCTCCACGCGGGGACTCCTGTGTGACGGGTCCTGGGGACAAGAACATTCGCCTCCTCTAGCGTCCGGGGACATGAGATTTGTAGGCAGAGGGTGGGACCCTGTAATGACCCACCACAGCGGAGTGATGGTCAGCTGATCCTCTGTGTGTCTGTGTGACAGTGTTAGCGTTGAGACACTGGGGGACACCTGTATTCCCGTGCGTGTCCATCCCTCACAACAGTAAGGGCGATGACTTCAAATTGTGAAGACAAGCAAGGCATGTCTTTACTAGCTGTGTGAGACTTACCACAGATTACACCCTTCTCACTCTCCTGTGAGGAATCCTAGTGGATCTCTATGTATTCTCTAATGTATTGACGGCTTCAATTTGATTCATTTTCATTATAATTGCACTTGTATTTCACAATGCTCATACATAATTTTATGTGTGTGTTGTCTTTTAATGGGTAGGTATTCAATTCTGTTCCTCTCCTGTTTTTAATCATTTTGTATTTTCCACTGTTACTTTCCTTTTATACCATCTGCTTTAGAGCTTGATTTTTATTTTTATTTTTTAAATGTGCTTTAATTTAATTTATTTATTTGCAAGCACGGAAAGACAGAGGGAAGAGAGACACAATGGGCACACCAGGTTCTCCAGCTGCTGAAAATGAACTCCAGATGCATGTGCCCCTTTGTGCATGGGGCATTTTACATAGGACTCAAACCTGGGTCCTTAGTCATTGCAGGCAAGCACCTTCCCCACTGAGCCATCTCTCCAGCCTTGACAATATATTTCTTTTTGTTGTTGTTGTTTACTCTGTTTATTTATTTATTTATTTGAGAGTGACAGAGAAAGAAGCAGGTAGAGAGAGAGAGAGCACAAATGGGCACGCCAGGGCCTCCAGCCACTACAGACGAACTCCAGATGCATGCGCCCCCTTATGCATCTGGCTAACGTGGGTCTTGGGGAGTTGAGCCTCAAACCAGGGTCCTTAGGCTTCATAGGCAAGTGCTTAACAGCTAAGCCATCTCCAGCCCTGACAATATATTTCTAACACTACAGGATTCACCTCTACAATTTAAAACCATGTGACACATCGTGGGTGTTGATTTTTCAACTTTATACAGAAAATTAGAGCCATAAAGAGCAGGTGAGGGTGTGGTCACTCACGCCTTTAATCCCAGCATTCAGGAGGCAGAGGTAGGAGGATCACCGTGAGATCGAGGCCACCCTGAGAATACATAGTGAAATCTGGGACAGCCTGGGCTAGAGTGAGACCCTACCTCGAAAAACTAAAACAAAACAAAAAAAAGCAGGAGAGGCAAAATGAGAAGAGGTCTTCTCTGAGGTGATCCTTCTCTCCTGCTCCCCTCTAATCAGCCCACCCCCAGACCAGCCCCTCCCCTCAGCTCATCTCTTTTTATTTCTTTTTTTTTAGATATGGACATATTTAGTATGTAAACACCACATGTTGGTCCCATCCTTTCCCTCCTCCCTGTCCCTTTTCTATAGAGACCTTCTTTCTTGGGGATGCAGGTCAACCCCAACCCCATGAGGATTGTGGGTCGTGCATTATGGGGTGGAGAGGCAATGTCTCTGTGCAAAATGTCCCAACTTGTGGTTCTAACCATCTTTCTGCCCCTTCTTCTGCAAAATTCCCTGAGCCACGCTGGGAGCATTTTAAGTCAACTTCAGTGATGGGCTCTTAGGAGCCTCTGGATCTCTGGTTTGGTAGGTGTTGTTCATCCTCCGTGTCTGTCTCCTTCACCCTGGTGCTGATGTCAGGATCTCTAAGAAAGTGGCACCCTTGCCTATCTCCCCAGTTCCTCTGTGGGTTCGGCTGGGCCGGCGTCAAGTGCGCTGGGGCGTTGCCTGCGCAGGCCCAGCTCCCGTCTGCAAGAGAAGCAGCTCACCTCCTCGGCTTGCTTTCTGCGCTGCTAAGCTCGGCCCAGCCGTGGCGCATGCTATGCACTGTCGGGCCAGTGAGGTTCTAGTGCTCCCGTGACCACTGCCCACCCTGCTGCCCTCGCCATAGCCATAGCTGCGGGCTCTGCTTCCCGGTCATGACGTCTGTCCATGAGCCTGGCTGCCCGTACTAAGCCTGTCTTGCTCGTCAGTGCTCCCCTGGCCTGAGAGCGAGGGTCTCGTGGAGGGTTCGCAGAAGGATGAACCCACCTAGGGTCCCAACTGCTGCTTCTCCTGGATGCTGTCACCCACCAGTGGTGCCCTGAGCCTCCCCTGGGGCAGTCTTTGGTAGAATGGCCACTGTGGCGGAGCCCTGTGTTTTGCAAGATGGCGTTGGCTTTCACCACACTACCCCTCACTTCCGAGCCCTTCGAAGAAAGGGTTGTCGCGCAGCCTTGGCATAGGCCCTGCTTGAGGGCTCTCCTCCCCCTCCATCCTGTCTGGGACACTCCCGGTCCCCCGGTGCAGCCGACTGCTGCTGCTGATCTGTCCTGATCCATCAGGGAGCTCACCTGGGTGCAGTATTGCAACCAGCAGGGGTGGTTTGGACACCAGGAGCTCCTTTGTTTCGGTCATTTTGTTACTGTCCATCTCTTAGCTGCCCACTTGATTCTTGGAACAAGAAATCTGTACCATCTAACCTGCATCGTCTTTCCACAGCTTCCACCATGAGTTTTAAGTTTTATTTTTGTTTTGTTTTGTTTGTTGAGGTCGGGTCTCGCTCTAGCCCAGGGTGACCTGGAATTCACTATGTAGTCTCAGGGTGGCCTCGAACTCATGGCGATCCTCCTACCTCTGCCTCCCGAGTGCTGGGATTAAAGGCATGCATGCACCACCACGCCTGGCTTAAGTTTATTTTTAAGGCTCAGAGAGACTTATTTTTACACACACACACACACACACACACACACACACACACGTGCATATGGTGAGAGAGAGAGAATGAGAGAGAAAGCTGTTGGCATAGCCCCCACTCATCCACCATGTGACTACAGACACTACCAGAGGCCTGTGCTCAGACCCAGGCTGACCATAGCAATGCACTGCTGTTCTATGGAGGCATGCTGCTCCCCCGCCCAGTAGCAGGGCACTGTTGAGGGCCTACCCTGGAACTGGCAGCTGGTGATACTCTCTCAGGGACCTTTGTCACCATATTCGTGACAGATCTTCAGGAGTGCAGCTCAGGCTGTTGGAGCACGCAGACACTGTCCCCGAGCCCTGTCCAGCCCGGGTTTTCCAGCTGCTTCTGCACCTATGGGCCCATTTGCACGTCAGTCTCACTGTGCTCGGCATAGTAGGTGCCCCTCGTACACAGGCTTGATGTGAGGACCGGAGTTCGTCCAAAGGGAACTCTGCATTTCCCACTGGCTATCATGACTGGCATTGCTGGAATTCTGTAACTAGGTGGATTTGACAGGGTTTAACAGGGCAGGTCATTTGCTGGCGGTTTTCTGCAGAAAACGAGGTGTTTCACAGCCCGTGCTATGTCGCGTTGTGAACTTAGAGCACAATATGCAGTGAGCCACACAGGGGGTGCCTGTAGTCACCCCGCACCTGCCCCCGCACTTCCCATGCCCTCGGTCTTCTACAGAACAGCCTTTCAGTCAGCGCCCAGCATTAAATTCTCCAGGTCCCTTCCCAGGTCTAGAAAGCCCAACACAGCTCTCTCACGGTCACCTGGGCACGGGAAGGCCTGACATACTGTGGAAGTAAAAGAGAGACATCACGGTGTGGTCTGAGCTGCCATGCTTTTCAGTGAATTGTCACTAGCTGCTGCACTGGCTGGCTGCTGTCCCATCGTGAGTCCTTTAAACCAGCTGAGCCAACGCTTAGGGTCTTTGACGTGGAGCTTTTCTGCCCCAGCTTAAGAAGATCTGGCATCTGTGAAACCATTCAGGTAGAAAAGAGCGATTTCTGTTCTTGTTTGTTTGTTTGTTTTATATTTTTATTTTATTTATTTATTTGACAGAGAGAGACAGAGACAGAGAGACAGAGAATGGGTAGGTGGTCCAGATCCTCCAGCTGCTGCAAGCAAACTCCAGACACCTGTGCCACCTTGTGCATCTGGCTTACGTGGGTCCTGGGAAGTCGAACCTAGGTCCTTTGGCTTTGCAAAGCAAATGCCTTAACTGCTGAGCGATCCCTCCAGCCCTTTTCTTTCTTTCTTTCGTTCTTTCTTTCTTTCTTTCTTTCTTTCCTTCCTTCCTTTTTTTTTTTTTTTTTTTTTTTTGAGGTAGGGTCTCTTTATCTTGCACAGGCTAACCTGGAATTCACTCTTTTGTCTCGGGGTGGCCTCAAACTCACAGTGATTCTCCTACCTCTGCCTCCCAAGTGCTGGGATTAAAGGCGTGTGCCACCACTCTTGGCAAAAAGAGTGATTTAGGATGCCTTTGTAGGTATAGTAAGCACCTTTGAGTCATTGGGCTGCATTGCAACAGGGACTAGCAAATTATACCAATTATAATGCAGCTCATGTTACTAATGAGCTATTCATGTAGTATATTTCCCCTGTATTTCTGCACCAGTGTTTTCAGAGGCAACAGGTCATTGTGATATTGGCAGCACAAATATCCTAGAAACTCTTGTGATGTAATCAGTGAAGCTTTTCACTAAGATTCCACAGAGTGGCAGAGTAGTGTTAGCTAAAATAGCTAAGGTATCAATTAAGTAATCTGATAATATTCATAAGTTTTATAACTCTCCAATAACTACCAATATTTAGGACTCACTTGATAGGGAAGAATTCAACCTTATGGGTACCTAAGGTTTAATAAGAATGAAAATCCTGACCAATCTGCAGGTGCTCTGATGATGAATATAGAGGTGACTTTCCAGACATGGGAACCAGGGGGTAACATCAACATGTCCTCCATATGCTATGTGTTCATTTTCTGGACCTATTCATTGTCCCCTGGTGCCACAGTTGTGACCTACTTTCTGTAGAGAAAGGAATTCTTCCAGCCTTATTGAGAATGATGACTGTGACTTTAAATATTAACCGGGTGTTCTTGGCAGAGATCTGACCTAGCAACACTTATGAGCCAGGAAATCTATCTACAACACCCAGCATCTCCACACCTGGGTCTCTGCTATCTGAAAGCTTTAAAGACAAGACTTACAGATCCTTAGAAACCATGACAATCAGATGCCATTGTCACCATGGAAACCCCAGTAAGTGAGCCTGGGTCTGAGGTCACTTCTGACCCTCACTTTTTTAAAATGTATTTTTATTAGATAGGGACATTTTTAGGAACTATAGAAATGATCCCTGAAAGTATAGTCTTAGATAAGGACATATTTAGTATGCAGACAATATAGGTTGGTACCATCCTTTCCCTCCTCCCTGCCCCCTTTCTGAAGAGGCCTTCCTCGTTGGGGATGCAAGTCAACCCCATGGAGTTTGTGGGTCATTATGGGGGCGGCAGTCAGTTATGGGGGAGAGAAAATGTCTCTGTGCAAAATATCCCAACTTGTGGCTCTAACAATCTTTCCTCCCCTTCTTCCATAAAATTCCTTGAGCCATGTTGGAAGCATTTTAAGTCTACTTCAGTGATGAGCTCTTAGGAGCCTCTGGTTCTCTGGTTTGGTAGGTGTTGAGTGTCCTCAACATCTGTCTCCTTCACCCTTGTGCTGATCTCAGGTTCACCAAGAAAGCAGCACTCTTGCCCATCTCCCCAGTTCCTCTGTGGGTTCAGCTGGGGCCAGGGTGGAGTGCGCTGCTCATCCTCGCTTTTTAATTTTCCTCACTCTGTCTATTTGCAATCAGAGAGAAAGAAGAGAGAGAGAGAATGGGCACATTAGGGCCTCTAGCCACCATAATTGAACTGCACCACCCTGTACATCTTGTTTTACATGGGTGCTGGGGAATTGAACCTGGGTCATTAGGCTTTCAGGCAGGCACTTTGACTGCTGAGCCATCTTTCCAGCCCCAACTCTCACTTTAATTTTTGCTTAGAACCAGCTGTGAGCATTCATACCACATGCAGTTCGTTATTCACTCAGCCATCACTGACTGCTGTCACATTATTTTATAAGGCAAGGACATCCAATTCTCAGCACTGTTCTTGGCAAGCTAGCCTCACAACAGTGGGGAAGGAGCTCACGGGTCAGGTGCACATGCTTACTGCCCTCTTCGCCGCCTGAAGTTGGGGCCTTGCCAGAGAGCCATGCGGGGTGTCATCTCTGATTCCACGGTGCCAGCTTGCCTGAGGAGTGGGCCTGTACAAATGTGTTCCACTGGCTTCTGTGCACTCGCTCTGAAAACTCACTTCATCAATGGCGAATCCGGCATCCCTGTTAGCACAGACTGTGGATGGCCTTGGCGGGATCTTGAAACTTGTGGATGGCCTTGACTGGTTCCTGCTGGGCCAGACCCTAGAGCTGTCCCCTCTGGAACAGTTCCCAAGGCTCAAGGGCCAGATGGCTGAGCTCCAGGCTCCCACGGTCCAGAGGCATGAGGCCTGGGCCCCTGGAAGTCTGCTCAGGAGCCTCTCTGACGACTCATCTCAGTGTGCACAGCCAAGAAACCACAATGGGGAAAGGCCAGCAAAGTCTGCAGCTGGAGAAGTGACATTGCCATGTTTAAATGCTTGTCATAAAAGGAAGAAACCCCAGTGAGGCCCTAAGGGATAGTCATTCCCCAGACCCAAAGAGAGGATGCTGGGTGCAGTTGTTGGTGAATCTTCTATAGTTCAAACTACTTTGCCTCTGGAAAAATCAATGAAATTGTTGTGGAGTCTCCTCCAGGAAGATCTTGCATGTTAGAAGAAAAACGAGTGAGCTGGACTCTACCATGGAATGCTGAAATTCGCATTAGATACACTGGCTTTCCCTAAAGCAAGCTCCCTCGAGGGGCAGGAAAACACCTCAGAGGATGGGAAAAATGCATGGTTATCACAACTGGGAAAATCCATTTGGACCGAGGATGGCCCTAAGTATTTTGATACTGAATCATAATAATTCCCAAAGTACTGCTTTGTGCAGCTAGCTAATTAGTCCAATGAGTTCAATACGCGACTTTTACACAGAGTAATGAACTCTGCATTTTCTGTGCATGAGATAGACATGTAGGTCAAGGATCTAACTCCTAGTTAGGATGTGTAACCACAGGCTTCCCCCAAGCATGCTTGCTCTCCTGGGGCGTTTTAGCGCTAGGACACGTGAATCACTCCCATGAGGTGTTTTCTCCCTGGCTCCGGGGCCAGCCCTATGGAAATCCTATCTCTGCGGAGTGTAGCCGGGAGGGTAAGAACACAGACTCACAGGTTCAATTCCCTGACACCGCCTTTTCCAAGAGCGTGAGCTTGACCAGGGGCCCGGGGAGGTGCAGCCTAGGATCTCACATGTCTTGGCCTCCGTTCGCTCATCTGTAAAGGGAGGGGGGAATTCAATGGCACCTCCTCCCTAGGGTAGTGGGTACGTTAACATTGCTTACAGCTTTGTCTGGCGTTGGGCATGGACTTGACATGGTTGTTTTATAACTGAATTCACACTCTGTGTCAGAACTGCTTAGAAGGAAGTCGATCCGCTTTCTCTCTGGCTGAATTAGCTGAAACCATCTGTACCAAATCGTTTTGCCGTCTTCATATTTGATAGTGTGTCTCAGAGACCTAAGATGTGGGCTTGATGTTTGCTGTTTCATTGTGAAACTCTCCCAACTTGGCCTTCACCTACTGTCCCACATGTTTAAGGTTGTGCTCAAAGTAGGTGCCAAACTCCCAAACATCTATCATAAAAGTCATCTTGGTTACCATAAAAAAAAAAAAAAATAGCTGTGGCAGGGCATGGTAGCACACACCTTTAATCCCAGCACTTGGGGGGAGGCTGAGGTAGGAGAATGACTGTGAGTTTGAGGCCCATTTGGAGCTACACAGTGAGTTTCAGGTCAGCCTGGGCTACAGTGAGATTTTACCTCAAAAAAAAAAAAACCCTAAAAACATAAAGTAAAAAGAGTTGGTTTCTACAGCTGTATTCAGCCCTGCTATTTATTAATGAAATTGCTTAAATAAAAGTAGGATAAGGTGTGGCCCATGGGCCAAACACAGCTGGCAATGAGCCCGTTGCATGGGAGCAGTTACCCCTGGTGGCTTATGGGGTGCATCCAGCCTCTCCTCACTGTCACAGCAGGGCACCGTCCCTGGCCCATGTCCCACTAGCCTGATCACTTACTACCAAGCCTTTTAATAGTATATTTGCACCCCTGGGCTAGGTGAGTGCACCCTATGGCAACATGAGTGTCTCTATGGAAACAGTTGTCCGGGTATCAGCTTGTATTGAGGACAAAAAAGAATCTGTAGGTCTTGCTACAGCCCTGGATGCCAGGCAGCTCTGCAAAGGTGCGCTCCGTGTCCTTCCGCATGCCCCTGTCACCCTTGCTAAGCTCCCCTTAGAGCCGTTCAGTGTCTGTGCTTGGAGCAGAAGGATCTTGGGGACAGCACCTGTCCTGCTTCTCTCGGGCAGGGGACCTCCCGAGGGCCCACGTCAGCTAGCTGTGAACTCACCGCATGACTGGCATGCAAGCTTGTGTTGGCACCGTTGGCTCTCACCCACGTGCCCAGGGAAGCTGGTGCTATCGGGGTGGCTGAACATGCACATGGGGAGAAGGGTCACTTCCACTCCGGGGACATTAGCCATGTGCCGCCCAGGAGCAGTGAGAAGGGCCCCTGGACCCGTGGCGTCTCCAGACTCAGGGGCCTCTGCCTGCTCCTGCTCTGTGCAAGTATGGGATGAAGACAGCGTCCTTGCCACCCTCACCCACACCACCCAGGACACCCTTCCTTAGGGGATGAGGTCCCTTGTGGGTCTTTCTGATGGTGTGAATGCAGTCTGTCACTACCTCCCATGTCTTTCCACATCACGCTCTCTTTCCTTAAAGCCATCGCTTCCAGCACTCATTTACCCTCCCACTCTGTGAGTAGGTTACAAGGAGAACAGACAGGGTTGCCTTGCCTTGGTGCTTTAGCTGGTTTTTATTTATAAGGTATAATGCTCCTCACTGTACTTCTGATGGGAGTAACACACGAATTCTTACCTCGAAGGCTATGACATTTAACCTGCAGGCAGACAACTGGGAAGGACCACCTCCCATGTTCCAAGAACACAGCCCGTTGGGGTTTTTTTGTAGGAAGGTTGTACTCTTTAATAAATTTTTTATATATTTATTTATTTGCAAGTGACAGAAAGAGAAAGAGGCTGAGAGAGAGAGAGAGAGAGAGACAGAGAGGGAGGGAGGGAGGGAGAGAATGGGCGTACCAGGGCCTCCAGCCACTGCAAACGAACTCCAGACGCGTGCGCCCTCTTATATGCTTCTGGCTAACGTGGATCCTGGGGAATCGAGCCTCGAACCGAGGTCCTTAGGCTTCACAGGCAAGCGCTTAACCGCTGTACTCTTATAACCCCATTCGGCTGGCGGTCCTCCTCAGCGGGGCTGTTGGTATGCTTTGTTGGGGCCTAAGGGCCTCAGTCAGTCTCTGTGTCTAGGGAGAGAAGGGGAATGGTGCCTCAGGCTCTTCCCTCTGACCCTGAGGTTCTTGCAATCTTTCTGCCCCTTTTGGAAAAAGAATGTTCCCTGATCCTTGGTGGATAAGATAGAGATCTGACTTAGTGTTTTTCTGTGTAACCTCTGGATCTCTGTTTTGATGAGGCTTGAGCGACCACAGCGTCTGATGCCATCTCCCTAGAACTGGTTTCCAGGCTTGTCAGGAGAGCACTTGTCACCACTTCCTCCTGGGCCAGGGCAGGTCTGGTGGAGGTGGCCCAGTTCATGGCAGGCAGTCAGCCATCTATTCCTTATATATATATTTGAGAGCCAAGGAAATAGGCAGAGAGAGGGAGAGAGAGAGAGAATGGGTGTGCCAGGGCATCCAGCCACTGCAAGTGAACTCCAGACACGTGCACCACCTTGGTTTACGTGGGACCTGGGGAATCGAGCCTGGATCCTCAGGCTCCACAGGCCAGGGCTTTAATGGCTAAGCTGTCTCTCCAACCCCAGCTACCTGTTCCTGATGTATTGATGGATCTTGATCTCCCCTGTATTCGCCACCATCTGTAAAATAATGAAGATTCTCCAGCCAAAAATGAGGAGAGTGTGGATTAAAGGGGATAAGCATAGTTGTTAGGGAGACTTACCAATGCGTGTGTCCACTCTCCTTAGCTAAAGGGCAGTGAAGGTTCTCTCTGAAGGCTGTTTGTTTCCTGTTCTAGGGAACGTGCCTTGGTTCCTAGAACTAAACATGAGTTCTCGTCCTCGGAGTGGGTTTCATTTCCAGTCCACAGCAGCCGGTTACCCACTTGAGCTGTGGGCCACCATTGCACAAGCAGCACTTCTTGCCTGATTGGTTGATTTTTGTATCTGGCAGGACCTCCTGCTTATTCACTCTTTTCACCACTGTTATTCCCCAGCGGCTCCCAGGGCACTTTCTAGCACTGTAAGCCATGCCCTCTTTGGTTTCCCTTGAGTCCTTGGTGTGAGGAGAAATTCCCGTGAAGGTGGCACCAGACTCTGCTTAGACGAAACCTCCAGGACCTTTACATAACCTCAGTTTTTGTCCATCCAGGCCTTTAACTGATTGGGTGAGGCCTACCTGTATTATAGGAAGACATCTGCTTTACTCAAAGTCTGCTGGTTTCAATGTCAGAGCCATCCCAAAAAATACTTTCACAAAAATATGTAGAATGTTTGGGGAAATGTCTGGGGGCCACACCCCGAACAAGCTCACGTGACAGCGTGCATCACAGGCCTGCTGTCAGTGTTATGTCCAGGAGCACAGAGCTTTGCTGAGGTGTCTGTAAAGAAAAGCTGTGATCTAGGGAGACATGGGCAGGGTTCAGGTTTTGGCACGGAAGGCTGCAGGAGCAAAGGCTGCAGGGACCAGCTGGTCAGCAAGCTGGCCGCCAGAGATGGGTGTAGGCAGAGGCTCTCCAGGGAGGCTGCCACCAAGAGAAGTCCTGTCCACCCACTGATGAAAAACAATGGAGGGTTTTATAAGATACACAATAGCCTGAGTATTTATCTCCATTTAAAGCACATGACTGTAGCATTTGCTAATTCTTTTATTAATTAAGGATCTACTTACAAAGGTCTATATTTATTTATATAAACCAGGCTTTGAGTTTCTCAAGGTTGTGTGAGGCTTGGGCCCTTCATTTCAGCGTAGTATCACTTCACGGTGATGTTTCCTCCACATTTTACTTCTGTCTCAGCCACACCTAATCTGGCAGCAGTTCGTTTTAATGACCAATCTGCACTGAGTCATTCCCAGGATTCAACTTCATTTTCTTAAAAATAAGCCTCTCTTTTTTCATGCTCATGTTCCAAGGAGCTACACCAAATCGAATTACATTACATAATTCCAATGACGATTTGGGTTGGCATAAACAGGTTTGAAGGTTGACTCAGCTGGGTGGTTGGAGCCCGAAAGACTCCCATGGTAGCAAAAGGTTATTGACTTCCAGGGACAAGGTTGGCACCTCTCAAAGGGTGACTTGGTGGTGAGTGAAGCCAATGTGCTTCCCCAGGAAGACAGAGAATCACTGGAGGCAGATGCCTCAAGTCAGAGTGAGTTCATAGAAGATTCTAGCAAGACTGGAGTGAGCTTACAGACAGGGAGGAGTCCACCCAGGCCATGTCTAAAGTCCAGAGAAGAGTGGTACAACACAGCAGCCCACCAGCGCGGAGCCTGACCAGAGCTTCCCGCTGAGAGCTGGCACCTGGGGAAGCTGTGCGGCCCACCTGTGGGAAGGAGCTCCTGCATGCGGGTGACAAGATAGTGTGAGAGCTGGCCGCTGGCCTCGGGTGCATGTCCGTCACTCACAACCTGCAGGAGCCAAGCCTGGAGGCCTTGCGCTTGACCTCCAGAGCCAGAATGCCTCCTCGCTTCTTAAGGGAGCTGGGGGAGAATGGCATGTCGGACGTGCTTGTCATTACTTCCCAGACAGCTTCACTCCAGTACCAAAAGTCTCAGGTAGGAGAAAGCAGATGAGCAGAGTGGCTCAGAGGGGTTCCTCTGTGGTTAGGGTGCCCTGCTTAGAGCCCCTCATGCCCCTGAAGCCAGGTCAGTGACCCACCTGGCCAAAGCCCTATAGAGGCTGTGGAGGGCCACCAAGGGATCCCTAGATGGACTTAGGTAGCCTTCCTCACACACTCAAGGCAAGGAAGGAGGGAGTCTGTCATCAGGAGAACCAAACTCTGCCGAGATTTCTTACTGGCACATCCTTTTTCCCACCCCAGTCAAGAAGTAAACCAGTATAATTGTGCATTCATGGAGCTGAAATCAAAGAGACAGACAGAGAGATAGTCAGCATTGACAGCTCCATGGACCATATCAGTTATCGATATCAGTTTTACTGGCTACAGTTTACCAAGTAGACCTAATGTCTTTTGATAGCTGTGTATTGGAAATCACAGGTTCTTTCCTTCTAATCTTTTTTTTTTTCCTTTTTTTTGCTTAAGTACTATGTGTGGTGATGTGCGTGGAGGGCTGTACACACATGCATGGTCTATGTGCTCACAGGTGTGTGGAAGGCAGACAAGAATCACAAACACGGGGTGTCCCACACTAGCCCTCACCCCTCTCTAGCAGTCACCCAGGTATCTCCTGGAGATAGAGTCTCCTTCTGAAGGCAAAGCCACACCTTTTGCCAGCCCAGGCAAACCCCAGGTGGGGATCTCTGGTATAATCCCTGCGCTGGCCTCCAGTGGTGAATCTTTACATGGCTTTGACTTCGAACAGCGCATAAAATCACCACTGCAGTGGCTCCCTTAGAGCTCTCATGTTTGTTTTGCGTGAATTGCACAGAAATCTCACATCTAGGGATGAAAACAAGTCAATGTCTGTGCCTGGCTTATTATAAATCCCTCCTTCGGTTTCAAAAAGAAAAACAAATGTGGTTCGACTTCTTGATGCTGAAGAAAACAAAGCAATGTCAAGTGGCAAGCCTGAGGGGCTGGCGAGGGCCTGGTTGCCAACCGGTCGTCAGGAGTGGGCTGCATGTCCTACCTGGAGAGCAGGGCTCACGCTGCATTTCCTGTGAGGAGGAGGCACTGCAGGATTCAGGTGAAAGTCCGACCCGCTGGCAGTTCTGCACCAGCTGAGTGTAGGGAGGGAGAGGAAAAAGCGCGAGCCGAGAGGCCCGGCCACCCTCGTCTCTGCTTGTTAGGATTCAAGACGGAGCACACTGCTCCGTGAATGAGCGCATGCATGCGGAATGCAAGCTGGCCACCATATCAGGCTCCTTCTGTAGTGCTCGTGTGTAGTCCACACCTCCTTGCCAAGGTGCCTGGCTCTTGCAGAGCTGGGCTTCTGCCTGAGAACCAGCTGGGAGTGCATGTAGCTGGCATCATTTGGTACCTGCAAAAATCCTTGATGCAGGCCAGTGATGACTTCCCGACATCGCATGAGGAAGGTGATCTAGAGTGTACGCCACCTGCCAGATGAACTTAGGAACCAGCATGTCTCTTCTGCACTCCACCCTCCTGACTTCTACTGACCCAGCCAACTTAGAGCCTACCTGACCTCCAAGCTGACTTGTCAGCTCACTTCTTTCCTACGGGAAAGGCATATTTCTTTTCAAAGGGGCATGTGTTTGCTGTTGGAGGTGAACTGTTACATTTAATACATTTCATCTGAAAGTGTGGTAGATCTCAAGTGACTTAACATGTGAAAAGGCTGTACTTTCTCCTGGGGTGACTGGGTCCCCGTGGCTCCAAAGCTCAGCCTGTGTCCCTTCATCAGACCACGCAAGCAGCCAGCACCTCTGGGCTCATGAATGCATGTATCGGGAGGGAGAGTGCTCAGGGAGTCACAGCCCATGGAGGAACGGGAATGGGTTGATTATGAACGCTGTGACAGGTGACATAATGTGCCAGGCGGTGTGTGTCTAAATGGGTGTGGGGGCTTCTGGCAGTAAACACTAAGGCTGGGTCTTCACGCCTCTCTATACTCACCCCAGGCTTGCAAACTTTCAACGACGGTTGTGTGTATCGTGACCAGGTCCTGCTATCCATCATTCCCGATGCGTACTGAGGGCAGAGGTGTCTACTAAGTGGTACTACCGAATCCACAACACAGCATGGCCAACCTTGAACCTCCAACAAGAACCAACAGAGAAAAGAAACATGGGCAAAGCCAAGATGGAATTTTTATTTTCAAAATGAATTAGCAGTGTCATTTTATCAAGAAAGATTTGATAACTGGGGTGTCAGCCTTCTATGACCTTGACAAAGTCTGGGCTGGGGAGCTGGCTCAGTGTGCAAAGTGCTTGGTGCCCCAGCAGGAGGGCTTGAGCTCAGATCTGCACAGCCCACAGGAAAGCTAGCTGCCATGGTGAGCACCTGCAACCACAACCCCACACCAGGCAGGGCAGGCAGAGCTGGAGGATCCTGGGAACTTGCTGACTGCCTGGCCTAGTCAAGTCAGTGAACCCTGGGGCGGTGACAGGACCCCTCAAAATCAAGGTGACGCACACCTGATGTTGACCTCTGGCCTCGGCACACACGGGCCCCCACGAGCATATGTGTGCAACACACACACACACACACACACACACACACACACGGGATAAAATGTAGAAGTATATGTTTGGGCTTACCATCTGGGAGGTGCAGCTTTAGGCTTGTGGGAGTCACTGTGGGAACGGGCGTCAAGGAGGCTCAGGAGGGAGGAAGGCGCGGGGCCCCGGGACCCCTTCAAAGGCTCATCCCCAGTGATGTGCTTTCCTTCTACGGGACCCTACCTGCTAAGAATGGCTACACTTCCCAACAGCACCAACAACTAAGGACCAGGCCTTTGGACCTCTGTGGAACACCCCAGATCCAAGCTTTAGCAACAGTTGATCAGGAGCAGATCTGGCGCGGAGATAACAGATGTGCACCTCCGTGCCTGGTTCTGGGATCTCACGTGCTCATCACCATCACCACGCCTGTTGGCATGTGGGCGTGGGAGATCGGCTCTCGCTCGGGCCACCGGGCTCATGCGGCGAGTGCTTTGCCCTTGGAGCCATCTCCCTGTCCCCTACTTGTTTTTTTTTTTTTTTTTCTCTTTAAATCAATTCATCTTTTCCACAATCAGTATCTTTGCCAGTGATTGTCCTGGGCCAGGAGAGCCCATTTGAGGGCAAGCTGGAAGTTTCAGATAGGCGGACCCTGTGAGGGGAGCCCCCACCCTGGAAGGACAACACAGGGCAGGGGGCGGAGTCCTCCTGTGTCCTGTCTCGGAACCCCAGCTGATCAGGGAATCAGCCCTTTTCTTTGCTCCGCTGGTGGGCTTAGGAAAACCAAGGAAAGCAGGGTCTTCCGTGGGCCCCATGAGCTGCTGAATGTAGCTCACGCCTGCACACAGGGCAGCAGAGAAGCAGCAGAGACTGTGAGCTTTCATGATCTGAAATGAAGACATCTCCCCAGAGCTGTGTGTGTGACAGAAACCAGACCTTCGGCACTCCCAGATGCAGGCTGGATGACCTCTGTTCAGTTCAGAAGGATTTCCTAAGGACCCGCAGTTAAGGAAACGATAGAAAGTGTAAGATGGTGGAGGCACAAGAGGAGGCGGAGGTGTGGAAAGACCACGGGCAGCCAGATTGTTCCTTCACAGCCCCATGTGGACACCACTTACCACTTAACAAGGCTTCGGGGCCGAAAGCAGATGCAAGCAGTGGGAGGAACTATTAAAAACACAGAGGTGGCCAGAGAGCCTCTGAGAGCATCCTGGTGCGAGGCACGAAAGGCTCGAGGCCAGACTCCTTCTGTAGCTTGAGCCAACCGTTCGTTTAACGTGTAATGGAAAACACTCATCACGCTAATCCTAAAAATCTGAAGTTCTCCCACAGTTGATGCGGGAGCCATTCCTACAGCCCTGGCGTATTCTCTTTATGCGTATCAAGACTTGTGTTGCAGTACTTTTACAATTTTCTTCAAAGCACAATGGAGTCTGTTCAGCGACGATATCGGTATAATTAAGTACAAGTCTTCTCTAGAGAAGCGTCAGTGAAATCACGGTGCTGCGAGTGAACTTAAAGCTACCTGGGAGTCACATGTGACATCGAAGTCTCATGACCGTCCAGAGTCCAAAGCTTGACTCTAAAAGTAGGAGCTCCTCCCATTCTCTCTCTCCCCCTCTCACCTGATAAATAAATAACAACTTTTAAGGGGGTCTAGAGAGAGTTCTCGGTGGTTAAGGCACTTGCCTGCAAAGACTAAGGACAGAGGTTCATTCCCCAGACCCACACAAAGCCAGACGCACAATGGCGTGTGAATCTGTAGTTCACTTGCTGGGGCTGGGGTCCCTGACACGCCTATTCTGTCTGTCTCTCTCTCTCCTGATAAATAAATAAGATACATCTTTAAATCTTATTTATTTATTTTCCAGAGAGAGAGGAGACAGACAGAGAGAGAATGGGCGCCAGTGCCTCTGGCCACTGCAGAGGAACTCCAGATACATGCACCCCCCCTTGTGCATCTGGCTTATGTGAGTCCTGCGGAATCAAACCTGTGTCCTTTGGCTTTGCAGGCTAGCTCCTTAACTGCTAAGCCATTCCGCCAGCCCATAAGATACATTGTAAAGTAGGTGCTGGGGTGATGGCTCAGTGGTTAAAAGCACTGGCTTGCAAAGCCTGCCAGCCCAGTTTGATTCCCTAGTACCCACATAAAGGTGGATGCACAAAATGGAGCATGTATCTGGAGTTCATTTGCAGAGGCACAAGGCCCTGGCTCTCTCTCTCTCTCTTTCTCTCCCTACTCCCACCAATAAATAAATAACATTTAATTTTTTAAATTTATCTTTTTTTTTAATTTGAGAGAGAGGAAAGACAAAGAAGCAGATAAAGAGAATGGGTGTTCCAGGGTCTTCAGCCACTGCAAATGAATTCCAGATGTATGCGCCCCTTTGTGCACGTGGCTTGCATGGGTGCTGAGGAATCAAACCTGAGTACTTAGGCTTTGCAGGCAAGCATCTTAACTGCTAAGCCACGTCTCCAGCCCCAACATATATTTTGAATTGTGTTGGGTCGTTGTGCTTAGAAAGGTTGGCAGGCAAAGGCATCTGCAGAACTGGAACGGCTCCAGGATGCCCATGCCAGCCACTGCCGTCCACAGACAGGTACGCGCTGCGCTGGGCCGCCCCATCCCTCCCCTCACCGTGGACCTCCTTGTCCCCTGCTCAGCTGGTCCGTGGGAAACTGGAGCGCGTGCAGCAGGACATGTGGAGGCGGCACTCAGAGCCGGCCGGTACGATGCACGCGGCGGGCACGCTACCGCGAGGACCTGGCCCCAGCCAGCCTGTGTCCACAGCCGGCGCCTCCCAGCCACCGGCCATGCAACTCTCAGAGCTGTCCACCAGCTTGGAGCACTGGGCCCTGGGCAGAGGTAACTGGGTAGGAATGAGAGAGGGCGGTGGCCAGACCACACCGTGGCGTGCAAGGCTTAAAGCCCTCCAGCAGCGTTGTGACTCCCTTGCCATCTTTGTGCAAGCAGCCCTTGCTCGCTCTCTCGCACAGTGCTCACGGACCTGTGGGAAGGGATGGAGGCAGAGGACGGTGGCGTGTAAGAGCACCAACCCTTCCGCCAGACCCCAGCTGCTGCCCGACGCCTTCTGCACGTCGGAAGCCAGGCCCCGGCCGCAGGAAGCCTGCCTGCTCAAGCGGTGCCGCAAACACAAGAAGCTGCAGTGGCTTGTGTCCGCCTGGTCCCAGGTACATCACCGGCTCCCCCAGCAAGGGCCCAGCCCTGCCCTCTTGGCTGCCGCCTCTCTCCCAGCTCCTCTTCCTTCATCCTGCCCGGCATGGCCCAAGTTGTGGTTCCTCTGGCTTTGAACCCCCCTCTGCCCTCAGAGCAAATGCCCCACTGGCCTCCATGCCACCTCCCCTCAGTGTCCAGCCAAGGGTGAGTGGGAACAAGGACAGGCTCCTCCCCACAGTGACCCTCAGCTCTAGAAGTGTGGCAGCCATCTCCCAGCCACGCTAACCCAGGCCAGGCGAGAAGACCATCAGTTCAGAAAACATGGGACCCATTTATGAGACGGGCACACCAGCCAGCACCTGTGGGGTGGAAACATCTTAGGTGCCTTTGCCAAGTGAGCGGGCTATGCTGCTGAGGTGGCCCTGCCATGTGTATGACCGGTGGTCCCATATGCCCGTAATGCTGTGCTGCTATGAACCCAGGAGCCTCCGGGGCTCCTGCTGCTTGCCTGTTTCATTTGGTTTTGTTTTGGGATAGGGTCTTGAGCTTGCCATCTTCCTGCCTCTACCTCCCAAGTGATGGGATTACAAGCATGTGCCATCGTACCCACCCAACATCCTCTTTAAAATTCCAAACCACTAGGGCCGGAGAGATTACTTAGCCATTAAGGTACTTGTCTGCAAAGCCAAAGGACCCAGGTTTGAGTCCCCAGGACCCACATAAACCAGATGCACAAGGTGGCACATGTGTCTGGAGTTCATTTGCAGCAGCCAAAGTCCCTGGCACACCCATTTTTTCTGTATATAATATCTGTCTCTTCCTCTCTCTCTTTCTCTCAAATAAATAAATTAAAATTTAAAAAGTCCATGGGCTGGAGAGATGGCTTAGCAGTTAAGGCACTTGCCTGTGAAGACTAAGGATCAATGTTTGACTCACTCTCCAGATCCCACGTAAGCCAGACGCACAAGGTGATGCAAGTGCACATGGTGGCTTGTGCATCTGGAATCCCATTGCAGTGACCCAAAACCCTGGCACACCCATTCTCTCCCCCCACTCTCATTAAAAAAAAATAAATATCCGTGGGGTTGGGGAGATGGCTTAGCGGTTAAGGTGTCTGCCTGCAAAGCCAAAGGATCCCAGTTTGATTCTCCAGAACCCACATAAGCCAGATGCACAAGGGGCGCATGCATCTGGGGTCCATTTGCAGCGGCTGGAGGTCCTGGTACTCCCGCCCATTCTCTCCCCCCCCTCAAATAAATAAATGAATAAAATACATTTAAAAAATTAAAAAAATTCCAAACTCCAGCAGTTACAAATGTCTTCGTTTACGTAATGTTAAAGGTGACAGCAACATAAAAAGATGTTCCCTGTCCACTTGTTCCCAGTGTTCTGTGACGTGTGAAAGAGGCACACAGAGAAGATTGCTAAGATGTGTTGAGAAGTACGTGTCTGGGAAGTACAGCGAGCTGGCCTCCAAGAAGTGCCTGCATTTGCCAAGGCCCGACTTGGAGCTGGAGCGGGCCTGTGCCCTGTTTCCATGCCCCAAGCGTCCCCCCAGTGGGGCTGCAGGTCACCCACGAGGCAGCTGGTTTGCCTCGCCCTGGTCTCAGGTAAGAGGCTCGGCATGCACTGGGCAGGAGGTGGGGCCCGCTCCTTGCTGTGGGGGGCTGCTGTTGGGCCTGGTGGTCATTGTCCCCTTGGAGGTGGGCCCTTCGGAGCCCACCAAGACCCACCCCACAGCCTTTCTGTCCGGCACGTGGGTGCCCCTTCGTGAGTGTGCTGTGGCCTTGTGCAGATGCGCTCCACACGTCAGGGGCTCTTATAGGACCTCTGCAAATGCTGGAAATGCTCGTCCCACGAGTGCAAGAAAAATGAAGTGCTCTCGGTAAAATCTTAGCAGAGCTCCCCAGAGAGGGGTGGGAGTGGGAAGAAATACAGTCCCCAGTAAACTGGTGGTGGCCAGTTTATAAGAAGCCAGGAGGCTGTGGAGAGGAGATGGGGAGACGGCGATCTCCATGCTGTGCCTGGCTCCTTGGAGCATTGCGGACTCTGTCTGTCTTCAGTGAGGGCTTCTGTCTGTCTGCAGTGAGGGCTTCTGTCTGTCTTCAGTGAGAGCTTCTGTCTGTCTTCAGTGAGGGCTTCTGTCTGTCTTCAGTGCGGGCTGCTGGCTTCCTCTTGACGGGCTTCGCTCCTCCCACCCTTTTCCTCCTTCCTCGTCATCTTCACCTCTGGGAAGAAGTCCACTGTGGCTATTTGTGTCCCAGTCGCATTCATTTCTGGTTCCTGTGTGAATTCCCAGCAGCTCCAGCCCTGTGGGCTTCTGCTGCTCAGACCTGTGGTTTCTGGATTCTGGCTGGCAGCTGTGCCGCCTCCTCTCACGCTTGCTGTTGTCAGGGCTGACCTACTCCGTCCCCAGGGATGCGGGGCCTGTAGCGTCACGCACCTGTGATGCTGCACGAGACAGCTGTCCTGCTGGCCAGGCTGCAGCTGCCCAGGCCAGGCCTGTTCCTTCTCGATGCTCTGGTTTGTTGGCTGGGGAGAAAGCCTCTTGCATTGTTTTAAAAATATTTTTATTTATTTACTTGAGAGAAAGAGAGAGAGGGAGGGAGGAATAGGCACACTAGGGTCTCTAGCTGATGCAAACTACAGATGCATGCACCACTGTGTGCATCTGGCTTTATGTGAATACTGGGGAATTGAACCCTGGTCGTTAGGCTTTGCAGGCAAGCACCTTGACTGCTGAGCCATCTCTCGAGCCCAGAAACCCTTTCTAATATGCAGCACAGTTCTCCACCAGTGTCAGGGGTCCTGTCACTCCCGGAGAGGGGAAGGAGGAAGGGTCTCCGAGGAGCAGTGCGGTAGAAAGCACAGGAGCTCCTGCCTGCCTCCTTCCCCAAGAGCACCCTGCACACTTGCTCGCTCCCTTCAGTATTCTCACAGCCTCCCAGCCAGGCTGGACAGAAGTACCCTGGAATCAGACTGGTGGACAACAGCTAACATTTGCAGAGAGCCTCCTTGAGCTATGAATTTACCCCTCCCAGCAGCCCATAAAGGGAGGGCTTCACAAATGTGGAAACTACTCAGTGGGATCTACGCACATCACATGAGCTCAGTAACTAGTGCCATGTCATTGTCCCAGAAACCTAGAAATGGCCCTGCCTTGGCCATTCCTCTCTGCATCTCCCTCCTTCACTCCTGCTGGACAACAGAAGGGTATCAGCCACCGTCTTGTGTGAGGAGAGCAGAACCACTGTGCCTGTACTGGCAGGGAGCCAACCAGATGATCACGTGCGTGGCCAAGTGTTTTGAGTTTCCTGACTCACAAACACAATGCCATCCTAGGCAAGGTGTGAAGGTCCGAGGTTTGCCAGATACATGGGGCTTCGGGCCACCACGATGTCGTGCCCAGAGCTTCTCTCCAGCCACGAGCTGGGGCCTCGTGAATTCTAGCCACTGACCTGAGAGGCCGCTGAGAGAAGAAATGCACACTATGTCCAGCCACTCCTCTGTGGCGGCTTGTGACACCCACTCCAGGGACCTTAGGAGAGAGGACCCCGTCTTCCAGACCCATTAAGTCAGCTCCTGCTGCCACCATTGGTAAAGGCCATGTCTGGCCTCCCTCATGCAGGCCATGGGCCCAGCCCCAAGCGCAAGGACCCTGGGTGTGTGAGCAACAGTGGCTGTATGTGACACCCACAGCACCTGTCACCCTTGAGCCTCCCAGGAGACAGTAAGACTTGAGGTGGAGGACCACCTTCCACTGTCCTCAGAGTGCCCAGTCCTTCCATGAAGATGAGGCCACTGTGGAGCTGTCTGTCAGGCAGGAGGTGTACATTTCCTGTCCCATGAGAAGTGTGGCTCAGAAACCTGAGATTCCTAAAGCAGAGCCCGTCCCCACCCTCTGGCCACAGGCCAGCCCTCACCAACTCTGCTCCGTACGGAAATGGAAATGGAAAGCGGAAATGGAATTTTATTTTCAGTATTTAATTTAAACCCAAACCTAGTACCTGCTCAGTAAGTGACAAGTCTGAAACGTACCATCTGTTCTCTGGTGAATCCATCTTGACATCAGCTGTCTGAAGTTTTACCTACTGTGACTCGGTTGTGATATCAAGGCCACACCTGTTATGGAAGGGGCAATAACTCACGAGCTATACTTGTCATGAGCACGTGCGCCCTGGACCCTGCGCTCCAGCTGTGGGAGGTGGTCAGGAGACGATGAATGGTCAGGCTGACCTTCACCTGCAGACACGGCTGGGGGCACTGCTGGGAGCGGCTCTGCCGCACGTCTGCTGGTGCCCAGGGTCTCGCTGACCACTGCATTTCACGGCGTGTGAGGGCAGAAGAAGACTGACATACCTCATTCTGCTCCTGTGGACTGCTGGTCCCATGCTGTGCCATCCGGGAAGGACTAAGTGTGATTGCCTGTCACCCTCTAGCTTGAAGAAGCAGCCTCGTCTTAGGGGAGCTGGAGAACCCGCTGGCTGTTCAGTCCATGCGGGTTTGCCTGGAGGATTCCCAGAGAGCTGCTGCTCTTCTGTCCACATTGGTAGCTGCACAAGCTGGGTTCCAGCGTCCACAGAGGGTGACAGGAACACAGTAGATGTGCTCATCAGCAAGTCACAACACCAGCAAGGCCAAAAGGGCCACTTCGACCTGGAGCCTCTTTATATGGTGGCCAGAAGGGCTGACCGTTCTTGGGGCAAAGATTTCTCCTCAGCTAATCCTTCTTGGAAACATGCTCACAGACCTGTCAAGAGATGTGTCTTTTACTTGATTCCTTGTCGGATTGACAGCAAAATCTCACCATCGCAGGGGGCACAGCTTTGACGTCCGGATCCAGGTTCCAGAGCTTTTTGCTCTCCAAAGATGTCGTCACAGGCATGTCCCGCACGTGCATGCAGTGAGCTGCCTGGCTCCTCGCGGACCTGCTGGCTGTTGAGGGTTCCAGATGCTTCATGTCAGACTGCTTGGAAATGAAAACCCAACAGGAAACCTGGAATGTGGATCCTAAATACGGAGTTAAAGTGTTAAACCATGATGTTTGGAGGACTGATAAACAATTTGTATTTTTTCCTTCTCGGAATCAAAAATGAATAGACGTTTTTCAAGCTTCATCTTTTCCTTGAATCTCCTTGTAGCTCCTCTTCTTTGTCAATAAAAAATACTTTTGTAAGTTCTAGAGACATCAGCTTCTTCCCACCACAGCCTAACTGATCAAAGAGGAACCCTCATATAAAATAAATCCTAGAGAAGAGTAACTGTCATGACAGTACCCAGTACCGTATGAACGCTGATACTGTTTAACAGATTTTTGGTAATTTTGTATGTGCCTGTAATACAGTGGATCATGTTTCCCCCACCGCCTCTTCTTGCCCCCTTCCCACTTCTGGCGAGCCCTTGCTTCTTCCCAGCATGTCTGTTTCCAACTTTCAGGCTCTTTGTTTATTGTATTGATTGTGAGCCACTGAGAGTGATCAGAGCTGCATGAGTGTGGGTCCTTGATGGAAGCATGGCTCACTTACCAGTGGCTGCACCACTGAAAACAGTGACTCCTTTCCCTCAGCATCCCTTAACTGCAAGTGGCTCCTGGGGTGGGGGGAGCCTTGTAGTCCTCTCCCCAGTTGTGACACAATGCTGAGGGGCCCCATCTTGCGTAGCTCGTATACGGTAACAGCAGCAGAGTTCATGAGCATAACGTCCACGTCCTATCCAGCACTTTGCAGCCTTCCTCCCCATCTCTGGCACTTACATTCTTTCCTCAAAATACTTTCAAAGTTTGGAGATGAACATCTTCACTTTTTTTTCAATTTAATGTGGAAACATGGAAATTGAGAAGTTGAGAGACTGCTTGATCCACAATATTTATTTTTCGTGAGGAATTTTAACATGCTCTGTAGCAATGCTTCCCAAACTTACTGTACGTCTGAATCACCAGGGATGGTGTGGATTCTGAAGTGTGGGGGGTGGCGGTGTCAGCCTTGCTGATGAGCTGAGCCCCCGTGGCCGCCAGTGTGCTGAGCTGAGGACCACACTTTGTGAAGTGGCTTCTGTAAGTACCCGGAGGCTAGGGACCAAGCGGTTTGTGCGCATCACTGAAGATCGAGTGCCTAGAAGAATACTGGTGAAGCACTGATATTTGCTAAGTAAGAGAATCAGTGACAAGAGGTGTCTTAAACCGTGAAAAACTCTGGTGAGATGTCTTGTTTTAACAACCTTAAAAAGGGGCAATTCCCCAGTTGGCAATGAAGAAGTTAGGCCTGAAGGATGGAAATCACATGAGCACCAGCAGTTGTGCCCAGTGAGACCCTGGGCATTGTGGCCTCAGCCCTGCCTGGCCACAGCCTGAGAGCTCTCAGCACTGTCCTGAGCTCAGTGGAGGCTTGAGACGCACAGTGCAGGGGGCGGAGCATGGAGCTGTGGTTCTGTGGTATGTTGAGAAAGCCATACCACACCATGGGAAGCATCTGGCTGCATCCTGTGTGACCTTGGCTGTTCAGAAATCAGACGTGCATCTGCCCACACCACTATTTGTTCTGGTTGCCACCATCACACAGTTGAAACTGAATTGTTGACAACATACACTGAAACTGGTCTTGACATGAAGGGGCTAGCCTCTCAGAAATGTTCCAGACATAAGCTCCCCTGTCCCACTATGCCTTGCACAAGAGAGAAGCAGAGGAGAAAGAGAGAGAACAAATTCTTTCAGCTTAGGATTCCCAGAACTGTTTTTCTTATTTGAGAGAGAGATACAGAAATAGGGAGGGAGAGAGAGAGAATGGGCATGTCAGGTCCTTCAGCCACTGCAAACAAACTCCAGATGCATGTGCCCCCTTGTGCATCTGGCTTACGTGGATCCTGGGGAGTCAAACCTGGGTCCTTTGGCTTTGCAAGCAAGCACCTTAACCACTAAGCAATCCCTCCAGCCCCTCCCAGGACTTTTTGTTTCCAACTTCTCCCCTGGAGAGAGACAAAGTATGAGAGAGAGAGAGAGAAAGAGAGAATGATTTAGCTGGTGCGTCACCACGTCCCTGTCCCAAGGTATTTGAGGTCTCTTTGGAAGCTCTGGTAGTACTGGATCTGGAAGAAAAGCAAGGACAGGTTTGACTTCTGGCTGGCTGTTGACAGGGCCATGGACAGCCCACCCCAACCTGCTACCCTAAGTCCTGAAAGTGGAGCTCTGCTGCACACTGCCTGAGAGGTGTGGGCAGGAGCATGAGTCATGTGTGTCCACCACCGTTTAGTTTACCTAACACACACCAGGACAGCCACACTGAGGTCAGCCCCATCTTATTGCAGGTGTTCCTTTCATTGCTGACTTTCCTGATGTATCTTAACCACCAACAGTTTGTTCAAGCACAATTTGGACCTGCACAGAGCTCTCTGTTAGCTGGGTTCATCACCATGGATCTGTAGGGTTTCTCTCTCTCTCCCTCCTTCCTTCCCTTCCTCTCTTCTCCCTCTCTCCTTCTCCCTCTCCCTCTCTCTCTGTTTGCTCATTTCCTAACATCTTGCCCTCAGCTGACCTCTGATGAGGCCTGAAGTTCTTAGCACATGTGCCCCTTTAAAGTACTAAAAGATCTGCAGAGCTCAGTCCCCATTCTCTCCATCCTGTCCTAACCCAAAGCGCTCCAACTGGCCCTCCACCCAGGCATTGGAGCCATAGACCTGGGGTCCAGAAAGCACTGGGCTTCTCCATGCCTCTGCAGAGGTGGCCTGCAGGTTGCTGCAGTGAGGACCAGTCCAGGGTAGTGCAGTGAGGACATTGCCTGAAAGTGCCATTTCTTCATGCCAAGCTTAGAGAGCAACTGGGCATCCTCAGACATGTACCAGTTCTCTGCATCTATCAGGCCTTCCAGGACTCACTACGGAACATTCCACACAGAGGAGGTCCATACCTGAGGAGTTTGGGTAGAAGGGACAGTTTGGAGAGGCTAGGAAGAAAACGGGTTTGCCATCACCAGTGTGACAAGTCCTATTCCAGCACACAAGAGCTAAGGGAGAACCCAGCACGGCTGAGAAAGTGCCTAAACAATCTTACCTTTTAAAATACCTTTAATAGAAACCAAAGGTGTGTGTGTGTGTGTGTGTGTGTGTGTTAACCAGAAGAGTAACTTATGGGAAGTTTACTGAAGGCAAGATCCATGTCTATTTCTCTTCCAAGGAGGTGCTTGGCCAATCCAGGTACCTGCACTCTTACTCAGTTTCTTTGCATCTCAACAAGTGCATCTCAAGTGTTCTCTGCTCCAAAGTGCAAGTCTCATTAACCCTCAGGGAAGGCTGCCTCATCAACCTGAGCAGGTCTTCACCTGAGAACATCCCTTCCCATCAAGGTTGTCTCCTTCTGAGCCTCAGCATAGGCAGATTCCTGAGACTCTGGGAGGGCCCATCCAAGCAACATGAAGCTTGGTGGGAAGGGGGAAGCAGGGACTGTGCTGTCAACATCATGGCCAAGAGGGGCCTTCATGCTCATCAAAGTTACCCAGGTCTGCAATGTGGCCCTCTCTGATAGGTGTGCATTACGACAGCTGGCCCTGTGCTGAGTGTCCCACACCTTGGTGACCGTTGTGTTGCTTTTCACAGTGCACAGCCAGCTGTGGGGGTGGTGTGAAGACGAGGTCAGTACAGTGCCTGGTGGGGGGCCAACCGGCCTCGGACTGCTTCCCTCACCTGAAGCCCACGGCCTCCCTGGCCTGCAACACACACTTCTGCCCCATTGCAGAGAAGAAAGGTGAGTGCTAGAGCCCTGGACCTGAAAATCTGGAGTGAAGGCGTGAGGAAATAAGGGTGCTGGCTGGAGAGCCTTGAAGTCGGGTCCTGTGTCTATAAATAAGTTTTCTGTGTTTAGGCCTCCCCTCTAATTTTATAATGAATCTGTCACAAAGTAGTCCTCTGTGACCCTCATTCCACCCCAGAACAGAGGCGTTTGTGACATGTCCATCCTTAAGAAAGCCTACATTGTTGTCACTGTGCAGTGCTATTTGAAAAACAAAAACTATTTTAACTCAGATAACCTATCCCCTGCTTTGTACAAAGACTCCCGTATTCATAGAGTAGTCTCAAAGAAGCCACCTCTGTGGACACAAAACATGTCAGGCAATTGTTAAGACTGCCACCCTGCCTGCCACGGCTCCATGGAGGCCAGCTGCAGCTGGGAGATGGCATGTGCTTGGGCTCACCCTGAGAATGAGGCCGAGGAAGTGAGGTTATAGATGCCCCAGGCTGACGAGTACTTGGATCTGTGTTTTTAGCACAAGAAGATTCCAGTTTCACAGGAACTTTCCAAGATGGATCTTGTAAAATGAGAAAGTTCTATAGGTCCCTGCTGGGAAGTTTCATATATATATATATATACACACACACACATACATACATATATATATATACATATATATATACATACACATATACACATATATTATGTATATATTTTTCAAATTTTTAAAAATTTATTTGATAGAGAGGAAGAGGCAGAGAGATAGAAGGCAAGAGGGAGAGAATGGGCACGCCAGGGCATCCAGCGACTGCACACAACCTCCAGATACATGTGCCCTTTTGTGCATCTGGCTTATGTGGGTCCTGGGGAATCGAACTGGGACCGTGTGGCTGTGCAGGCAAATGACTTAACTGCTAAGCCATCTCTCCAGCCCCTGTTGGGCTTTTTATTAATTACTTTCCTTCTTCCTGTGAACAAATACCTGACAAGAAGCAACCTAAAGGAGAAAGGATTTATTTGGGTTCAAAAGAATACAGTCCAGAGCTGGAGAGATTGCTTAGTGGTTAAGGTGCTTGCCTGCAAAGCCTAAGGATGCATGTTTGACTCTCCAGGTCCTGCGTAGCCATGTGCACAGTGATGTGAGCATGCAATGTCACACATGCATCACAAGGGGGTGCATGTGTCTGGAGTTTGTTCATAGTGGCTGAAAGGCCCTGGCGTGCTCATTCTCTCTCTCTCTCTTTCTCTGCCTTTTTCACTCAAAATTAAAATAAAGGCATGATGGCACACTCCTTCAATTCCAATGCTCAGGAGGCAGACGTAGGAGGATTGCCGTGAGTTCAAGGCCACCCTGACACTACATAGTGAATTCCAGGTCAGCCTGGGCTAGAGTAAGACCTTACCTCAAAAAAACAAAAAAAGTAAAATAAAATAATTTTTAAAAATTAGAAAAGAATATAGACCATCAGAGCATGATATGGTGGTCACCTTAGGTCAGCAAGTAGGAGCAGAGAGAACTGGAATGAGTCCATAGTGGAACACCTCAAGCCCGCCTTCCCCCCCTTCCCACCCCCATGACCTACTTCCTCTAGCAAGGCCCTACCCCCTCAAGGATTCACAGTCTTCCAAAACAGCCCTACCGCCTGTGGGGGCGTTTCACAGAGACAGCCCAGCGGGCCTGGAGTGCGGCTGTCCTCCAGCAGCAGTGAAGCGAGGACGGTGATGACCCAGGACGACGCACAGCTCCCACCTCGGGGGATAAGACACACTGGACTCTGGAGCCAAATATGAGTGACCATGGCCTGAGAACACAGATTCAGCTTCTCTCCAATTCCACATTCCAGCATGGTGATGGGTTCGTGAGGTTTTGCAGTAGCAGAAGAAGGAAAATCATAAATCAAACACTGTTCAAATGCATACGTGGGAACATCAGGTCGGCAAGCTACAGCAAAGCAGAGAAGTCTGTGCTAGCCATGGGCCTCAGAGGCCCTCTGACCACATTCTTAGCCTTTGGGTCGCTGGAACCTTGGGGTCTATTTGTACATTCCAAAGGGATTACCTAATAGTCACAGGATGTGAGGTCACACAGAGAGGTGGGCAGTAAATGTATACTTCAGGAGACTAAGATGCCCCAAAATAATCCGGCCATGGACCTTCATGATTCCAGCTCTTCACAGTCACCAGAGGTCTCAGCCAGCCTTGAAGGGAAAGCTTCTTTCTGGAAAATTTGGTTCACCACAAACTTACCTCTCTTTGCCCAACAGAGATCCTGGCCGGCAGCATCCTGCGCCGCCCCCAGGAGATTCGACTGACATGGAATGTGCTTGATTTCAGACCCCTTCTGCAAAGATGTCTTCCACTGGTGCTACCTGGTGCCGCAGCATGGGATGTGCAGCCACAAGTTCTATGGCAAGCAGTGCTGTGGGACATGCTACAAGTCCAACCTGTGAAGGGGACAGGCCAGCAGCAAGAAGACACCCGCTCAGACCGCGCCAGCATACACACGAGCCGTGCCGTGTCCTTGGAGTGCGCCCAGGAAGATCGGAGCTACAAGAAACAAGACTGTGTGGGCTCCTGACCTGGCGTGTGTGTGTGTGTGTGTGTGTGTGTGTGTGTGTGCGCGCGCGCGCGTGTGCGCATGCATGCGTACTCGCGTGCGTGTGCATGTGTGTTGGGGCCCACACATGCTTTCCTGCTGGGTTGCAAGTGAGGTGCTGTAGGCTAACCTACACTTAGGGTGGGATCTGCGCTGCAGCCTGCAAGAAGCTGAGCTCACCCATGCTAGAATTCCAGCTCAACCAAACTCAAAGACAGGCAGAGGCGAGTATGCTAAATGCTAAATGTTTGGTGCTTTGTAAAAAAAAAAAAAAAAAAAAAAAACAGGGAAAGACCATGTAATCAGAAAAACATGTGAAAAGACTCCCACCACGCACAGCAGCCTCTCCTGCCTCAGAGACCCCTCTATCATCAGAAAAGGCCCATGTGGAGTGGGGGGAGGCTGGGGCAAGATGGGGAGCTCCTTGATCTTCCCCCAGATTTCTTCCTGCCCTAGGGGTTTAAAGGAGCGCAGGCCATCCTTAAGGGGTCCCTGCTAGGAACTCTGCACTCTGCTCTGGGACTTTGCATATGGAAATGGAAAAGGGAATTAGGCTATAAGGTGCTTCCTCCAGATCCACACTCATGGATGGAGGAGAGAAGTCTTAGATTTTATCATGTTTGCTTTCTCATTTATTTCCAGTGAGTTCCTATCTAAACCTGTTCTTAGTTGGTTCCCATTTTAACTGACAGATAAGAAATACAGATTACATGAAAATCCAGCTCTCTCAAGAAAAGGCCAACAGCCCACCATAGAAGATGTAAGCAAGATGGCTGATGGCATGGTTGTGTTTAGCCCCAGGTTTTGTTTTGAGTGCTGTGTGGTTGATACCCACAAGTGTCTCCCATAAGTTTGGTGTCTTCTGTCACCAGCTGAGAGCAAAGACCCTCCCATGAGAGGCTTTGTGCAGGCTGCCAACCTGATGCCCTCCCCAGTCATCACTGGTGCTTATTTCTGGTCTCCTCTCCCAGAGTGTGGCTCATTTCCAAATGGGCACTCACATATTTATATTTGCTGGAGTTTTATAATAAATTTTCTATTGTATCCTGTGCCTTAGGACTGTATCATGATTCTCTTGTTGTAGGGTTATTTTTTAACTTTTTGTTGACACTTATCATGCATGTACATGTTTTGAGTCTTCCCACGGTTAGCTTTGGATAAATGAATCTTAAAGAGCAAGAAGCAGGACTTTAGAATGTCAAGGAAAATGTGCAACTCAAGTAGGACAAAACATCCATCCTGTGTGGACACGGGAGGAAGGAAGTCCAGGAGAGATGGGCTGGAGAGAGGGTGATGGTGTCCATCCTGGGTGGAGACGGAAGGAAGGAAGTCTAAGAGATATGGGCTGGAGAGAGGGTGATGGCGTCCATCCTGTGTGGAGACAGGAGGAAAGACGTCCAGGAAAGATGGGCTGGAGAGAGGGTGATAGTGTGGAGGCGGGAGGAAGGAAGTCCAGGAGTCCAGGAGAGATGGGCTGGACGGAGGGTGATGGTGTCCACCCCTGTCTGGAGTCAAGAGGAAGGAAGCCCAGGAGAAATGGGCTGGAGAGAGGGTGCTGGCACCCATCCTGTGTGGAGATGGGAGGAAGGAAGTCCAGGAGAGATGGGCTGGATGGAGGGTGATGGTGTCCACCCCTGTCTGGAGACAGGAGGAAGGAAGCCCAGGAGCGATGGGCTGGAGAGAGGGTGCTGGCATCCATCCTGTGTGGAGATGGGAGGAAGGAAGTCCAGGAGAGTTGTGCTGGAGAGAGGGTGATGGTGTCCACCCCTGTATGGAGACAGGAGGAAGTAAGTCCAGGAGAAATGGGCTGGAGAGAGGGGTGATGTTGGCTTTGCATCTTGTCACTCAAAAGGATCTCCCCATGCCTCTGGGAACATGGATCTCTTGAGAAGCAGAGCCCACCAGATGTGTGGAGAGAAGGGGAAGTGTTCATTTCCAGGAAGCAGTCACCCACTTCTTAAGAAGTCTAGCAATCATGTGGTTTGCAGAGGAGCCCTGCACCCTGCCAACTGAGGACAGCTGAGGTGTCCATCTTGAGCAGCAGGCTGGAAACAGGCAGCGCTTCCCAGCTGACACATTTCCCGTCTACTGATCCGATGTGACCCAGCATTTTATCGAGCAGGACTGCATGGGCACCTTCTCCCTGCTGGGGGAAAACACCCAACAGACATTCAGCTTGTGGGATGAAGGGTCCAGTTCAGCTTACAGCCCATCATAGTTTGCAAGGCTTATGGTAGGAGCACGAAACAGAGCTACCCACATTCAACCCACAGCGAGGAGGCAGAGAGCCATGAAAGCTGCTGCTCAGCCAGCCCTCTCCTTTTCCTACAGCCCAGGAGGTGGAGGCACCACAGTTAAGAAAGGCCTGCTCTCCTCAGTGAACCTGATCCAAATAACCCGTCACAGGCATGCCCAGAGGCTCAGCTAATCTAGGCCATCCATCCGTCACAGGTCACTGTAGACTATGTCAGGTTGGCAATCAGTGTACACTATCACAGTGATATTCTTAAATTCCAGTCGTTTTAACTGTAAATCACACCCAGAAAGCACTTTTGCAGAACACAATGCCTGATAATAACCTACCTGTAGCCCAAGAAGGTCAACCTATCAAACTAACCATGACAGCCTTTCCCTCGTTTGGAGTCGGCCAGGCCTGAGTGAAGCCACTGTAATGCCTGGGACGGAAGCACAGCCGGTGCCGTCCTCACTGCAGCGGGAGGGCAGCTCTCAGGACTGGCCCCACTCACACACCCTCTGCTGGTGACAGGGCCCTGCACAGCCTTGGTGTCTATGGGCCACCCTGTGAAGAGACTCCACATCCCATTTTACAGAAGGAAGGTCTATGTAGCTTTACAGGTCACAGCCCTCAAGAAGGACCTGGCAGATCCAATGGGAGACTAAGGTGGTTTGAGGGTTGTCATGGTCCAAAGTCCAAATTCCCTGGGCTCTGCTGATTCACCAAGATGTTCAGGAATGCCCTGCTTATTATTTCCAGCGGCCCTGCCTCAGACACTGGCTAGTCTTGTTTTGTGAAGGAGCCAAAAGCTTCCAAGGGGTGGTCCTGGCCACACGGGTCCTATGACCCATCAGAAGATGACATGCAGAGTGACAGGGAGCAAGGCCAATTAGGGCGCAGAAGATCAGCACCAGGCAGGGGAGAGAGTGAGGTGAGTTTCTCTTCAGGAGAAAAACACCCATTTCAGAGAGGAACACTTTGCGAGGAGCAAAGACCACAGCTGGCGCAGGACGTGGCAGAGAGGCGTCCACTCAAGGGCTGTACTCTCCAGGAAGACGCTGGGCAGAGGAGGTGGCCTGGAACTGCCGAAGGCAGGGGCTGGTGGCCCTGGAAGATTCAACATTTGCTTAGCTTCCTTCTCCTAAGCCATCACCCCTCCCAGTTTTCCTCAGGGCAGGAGAGGAGGGGTACAGAAAGAGTCGGGCCAAGGATGGGCCAGGCTGTACCACAGCCTTCGTGTCCCTGTGGCCCATGTTGGAAGATCAAGCTGCCTAGGGGCTGCATTTGGCTGCTCATGTGTTTAATGTTCTCCCTATGGAAGGCAGAGATGACGTCAGGTGCAAACCCCAGGTGACCTGCAGCCACCCTCAGGGAGGAGTCATCTCTGCCCTGCGAGGGTGTTCAGCATGGGGCAGCCATGTGGCGCCCAGGCCACCATGCAGAAAGCTGTCCAGCTGGGCTGGACTTGAGAGCAGGTGTCCCGCAGTCACAGTGTGCGCCCTCACCACCACGGCACACATGCCCCTCTCATCTCTCTGCCTGACCCCCCCCCCCCCCGTTCAGCACCCCAGTGTCTACAGCTCACCCTGAGCTTCTGAGCCAGCCACTCATCCCCGGTGCAGTGCCAGTGATGCCAGGAGCCCTGACACTCACGCTGGCCACTCTGAAAGCCAGATCTGCCCAGGCTTCTCACCGGGAGCTCCTCGGAGACACAGGCTCCTTTCAGTGGAAGGGTTTTTACCAACCTGATCCAAAGCAGGCTAGGGCTTTTGCGGGAAGGTGTTTGAAGCGCGCAGTTTATAACAGCATTCTGAGTAGAAGGCACGGTCAGTTATGCACCTGTCCCCACTGGACCGCGTGAAGTGTCACTCGCAGGGTCGCAGTGGCTCCACGGAGGTGCCCTTCCCCCCCCCCCCATCCTCAGGACCCTCTGCTCAACTAGAGCCACACATTCAGCTATAGGGAAGCGGCTGTTGTGAACTGATGTGATGAGTCCTGGCTTGTGCCCTGCTGTGACCTTGGAGGGTGACAAACAGGCCGGCAGCAGAGTGACAGGGAGAGACAGCTCTGAGATCGGCTGCACCTCCCCGAGGGGCTGTGGGGGGCCTTGTCGCTGCTGCTCCGCAGTTGCCTTCAGAGGCCGTGACAGAGCCACAGACAGCCTGGGCCTGCTTTCGTGGCCTCTGGGGGAGATGGCCAGGAGCTGCTCTTGGAACCCCGGGTGGGGGACGGGGGTGCCCTAGCACGGGAGCCACAGCCGTCTGGCCTCAACGCAGCCCCCAGGAATCCCAGGCGGCGAGGGAATCAGACAAAACAAAGCTGCGGTGAGGACCTAGCCGAGCCGCAGACAAACCCCCTCCCGGCCTGGGTCTCTGCCCATCCGCCCGGCAAACCCCAAGGCCGCCAGTGCCTCCGCCCCTCTCAGCCCGGAGACCCCGGCTTAAGAGAGAAGGGAGCTGAAGACTCCAGCCGCTCCCCTGTCTGCCTTGTCTATGACAAAGACTCTCGTGACCCCAGCCAGACCTGATGCGTAGCTTTGGAATGTAATTGTGGGCATGCCTGGAAATCCAAAGTGGCACTAAGTAAGGCACACTGCATCTTGTCAGTGCTGTGTGCCATAGCTCTACAGTGCAGAGGATGCAGACAGAGCACCTTAGGCCTTTGCCTAGCAAGGTCACGCTCCACCTTGGGCTGGAGCCTTCCAGCGCGGGGGGTCAACCTGCCCGGGCTGGGTCTCACCTGGCCTGCCCGGCTCTGTCCTTTGCACTGGTAAGCTATGCCTTGCCTTCTTGTCACTGGTGTGTCATGGTCTCTAGATCTTTTTTTTAAATGTTCTATTTATTTATTATTTGACGCAGAGAGAGAAAGAGTGTCATGCCGTGTTCTTGAGCAGGACTGCAGGTGTACTGATCCAGGAGTCCAGGTTTTGAGAGCTGCTCAATCCCCCTCCCACTGAGTTCTTCTCCCTGTGCAGAAGGACAGACCAACCCCTCCTCCCACCTAGTTCTCCTCCACATGAAGAAGGACAGACCAATCCCTCTTCCATCTAGTTCTCCTCCACGTGCAGAAGGACAGACCAACCCCTCCTCTCACCTAGTTCTCCTCCATGTGCAGAAGGACAGACCAATCCCTCCTTCCACCTACTTCTCCTCCAAGCTCAGGACAGACCAAGCCCTTCTTCCACCTACTTCTCCTCCAAGCTCAGGACAGACCAAGCCCTTCTTCCAGCAATGGGGCTTGTCTTGAGCCAAGGCTTGATATGCTATGGGTAGAGGCCAGGATGAGTTCTCGTGGGAGGACTTTTCCAGGTCCAGGAGGAAGTCAGAACCCAAGCGGAATAGAGGAGAGGTCAGCTGGGTAGAGCCCAGGTCCAGGTGTTCAGGGGCCAGCTAGCCACATGGTAAGAATAGAGTTAGGTGGCTTTGAGATCATCCTGCCAGTGGCGCCAGAAGACCCTGGCCCATGTGCATTTACCCCCAGACGTGCTATGACAGCACCATGCTCCATCTGGAGTGGGGGTACCTGAGAGGAGACTCCTGAGACCAGGGCCAGCACTGGGCCATGATTCACAGTGATGGAGATTTCGTCTTCTGACTCAGTGAGTGTGTGTGTGTGTGTGTGTGTGAGAGAGAGAGAGAGAGAGAGAGAGAGAAAGTGTGATGTGTAAAGGCTGGACATTGATATCAGGTGACTTCCTCAATCACTCTCCACCTTACCTTTGAGACAGTGTCTTTAATTCAACCTGGGACTCACAGATGCATCTAGACTAGACCAGCAGGCGCACAAGTCCTGAGGGTCCATCTATCTCCCTCTCGCTGGAGCTGTAATGAGAGCATGTGTTGCCGTGCTGGGGCTCTCACATGGGTGCTAGGGATCGAGCTTGGGTCTTCATGCTTGCAAGGCAAGCACTAACCAGTGATCAATCTCCCTGGCCCCTGGCTTCCCACTTTTGATGGCTGGCTCAGGCAGCTGACTTTCCATGGGACTAAAAACCACCAAGGCTCAGCAGTAGATGCTCAAGTCATACTGCTAATCTGAAGTCCAGGAAGAGCTGAGCCAGGCAGCCTGGCATGGGAGCAAGCCAGACAGAACCTGCCTGCGCTGCGGGCACACCTGGTCCCCACTGCCCTCTTTTCAAGGCTGAGGAAGGCATGCTGGGCTCCCCAGGTAACCGGGACTAGCAACCAGCAGGACAAAGGGGAGGCAGGCTGCATTTGTCACGGGCCCCCCTGGTTCTTACCACACAACCCTGCATCGAGGTGTCGTCAGCTCTCTCACTCAAGCTGTAAGCTATGACCTTCGTAGCGACATCTGAAGGCCACCATGCTGACCTGTCCTCCCTGTAGAGAGCCTCTACCAACGCACACGGGGCCAATTAGTTCTGCTTGTCTGCAGTAGCCGGAAAACATCCAGACATCCCACTTGTCCCTGCACGGAAACGGACCAAATGTTTGTTCAGCTTTCGCTCTAGCCCTCCCCTTTGAGCGAGGGCAATAGTTTTGGAGTATGCTGTGCTTTGCCACACTTCTATCCCCACTGGGCTTGTTTCCAGACCCTAAGGAAGCCCAAGATCCCACCTGCCAGTACATATGTTGTGGGTGGAAGTATGTCTGTCCCTGAATGCTGAGTCGCTCACCTCCAGTGTGGCTCCATCTAGAGACAGGCAGAGTTCACTCTCCTTACATGAGGTCATTAGGATGAGGTCCCAATCCAATAGGATGTTGTCCTTGTAAGACGAGAAAAGGCACCTCTCCTGCATGCACAGAAACAAGGCCATGTGAGGACTTGGCAGGAAGGTTACATCTACAAGCCAGGAGGAAACCAATGCTATGGGCACCTTGACCTTGAACTTTTGCCCTCCAGAACTTCAAATTGATAAATTTCTGTTGCTCAGGCTATGCACACCGTAAATGTGTCGCTTTATGTCTCACGATGGAATTTCCTTATTCTTTCTTCCATCTCTGTCTCTAAATGAGCATATTTATATTCGATGTCTCTACCAGCTCTTGATAAGTTTAAGTGATGACATCATAGATGATAGAAAAAGAAATAAGATAAAATAAATAGAAAAAGAAAATGTTTTATTGTGCTTTTAGAGGCAATGAGGTACTGAGGGCTTTCAAGTAGGAGCCACACAGAATTCAGACAACTGGTTTTTCTAGATCATACACTAAGTTGGATCTGAAAAAGTAAAAAGTGCAGAAATATGGGTGTTTTAGGCCCCAGAAGAGGATCCACATATTATTGGGTGCATTTATGTCTCCCTACTTAGAATTCCTTCTCTAGTACTAGAAAAAGATAGATGCTGGGTATATTTTAGTTAAATATAGCCTAAGGTCCTCAGCATAACCCTTCATTTTGCAAGGTTCATTCCACAATAGTAAGTCAACCTGTTAGAAAATTTGAAAGCACATGCATGCTCACACACAGAGTAATGTTAATTCATTCGCCCGAAGATGCAACATGACATCATCCTGTGACAAGTGACATCTCACTTTTGAGAAATGGCTCCATAGTGGGGTGTGGAGAAACCTATTCCTAAGCCTAAGCTCTATTCCTTCCTTGCCAGCCCCCCCTCCCCTGCGCCAGCAAGGTCCAATTCATAACGTAAGCCAATGGTTTTTTACACCTATCGTGTTGTGCGCGCTTGTAGATGTCAGCGTGCCTGGTCTACCACTCATGTGAGCTGGTGACTTCTCAGAAGTCGCCATCTCAGACGCTGTTTTAGAAATAACTTATTCCTGAACACTCGGGGCTCCCTGGACTATGGTAGCAAGTTTCCATTATGGAAAGGCCAAGACAAAGGTGTGAAGATCAAGAGGTTCCCGTAAAGAGGCCATGTGTACAGAAGCATCACTGCCCAGACTTGCTCATACACGAATGTTAAGGCGACTATAAAGCTTCATTCTTGGGGCTGCAAGACAGACAAAAATTCCAGGAAGGTTTAAAGGGCTTTGTGGAGCATGATGTCCCATTATGGTTTGAATTCTGGGTATCCTGCCCATAAGCTCCTGTTTTGAAATCGTAGTCCAGGCTTGTGGCATTATGGTGAAGAATTGGGAGCCTTTCTGGGGTAAGAGCTGACTATCAAAAGTAGCCAGTCACTCGGGGGACGACTTTGAAGGTTACACTCTCCCCTAGTTCCAGTCCCTAAGCCCTCAGTGTCCCTTCTGCTACCACTGTGTGAGCCAGCTACGAGTCCACCACTACAGACCCCCACTGTCATCCACTGAGCCCTCTGCCAGCACTCCTCCCCCTCCGTGCTGGACTGAGACCATCTGGAACCGTGAGCAGAACTAAATCCTCTTCCCTTAAGCAGCTTTTGTCCAGTAACGAGCAAGTGACTGACCCAGGTCCAGCCTTAGGCTTAAGTACAGGATCTTTTCCCAGGCCACCATCAATGCTTTACAACCCATTTCTTGCATTTCTACTAGAGTAACAAGGTGATTCCAGAAGCTAAACTCACCCCCATTGCTGCCTGTTTCAGACTCACTGCTTAGAAGTCATCCTCCACTTACTGGGAAGAGATAGAAAACGTTAGGTGGCCTGGCCCAGGACAGCACTGTGTCTGTGGCTTCCTTAGTGCTGTGAATATATACCCGACAAGAAAGAGGAAAGGGGTTTGTATACGCCTGCCGACAGCTCCAGGAAGTAGAACTTATCATGGTGGAGAAGGCATGGGAGCGGGTGGCTGGCACGATGTCACTACATCTGCAGGCAGGAAGTAGAGAGACCACAGCACCTCTGCACATAAAGACTCAAGGCCTGCTCATAGGAACACACTTCCTCCAGCAAGACTCTACCTCCTCAAGGTTCCACAAGCTTCCAGAACAGCGCCATTAGCTGAAGTTAATTCAGACCCATTGGGGCTGGCGAGATGGCTCAGTAGTTAAGGCACTTGCTGTAAAGCCTAAGGACCTGGGTTCGATTCCCCAGTGCCCATGTAAAGCCAGTTGTACAAGGTGGCACATGCAACTGTAGTTTCTTCTCAGTGGCTAGAGGTCCTGGTATGACCATTCACTCTCTCTATCTCTCTCTCTCCCTCTTTTTCTCTCTCTACCTCTTTCTCTCAAATAATTGCAATATGTTTTAAAAAGAATTCAGATACATAGACACAGGCTGGGCTTGGTGGCACACACCATTAATCCCAGCCCTTGGGAGGCAGAGGTAGGAGGAGTGCTGCGAGTTTGAAGTCAGCCTGAGACTGCAGAGTGAATTCCAGGTCAGCCTGGGGTAGAGTGAAAAACCAAAATAAGAATTCTGACACGTGAGTCTATAGGGACATTTTACACTCAAGCCAGCACAACCACGGTGAGGCAAAGGGTCCATGCATGGAAGGGGGTGTGCTCCCCGGGGCCTCCCTCAAATAGTCTATAGATAAAAGACACAGACAGAATAGGAAGCTGACTCTGTAGATTGTGAGATGCGGGTGGATACTTACTGTGGCTCAGTGGGGATCGGTTACTATTTTAAGAGAAACCTTATGGACACAGTCAGCTCCTTTGCGATCGTCAAGTAAAACTGCTCGACAGAGCTTTTCTTTGCTCCCCTCCGCAACAGTCCCCCATAAGCAGGCTACCTGAGCCAGGGGGCGAAGGAAGAGACAGCCTGCGTGCTCCTCCTTGATACGGGACGAGGGTCAGCTGTAGGGGTCGGGGAAAAAAGTTCACCTTCCTTAAAACTGCTTTCAACCCCGGGGTGTCAGGACCCCAGCCCGGGGGTCACGCATGCTCAGTCACAGGAGGCGCCCTGAAGATGCTCTCAGATCACCAGAGCACGCACATTCCTCTGGGCTCAGCAGTTCTCCTGAACGGTAGGCCATGAGGCTTGTGGTTCCAGGGTCACAAACCCCAAGAAATGTCTCATTCTAGGAACTTCCCTGGTAAACTTCTTTGATTCCTGTTACTGTTTTTTTGTTTTGTTTTGTTTTTCTTTTTCTTTATCTTTTTGCCCAGCTCTACCCACATTCACATATCTGAGACAGCAAAGCATTTAAATGTCTGAACTTTGTGCAGTTTTGTCCCCAGTGTCACAAATACTAAAGATGCCAGAAGTTTAGAATGGACATCAAGCCCAGAGTCCAATCCAGGGCACATCCATCTACCCCTACTGTTCGCACAGTGGGGCGCTATGATGGTGAAAGGGCTGGAAGTGCATGAGCCAGACCTTGTCCTAGATTCTCATTCCTCATGAGAATCAGTGTTGCAAAGGGAAGCTGGAGAAGCTAACACAAGGGCCTCTGAATACCCATGAGAGCATGTACCGAATGGGGCTTGGCCACTGAGCTCCAGGTAAGGAAACAAGAGGAGACCAACACAGACTCACTGGAATGGGTTAGAGCTGCTGAAAAGCCAGGCTGGGGCGGTGACTCCACTAGTATCAGCACAGGAGCGAAAGAGCTGAAATCAGTACAGGCCAGTGTGAATACTCCTCGTTGTCCACCAGGACTAGGTGGTGAGACCCCATTACAGACCAGTACAGGCCAGTGTGAATGCTCCTGGTTGTTCACCAGGACTAGATGGTGAGACCCATTGCTGACCAGTACAGGCCAGTGCGAATGCTCCTGGTTGTCCACCAGGACTAGAAGGTGAGACCCCATTGCAGACCAGTACAGATCAGTGTGAATGCTCCTGGTTGTCCACCAGGATTAGAAGGTGAGACCCATTGCAGACCAATACAGGCCAGTGTGAATGCTCCTGGTTGTCCGCAGGGACTAGATGGTGAGACCCATTGCTGACCAGTACAGGCCAGTATGAATGCTCTTGTTGTCCACCAGGACTAGATGGTGAGACCCCACTGCTGAAGATGCCACATGCTTCAGACACAGCACACTGAGAAACCAAGCTAGAAATTAGCCGTAGGCATTTTCTCTGCTGGCTAGCCAACACAGTTCTAGAAAGTGCTAGGCAAGATGATTGTGTGCAATGTGGGGAGGGGACATCAATGGTCTAAACCAGCAGTAGATTCTGGAACTTACACAATGTGCAGCCAGGCAAGATACGCCCACGGTGCAATGGTGGCTTGTGTGTTATGGGGCTAACCAACTGCACGCTGATTGGATTTAAGGCCAGTATCATGCAGGCAGAGGAACCGTACCTGGTACTAATAAACAAGTTCAAAGCCTATGGCTTGGAAGGTTACCGTGGGGAAGTTACCACTGTTCTTTCACTCAGCGGTTATATTGTGCCCATCGAATTGCCCTCTGTATGGTTCTGTTTATTCCCATCGATGAGCGCACTCCTCATTTTTGGTTAGAGAAGCTTCTTTCCACACATGGTGGTAAATCCAGGGACAACCCAAGACTCACCGAGGTGACAGGATGAAGAGACAGTCCAGTGCTCAGCACTGCACATGATGTTCCATCACAGCTTCCAGGTGCCGGGAACATCGTTCATGTGGCTGTTCTCTCACTGCGAGCCGGAGAAGCTTCTTTAAGCAGGTGGACGTGCTGAAAATAAGAGGTTGTTGAACAGTCAGTGTTAAACGAGGCATCCTTTCCATGGCCTCAAAGGCTCAGGGTGCATTGCTGAAGAGGGGGCAGAAAGAATGCAAGAGCCACAGGTGGGAAGGAGGACTTTGGGGCACGCTCTGGGCATGAGCTGACCGGTGCATTCATGATGATCTCACAGGAAAGACTGCTGCTCTCACAAGATCTGCACAATGTGAGTCCATGAACAACTTGACTTAGAGGCTGGGGGAGAACAAAAGAACGAGAACATAACAGGAGGACTTCTTGCAAAGAGGAGTGACGCAGGGGAGTCCGGATGGGGAAGCAGGGGGCAAAAGACAGCAGTAGGAGGGGAGCATGAGCAAATGATAGTATGTTCATGATTAAGATCCTCACTGAGAACTCCGGAAAAAAACGTGTTACGTGTGCGTGCACATTGCTAGGCACAGGAAGGGAGGGCAAGAGCGGGACCGGACGCGAAGGAGGAGCGCACTCTCAAGCGCTGCAGGCAGCTGAACAGCTTCCACGGGAGTGAGGACTGCACCGTTCCAGAAGCTGCTTCACGTCTCATCTATGCCACGGGCAGGATATGGGGGAAACCGAGTCCATTCTGGGTGATGTGGCAAAGGCCCGAAGGAGGACGTGGCCAATAGAAAGAGGAGCAGGAAGGAGCCGCGGTGGGGAGCACATCTGAGGACCCTGAGTGAGCGGCTTTGCCCACCACAGTGACGCTCTCTGGTCACCATCCACAAAGCCACCACAGCCAACTCGGGGCTGACGCTCTCAGAACAGAGCCCGAGTGAGCTCTGCTCCCCGGTGGACTTTCCCAAGTGTTTGGTTTCAGTGACAGGAAGCTAACGACACAGACTCCCCGTCTCACACCTCATTCAAAATATACTCTAGGGGCTCAGGAGTCAGCTTAGAGGTTACGGCACTTGCCAGCAAAGGCAAAGGACCCAGGTTCAATTCACCAGTACCCATTGTAAAGTCAAGTGCACAAGGTGACACATGTGTCTGGAATTTATTTGCAGAAACTTAGAGGCCCTGGGACACCCATTCCCATTCTCTCTCTCTCTCTCTCTTCCTCTCTCTCTTCCTGCCCTATTCTCCCTTACTCTCTCTCAAATAAATAAATAAATAAAATATTCTTTTTAAAAATCCACTCTAAATGTAAGCCCCTTGTTATGTACAGACCTGCATGGTCTTGAACTTGGCACTGGCCAGATATGATACCAAAAGTTTAAGCAACAACAAAACGGGTAAATTAGACTTCATCAGAAGTAAAAAAAAAAAAAAAAAAAAAAAAAAAGTGTATCCAAAGATAGCATAGAAAATAAAGTGAGGGGCTGGAGAGATGGATCAGTCAGTGAAGTGTTTGCTTGAAATTAAGAGAACCTGAGTTCAACCCCACAACCGACTTGGTGAGCTCCAGATAAGTTTTCTTGTGCTTTTTGAGGCAGAGTCTCAGTCTGCGTCAGGCTGACCTGGAACTCACTCTGCAGCCAGGCTGGCTTCAAACTCATTGCAATCCTTCTGACTCAGCCTGCCAAGTTCTAGGATTAAAGGTGTATGCCACCACATCCAGCTTAGACTCAGACAAATGAGAGACCCTGTTTCAAAAACAGAAGGACAATGCCTGAGAGTAACGCCACCTGAGGTTGTCCTGTCTCCTCCACATACACATGCACACGTGTTTGTACACACACATGCACACGCACACACAAAAATTGTGCAAAGATGCCTCACAGAATGTGAGAAAATTGTTTGCAAATCAGCTCCCTGATAAGAGTCAGCTATGGTCTGAATGGTGATGTCTCCTTAGAATTCATACTTGGAATATGATACCCAGTGTAATAGAGCTAAGACCTAGGATCCTTAGGAGACAGAGCCCACATGAATGGGGCCAGGTGATAGAACTAAGACCTGGGGTCCCTGAGGGGTGGAGCCCACATGAATGGAGCCAAATTATAGAACTAAGACCTGGAGCCCTTGGGGGACGGAGCCTACTTCTAGTGACCCGGTCACACAAGCTATTCAGCACTGGAAAAAGATATTTTATGTCAGGTAAGTTTGGCTGTCTATAGACAGATTAATTTCTGTGCTTTGAACATACTTAATGTGGGCTAGCCTAAGCCATGAGGATGGGTCAGTTCTCTATGAGTAATATATTTTCGATTTAATGAGGGTTTCACCTATGTTTGTCAGGACCTAACAAAACCTAAAATCAAGCAGGACATGCCCTTGGTTATAAGATGTAAAGGTGACTAAGATGGGGTGTCATGTTCAGCATATTTGAAAACTCTTAAAGCTCAAAAATAAAAAGTGGTTGAAGAATTTTTGAAAATGTTGTTCCAAAGAAGATATGAATAAGATTAATAAGGACATGAACAGATACAAGGTCTTATTACTCATTAGGGAACTGCAAATCAAAACCACCTTGGGCCTGCGCCCCACACCCACTTGCTCAGCTATAAGAGTAATCCTTCAAGTATGTAAGAAGCCGGGTGCTGAGAATGAAACAGCTGTGCACCGCTGTGGAAACCAACGAATGAAACCGACTTACCACGTGACCCAGTAATTAAACTCCTCAAAATTGAAAACATATTTACTGAAAAGCTTATGCATATTCGTAGTGGCATTCAGGGTCAGCCACACATAAGGTTCAAGAGGGAATCTCACTCTGCTCGTGACAGACCTCTTCGGACTCTTAGCCACTGCCCTTTCCCGATAAACCAAGGAGAGTCCGTGCCACCCGGCAAGGAAATCCTGGTGATGGTGCTTGGCTACCTACTACATAGAAAGCAGGTGCCTCGTGATGATCTCCCCTGCCCAGGCACACTGGTGTCTCCGGTTGTCCTGCGTGGATTCTGTGTGGCAGCTCTCTGTGGCAAGAGGAGCGCTCACCCAGCGCAGAGGCTGCACACCCACGTGCCCTGCTGGGCTGGGCTGACTCAGGACCAGGAGGGCACGAGTCCTGTTCTGCTTCTGAGAAGCTTCTGTAACTGTTTCGTGGAGCCACTTAGCCCACTCACGGGCAAGCCTCCCACCACATGTTTCTTTCGTTCTCAAAGATACTAACGGGCTAGGCCAATGGCTCAGTGACTAATGCACTTCCCACAAGGACCTGAGTTTGGGTCCCCGGAACCTACGTAAAGCCAGATGTAGCAGCGTGCACATCTGTGACGCGTGTCCCTGTGGAGAGATGGGAGGGGAGAACGGAGAATCCCCAGAAGTTTGTGTGGGGGGGGGGAACAGCTATCCCAACTGCAAGCCACAGAAGACGCGTCCCCAACGAGGTGTGAAGCAGGGACCCCCAAGCTTGTCCTCTGATGTCCACACGCATGCTGTGACACTCACGCCCGTGAGCACGTGCGTTTTACACGTACGCTCACACAAAGCATTTTAATATGATATCAAACCATTTCTGAAGTGGGCCATCTTGGTGTTATCTGTTGTATTTCACAATGAACCGTTAATTGTTCACACTGGGTCTAAATGTGCCCAGCGACGCTGACTTGCTGCTTCGATGTGCGCTGTCAGGCCTCACGGTGGCACCGAAGGGGTTCTGCAAAGCGTCATCTTGGCTCGTCCCTCTCCTCGAGCAGGGTCTGAGGCGACAAGTAAACTGGTGCAAGCTCCTGGTGAGGGAGTGGAGAGACGTAAGACAATTAAAGGCGGATAACCAAGGAAAGCAATTAATCTACCACCCAGACAGGCAAAACTTACTGTGATGAGCCGCAGCATGATTATAATTGGCAATGAAGGAATGCCGGAGAGGAGATCCCAAACAGCAGCATTGTTTCCACAGCCCAGCCCACCCCCATGTTGCTCTCCAGCAGGGCCTGACCGGTCCTCTGTGGGTGGAATCCTCTATACGTTTGCCTCCTCTTATCGTGATTCATCTCACGATTACTCAGCATTCACACGCCATGGGACCCTCCTAGCCCCACAGGCTGCAGACCACCCTTCCCCGATTCTCCCCCCTGGGGAGTGGGATGATTTCCTGCTAAGCATAAGAAAATCAGTCACAGATGGCTCTTTCCTGCCTTGCAATCTTTCCCACTGTCCCGAAGCCCGCAGGGTGTGAGAGAGCAAAATGCCCGTGGCTGGTCCAGGACTGGGCTCAGAGAAATGGTTTCCTTTTCTTTTTTTAAAATAAAAGTTTTTATTTATTTATTCATTTGAGAGAGAGAGAGAGAGAAAAAAAAAGCAGGCATGCCAGGGGCTCTACCCACTGCAAACGAACTTCAGACACATGTGCCACCTTGTGCATCTAGCTTTACGTGGGTACTAGAGAAATGAACCCAGATATTTAAGCTTTGCAGGCAAGTGCCTTAACCACTGAGCAATCTCTCCAGTCCAGAAATGGTCTCCAATACATGTCCATCACTCGTGTGCTTGGCCCTTAACACTGCTAGAGGAGTTGATTTGGACAGAGGGCAGTGGTCCAAAGGAACTGGAAATGGGATCTGAGCACAGGTTTCTGCATGGCTGGACCCATCGTCAGGGTCCACGGTGGGCAGCCACTAGTGAGTCTGCAGTGCTGAGTGTCCTGGCAGGGGAAGGGGCAGCAGACCATTCCAGCGCCACTCTGTGTGTCTGCTGACAGACAACTGCGAAGAGAACGCTCACTGACTGGGGGCCGGGTGATAGGAAGGAGAAAGGTTTCTTGCTTTCTGTACTGTTGAGTCTTTGGCATTTGTGGCTTCCCTGACTAGAGAGTCTGCCCTTCCAGGGACGCTCAACTCTTAGACAGCAACGGGCACTCACTCCCAGGAGCACACACACCACACCAGGATTGGCTCTGCCTCGATTCATACCAGAGCAAGGTGCAGACAGCTAGAAGCCATCTCTGGAGCCCAGAGATGTCAATCACACCAACTGACTCCCTGTCTTCTCCACGTGAATAGAGAAAAACTTCCCCTTGGCCAGCCTTCCTGCCTCTTGACCGCCTGGGTGCTTCTGTGGATGGTCCTACATGGCACGGTGTGTGACCAAGCCTTGGGAAAGTAATGGGAAGAGGCCTATACCATCTTCTGTGTCTAACCCTTTCGTGGTTACTCGGCCCCCTTCATAAATCAAAACCGTTTTTATTTGCTTCTGAGTCGCTTAGACCACAGGTCACTAGGACACTTGTTGGCCACTCTCCCCCATAGCTCATGTAGCCCCTTCCAGCACTAGATGGGCTAACTGTCTGGGGTCTGCTCTCTTCCGTATGCCAGCCAGGTCTCTCCACGTTCTGCGCTGACTGCAGACGGTGTGTCCTCAACAAGTGCTTTGACCAAAGTCTGTCTTCTTTGGGGGACCTTGTAGGTCTCTCTGATCAACAGCTCAGTATGGGTGGTAACCACATCCTGGTACTTGGAGTTACAGGCCAGAGCCAAAGGGGAACCGAAGAGAAGAAAAGAGTTAAGGGCAGGCTTCATCCCACCCTCTCCAGGGCCCTTCTTTTCAGGTGCTCCCCCATGCTCCTGTGGAGGGTTCAACCTTTTAGTCTGTGTTCAAGATGCACCCGCAGGTGCAATAGTGGCACAAAACCTTGGTGGGTAAACGATAACTTTCTGACTGCTAAGAGATTCACGCAGTGTAAAGAACCCATATCTGCAACCGAGAACCAGATCAGAGTACTGTAAGGCAATGGTTTTGCTCTCCAGTGACAAGTTCCCACTAGTCTCGGGCTAAAAGAGGGACTGCATACATCAAATTCTCTCTACATTAATAACAATTATCCTCTTTAACCTGTTCTGACTTCAATCTCCCACTGGAGAATCTACTCCTCTTTTTCAGATGGGAGTGAGACCTGAGGAGATAAACTTCCCCTCGCACTTCAGCCAAGGCCCAGCTGGGGAGAGGAGTGAGAGAGCTGCCTCCACGGTGAGCCTGATAAGCAGGCCAGGGGGAAGGAGACAGACTTGGGACACTCAGCACCTACCAGAGCAGAGATCCAGAGGCTCCTAAGAGCTCATCACTGAAGTAGACATAAAACTCACCCAACGCAGCTCAGGGAATTTGGCAGAAGAGGGGAAGAGGGGGGCGGAAAGATTGTTAGAGCCACAGCTTGGGACAGCATGCCCAGAGGGCTTCCTCTCCCCAATAACTGGCCGCTGTTCCTACAGCGCATAACCTACAGTCCCATGGGGATAACCTGTGTCCCCAATGCAGAGGGTCCCCTTCAGAAAGGGGGCAGGGATGAGGGAAAGGGTGCTACCACCACATGATATAACCATACTAAGTATGTCCATAATTAATAAAAAAAAATTAAGGGCTGGAGAGATGGCTTAGTGGTTAAGCGCTTGCCTGTGAAGCCTAAAGACCCCGGTTCGAGGCTCGGTTCCCCAGGTCCCACGTTAGCCAGATGCACAAGGGGGCGCACGCGTCTGGAGTTCGTTTGCAGTGGCTGGAGGCCCTGGCGCGCCCATTCTCTCTCTCTCCCTCTGTCTGTCTTTCTCTCTATGTCTGTCGCTCTCAAATAAATAAATAAATAAAATTAAAAAATTTAAAAAGCAACCCATGGGTAATATCTCACCCTTGCCCCACTGGGGCCCATTTTATGCAACGTCATTGTAACAAAGCCCCAAGCACAGGAGCCCCCACTTGGGGCTGAATCTGCTGACAGCTGGGTGGCTCTCTTGGGCCGGAGCGCGGAGGCCAGGAGAGCTGCCCAGCCTCCTATGGAGTATGCACCTCCTTGGACTGTTTGTTTGCTAGCCACTGCAAAGTGCTGGGGCGCTGACCTGTGCCGTGCACACTCATCCAGCACCAAGAACACCACTAGAAATGGTCGACTCAAAACCCAGCCCTCACCTCCATGGGAGGGGGAGGTAGTTGATCCTGGAGCCCAGCACGAGTGATCTTAGCTGGAGAGCACAGGTTTCGATTGCCCTGAACAACGCATTCCAGGGTGGAAACAGTCCCTTGAGGTGTGTGTACTACGGGCAGTCAAGGCACTTTTCAAATGCGTTGGTTGGATCATCAGGTGAGCAGGTTAGAGCAGAGAGGGCAGATCTCTGACACAAGCCTCAGATGGTCTGGGCACACCCAGCCTTGTGTTAGCAGAAGCTCCACACCCTTAGCCACACTGCATAAGTTAATACATCCCAGAAGGCTTTACCTGGTAGACCAAGAATGTTAGGTGGGGCCCAGAGGTGGGCAATGAGGCTATTAAAGGGGCTAATGGTAGCCCAAGATAGCTTGCAACATACCAGCTCTCCACAATGACAAAGTTCTGATCAGTCACTCAGCCTTGAGGTGACGCCAGTTTCTGGGAACTTTAGTTTACAGAAAGCATGTGTATTGTATGCCCCGAACACCAAGGGCTGATCCACAGCTCTCTTCTGTGAATACAGATCAGGCTCACTAACCAACGGCCTGTGGCTATACGTGCGGCTCTCCTCCTCTCTGCTTGTGTTTTTTTTTAATTGTTGCATAACTCATATCTGAAATTCATCCTTTTAAAATGTACAACTCAGTAATTGTTTTAGTGTACTCTCAAAGCATCATACTTCTCACCACTACATAATTCCAGAACATTCTCATCATCCCATAAAGAAACTCCATCGTGTTAGCAGAGTCGGAGCCTCTGGCAAGCACCAATGGACCTCTATCTAGATTTGGCCTAGTCTGAGCACTTCTGAAAGTGCAATCACACAGACCTGCCCATTGTCCTTGACCTCTCACTAGGCAGAATAAAAAGGATGATTTTCCCCAGATAATGAAAGCACTGTATTTTCTTAATCCATTCATCAATTGATGAGCACTTGGATTTTTTTTTTGTATATTTTTGCTGCTATGGAAAATTGTATACATGTATTTGTATGAACATATGTTTCCATTTCTTTGGGATTTATAGCTAGGAGAGGATTCTCCAGGTCATGTGGTGACTGTTTGACTTTCAGAGGAACTGTGAACCTTAGTTACACTATTTCTCACACCCACCCACCACCCGGCACTGTGTGAGGACTCCACGTCCTCCACATTCCCACTAGCTCTTCTTACTGCCCAGCCATCATAATCTACAAAGAGTTTTGTTATCATGACATAAGATATGGTTCTGAGCCTCTTGGTTTGTATATGTATATGTGTGTATGTTTCATGTTTTATTTTGCTTAATGTCAACATAATCTCTGCCCATTTCTCACTGAACTGCATGTCTTTACATTGTTGATTGATTAGACTTATTTATATATTGTGGGTACAATTCCATTATCAGATATACAGCTGGTGAACTTGTTTTCCCCTTCTGTTATTTTTTTTCTCTCTCTCTCCTTTCTCCATCAAAGTGCACTTTGATGGAGTCTGGATTACCTGTTTTTCTTTGGTTAATTGTGCTGTTGATGTCATGCCTAAGAAATGACTATCTAATGCAGAGTCATGACAATTTATGCCTGCTTCCTCCTAAGAGGTTGACCCTCCTGTGCATTCCATGAGTTCACCCATGATCTACACTCTCTGAGGACACACACAGGGGAAGGATCACAGAGACGTGAGCCAGTGTGTCTCATTCTTGTTTGGTTATCTGAAGAGAATCGTGTCTGGCCCAATAGTGAGCCTCAGAGCCTAGGGCCAAGTGAAGTGGTTTGCGTGTATCTGGGGAGACTCCGTCCCTCCTGCAGCGCTGTTCCTTTACACCGTGCTGATACCCTCATGGTCCTCGGGGTATCCACTTTGTGGTTGCTTTAATTGAGAGTGGTTCTGGGCTGTGGGTAATGTGAGTTTTCTGCAGTCTTCTGGTGCCTGTGGTGGTATTCAGTGGGCTTACTTCTGAGGATCAGAGCAGACTAAACATGGCCGTTGCTGTGCTTCAGGGTGTCATGTTGAGTTGAAATCTTTTAAAAGAACTAGCCCATCTCTCTCAGGCCTTCTTCAAACTATTACACATCCCAGGCTCTTTCTGTCTAGAATGTGTTGCACTAACCTGAAAATTAATTTTCCATATTCCACAGAAAAGGGGCCTTCTGGGTCTGGAGAGATGGCTTAGTGGTTAAGGCATTTGCCTGGAAAGCCAAAGAACCCAGGTTCAAGTCCCTAGGACCTACATAAGCCAGATGTACAAGGTGGCACATGGGTCTGAAGTTCCTTTGCAGTGGCCGGAGGCCCTGGTGTGCCCATTCTCTCTCTTTCTCTCTCTCTCTTTTTTCTCTGTCTTGCTCTCTCTCAAATAAATAAATAAAATAATTTTTTGATAAAAAAAGGAAGGAAGGAAGGAGGGAAGGAAGAAGAGGGCCGGGCGGGAGGGATGGCTTAGCAGTTAAGGTGTTTGCCTGCAAAGCCAAAGGATCCTGGTTCGCTTCCCCAGGACCCATATTAGCCAGATGCACAAGGGGGCGCACATGTCTGGAGTTGGTTTGCAGTGGCTGGAGGCTCCTCTCTCTCTCCCGCTCTCTCTCTCTCTCTCTCTCTCTCTCTCCCCACTCTTTCTCTGTCAAATAAATAAATATAAAATATATTTAGAAAAGAAAGAGTGCCTTCCTGGTCATGGGTGGAAAGTGTCTTCCAGCTGTGATGGTTATTTTCCATTGTTAACTTCATCAGATTAAGAATCACCAAGAGAGGGCTGGAGAGATGGCTTAGTAGTTAAGGCACTTGCCTGCAAAACCTAAGGATCCAGGGCTGGAGAGATGGCTTAGCGGTTAAGAGCTCGCCTGTGAAGCCTAAGGACCCCGGTTCGAGGCTCGGTTCCCCAGGTCCCACGTTAGCCAGATGCACAAGGGGGCATACGTGTCTGGAGTTCGTTTGCAGTGGCTGGAAGCCCTGGCGCGCCCATTCTCTCTCTCTCCCTCTATCTGTCTTTCTCTGTATGTCTGTCGCTCTCAAATAAATAAATAAATAAATAAATAAACAAAAAGAAATTAAAAAAAAAAAACAAACCTAAGGATCCAGATTCAATTCTCCAGGTCCACATAAGCCAGATGCACATGCTGGTGCATGTGTTTGGAATTAGTTTGCAGTGGCTACAGGCCCTGGCACACCCATTCTCTCTCTCTCTCTCTCTCTCTCTCTCTCTCATAAATAAATAAATAAAAATAAAATCTAAAAAAAAAAAAAAAAAGAAGCAGCGCCAAAATGTCAGGCATGGTGGCACACACCTTGTAGTCCAGTACTTGGGCGGCAGAGGTAGGAGGCCTGCTGTGAGCTGAGACCAGCCTGGGAGTACAGAGTGGGTTCCAGGTCAGCCTGGCATCTAATGGGACCCGACCTTGGAAAAACAAACAACAAAGAAGCATTGAGAGCATTAATGAGGTGCATCTGCGGCTGTGCTGTGAGCTCTAGCAGAGAGGATTAACAGGAAGTAAGATGGGCTCTGAGTGCAGATAGCTCCATCCCATGTGGTCCAGGCCTGGACAGAAAGGGCAGAGGGGAAAGCCCCTTGAGCTCAAGCTCCCCTCTTACTGCTTCCTGAACCCCCCAGATGTGAGCAAGAAGCCTTCGGGTCCCGCCAGTATGCCTCCCTCCCACGACGTACTCCCTGTACTGAACGCTGTCCCATTAAACCCTTCCTCCCTTGACTTGCTTCATGTTAAGTAACTAAAACACTAGCCACCTGATTAGTCTAGTCCTCAGCAGGGGACCTGTCCTTTCCACTTCTAGACACATTTTCCCAAAGTGCATGCCAATCCTTGAGATAGGCCCTCACACTTCCCTTCCCTCCATCTGCAGTCCTCAGAGTGGATCAAGTTAGGACTGACTACAGCCTGTCCCCCATCCCAGGCCTCTGGGGCTCACAACTCTCGCTTCCATACTTAGGAAATTAAGAAGAAAATAAAATAAAATAAAAAGTCATTCAACCCACACATCCTGCCCCGGGGGGGAAAAAATCTAGCTATTGCTCTTCCCTAGGCAACATCCTTAAAGCTCCCTATTTTCACAGATTTTATCACATCTGCCCCTGCAGGCCAGTTTCTCATTCAAACATGGAGATTCCTGGAGCATGCTTGGTTTGGTTTTCTCTTGCCAAGCCTGAGGGGGCTGGGGGCTAAAGCCAACTTCTGGCATTTAATCACACAGCATTTTGCCCATTTATCCCCCCAGTACCTTTTACCCATTCACCCATGATGGGATAGAGAAGAGCAGATTGCACACACACGCATACACACACGCTCCAAACATACTCCTCACATGCACACACATGCACACATATGCATATACATCGCATTAGTAACAACATCAGGTACATTCATCCATCATCTCAGAAGACATGATCACAACATCCATGTTAATTTGCAGGTCCCGCATGTATCAACTTACAGCTTTAATGGTAGACATGAACGACATCTGATCCCTCACTCGGGTGTGGCTCTGTCACCAACTACCCCAGGAGCTCGGTGGTAGATTTCAAATAGATAATGTGCTTCCTCCTGCCTCTTGGAGACTGCTGTGGGTGGGATGAGGATGAGGATGAATGACTACACCTCTGACAGGGGGGTTGTTCACATGCGCATCTCCTCGACAGGCTTACAAAGCATAGTTTGGTTGAAGGCACTCAAAGCCGTTGTCTAGAGCATGTGTAGATGGCCTGAAGCATGTTTCCTATTGTGACAGTCTGAACATGTCCTCCCAAAGTCATATGGAATCATAATCCCAAGGTGACCGTAGTGGACTGTGGGATCTTTAGGAGGTGGGGGGGCCACAGAGATGCAATTTTTTATTGTGATTGGTGTTCTTTAAGAGGCGAAACAAGACATGGCCTCTCGGGCCACCCTCCACGTGAGGACAGCACGGAGATCTTCGAAACAGGCAGGAATGTGCTAGAACATCCATCTTGAACTTTCCAGCCTCTGGCCTCCCAGAACTGTGAGCAATAAGTTGTTGCTGTGGAAACCCCCATTTCATGGAATTCTGTTTCGGCAGCCCAGTGGACTATATGAGCCATGTAGAAGTGGTGGTCTATAGTGTCTTAGACCCACAGGCAAACCACCATTCATTCATCACTTTTTGAATACTAATTAGTAGCCCTGAAACTTAGTGCTAGTCAATTCACCTGCTCAGAAATAGATGCTTGGTGTATACATCCAGGCCACAGGAGCTGTAACTGAAATGCAGTCTCTCATTTCTCGGGTCACTATACTACTGAAGAAACTGAGATCTTCGGAGCATGCATCAAGACCCCCTTTGACTGCCACAGCTTCCTCTGTAAGTCTAGCACTGCCCACTGGGCCTTCCTTTAGCATTCGGTGGCTCTGGGCTCCTGCCGACCCTCCTAAGTGCCTTCATATTTCTTTCATGAAACAGCTTAAAAGGCCACTGGGCCACAAGAGGAAAATGCCTGGTAGCTGCTGAAGGAAGCCAGCATTCCAGTGCCGTTGCCTCAGACCCAGAAATGTAAGAATCAGAGGAGACCACTGTGGAAGGGTTCCATGGGAGCTCACCAAAGCCCTTCTCTCTGGAGGGTGAAACAAGGGCCGTCCCAGAAAGCAGCCACAGAGAAGTATGCGTGGGACGGGGACCCTCTCTCCAGCACTGAGCATCTCACTAGGAATCCTGAAGGTTTCTTTTCCCTCTCCCATGTCTGCTTTTGATATTGACCATGGGAATCCACACAAATGCCTCCTCAAAGTTTTCAGCAAAGCACTTTGGGGCAGGGTAACTCAGCATGTGCAGTGGTCCATCTGGGCTTTGAAGGCTGGGCTCACACAGGCCAAGCACCCCATGGTTCATTCTCCCATGAACCTCCTGGGTTCATTTTCTGTGGCTTCTGTGAAAAATATCCATGAGCTTAATGGCTTAAAACAGCACACTTTTGGGGTTGGAGAGTGGCTTAGTGATTAAGGCACTTGCCTGCAAAGCTTAAGAGACCAGGTTTGATTTCCCCAGAACCCATGTAAGCCAAATGCACATGGTGGTGCATGTATCTGGAGTTTGTTTGCGGTGGCTGGAGGCCCTAGTGTACCCATTCTCTTTCAAACACAAATAAATAAGTAAATAAATAAATAACATACTTTTAAAAATATTTAGTTAGTTAGTTAGTTAGTTATTTGCAAGCAGAGAAATACAGAGTGACAGTGGAAGAGAGAATGGATGCACCAGGGCCTCCAGCCTCTGCAAATGAGCTCCAGATGCACGTGCCACATAGTGCATCTGGCTTTACCTGGGTAGTGGGGAATAAAACATAGGTGGTTAGGTTTTGCAGGCAAGTGCCCTAACCACTGAGCAATCTCTCCACCCAACTCAGCACACTTTTATTCACCTACTGCTCTAAAAGCCAAAAGAGGTGTTTGCTCAGCTACCCCTAGCCCAGTGATGGTGAGAGAGACTTGGGATCCAGGAGAAGGACGCACACACTGTGTTCTCGCGTAGAAGAGAGAGAGGCCGGGGATCCTCCCTGCTGCGGCTCAGCGTGGTAGCAGGTACTACATGACCTGAGGGCTCAGAACCTGGGCTGACGTGGAGCCAGAGTCACAGCCTCTCAGGGCGAGTGGTCTGAGTGAGAACCCACTGCAGACCCACCCACCCACACGGCACTGACCCGCTCAGCCACCTGAACCGCCTCAGACCACCCTTGCCAAAATAAAGCTCATGGCCTACCTCCCTTCGTGTGGCCACACCCATGGGTCCTCGGCCACTCGAGGACGAGCTACCCACCCTGCCTGCAGAGGCCTGTGTGAAATTAGGAGCAGTCCAAGCACACCAGCTCCTTCCCAGGCAGCTTTCTACTTGCTGTCAGCTCTATATGGCACCGTCTTCTCTCCTCAAGTTGTCTCGGGCTCTACCATGAGTGTCCACCGATTTCAGCGGCAGCTTTTGCTGCAGGTATTTTGAGGTTCTGTTATTAGGTGTGTACTAACTTACAGCAGGCATGCCCAGCGGTTCCACTGATCATCAAGAAGGTCCGGCTTTATCCTCGCTGCTTCCTGCCTCAGGATCCACCTTGTCTGGTGATTAGCACAACCATGCCAGCTTGGCTGTATGGCATTTCCTAGGCACAGCCTTTTGCGTTCTTCTACTTGCAGCTTTTCTGAATCTTTGTGTTTTCAACGTGACATGCGATACAACATACAGCCAGATGTCATATGTTAGAATGTGTCTCTAACAGCTTCTGGATGGTCTTGGAAACTTTATACTGGGTATGCCTGTACCACAGGTCGCTCTTTTCTTGATTGGTGACTGTTACCTGCATTTAAGCCATCTTAATGTTCAGTGCCTTATTTACATATGGTATACACACACACACACACACAATTTTGGGCTTGAGAGATGGCTTAGTGGGTGAGTCACTTGCCTACAAAGCCTAGGTACTCATGTTTGACTCTTCAGATCCCACATAAACCAGATGCACAAGGTGATATAAGCTTGCACATGTGCACAAGGTGGCACACATGTCTGGAGCTCAATTACAGTGCCCAGAGGCCCTGGTGTGCCAATTCTCTCCCTCTCTCTCTCTTGCCCTCTCATGCATGAGCGTGCTCTCACTCCAGTTTGTTGGCCTTGCGTAAAAAAAAAAAAAAAAAAAAAAAAAATTGACCCAAGTTGATTTTCTTGCAATGCTGAGAATGAAACTCAGAGCCTTGCACATGGATAGGCAGCTGGTCTACCCAGGAGCTGTGTTCCAAAATATTCCAACTCTTAAAAAATTAAGTGGACATTATCTGTTTTGACCTCATATAATAGCCTATGCAAAATCATAGTTTTAATTACATCTGAGTATGAATGTATATTAAATGTGAGCATCCTAAAATATACTAAAATCACCACATGAGATTACCATTTGTCCGTGTGCCACTTGAACCATTCTAGGGACTGTCAAGCATGCATAGCATTCTTCAACAAGCCCTGGGAAAGTTAATAATCTTTTGTTTTGTAAAGCACCATGTATTTATGTAAGCTTATTTAGATCAGCAAAGACTTTGAGGGCTTTTATGGAAATAAATCTGAGCTAATGAAATGAAGAGCTGAGGGCACCTGGGGAAAGGCACAGAAAAGCAACAGAGACCGCTCTGGGTGCGCACAGTCTGGAAGACACAGTCTCCCATTTGGGCTTTGTAGGAAAATAAGCAGAATACAGACACATGACTGGTTAGCACAGAATAAAATGAACTGAGATGTTCATACAGAACTGGTAGAGTACCGGCCATTGATGGAAGACGTTTCTTGCTTGCAGCCCACAACCAGACCCCGTGGGATGCTGGCTCCAACAGCAGCCCATTGGCACCAGCATGCATCAGCTATTCCCTACATGTCCGGTCTGGTCAGAAGGGATAGAGCCACAGCCCAGGGTGATCAAAGAACAGCCCCACAAGGGTGGCAGCGGCCCACACAGGTGCCACAGGAGGCTGCTTGGGGCCTCCGTCGTGTGCCCCTAAAGCAGGATCAGCTGTGGGGTATTTACAGGGCTGGTCTGCTGAAGGAAAGCCCTCCGTGGTGGTTATTTCTGACCATGGAGCTTCCATGGAGGCCTTGAGTGGCAGAGCGCTCAGAGCTACGCCTTCAGCGAGGGCCCTTGACCTTCCTAAATGCCATCAATGTCTGGGTAGGCTGACAATCTAAGAAACTCCATGAGGTTGTGGACTTGGCTCTAAGGCCTCCCCAAGGGAAGGCAGATATGGGGAGATAGGGAAGGCGGCACTTTATCCTGCAACCTTGGCCTCAGTGAGAGCGCCTCACCTCACTTCCCTGTCCCATTTCCAGTCCTCACATCATCTGTTTTCTGAAATCATCTCTGAGATATGCTGAGTGTCCTGGCTGGGGGCATCCATTCCTACACTTGTATTTTCAAAACTTCTACAAGTAATACATGGATAGATTTCTACTGGAAAAGATTTAAGCTGTACAGATACTTTCTTACCACAATTCCCTTTTGCATCCCAGAGTGTCTGTCCCCAGCACCCACCGGCCCTTGTATTATGCATTTATGCACACATGCACACACAACACCAAAAAACACCCACATAAATCACACACAACTCACATGACACTTCCTGTGTGCATATGAATCTCTCCCACACCCACATTCACAGACATGCTCCATACATTCTCACTTTCACAAATATGCACACTTTATCCTTCAGAATAAACATTTTAATATAAATACATTATCTGTCCTTACAGTTGCCATGAGTATGTGTTTATATGGCCTGTATTCAGTGCCTCGCCAACATGAGGACCCACTTTGTCTCATTTGCTTAAAGCTAGATTTTAAATTGTTACAGGTACATTGTTTACGCCTGAGTTTATATGGACCTCCAAATGCATCCTTTGGGGTGGAATCTATAAGAAGTAATCCTGATAATTCGTATTATTACGTGGACTCCAAACTATATTGACTGATATCCCTATGGAAAGGGAACTTTGGAAGCAGAGAGAGAGAGAAAGAGAGAGAGAGAGAGAGAGAGAGAGGGAGAAAGAGCATCATGGGAACATGACAGAAGCCTGAAATGAAGCTTCTAAGAGCCAAAGATTCCAGCAAACCACAGAAACTGGACAAGAGGCTTGTGTCACACAGATTGTCTCTCAGAGCTTCAGAAGGAGCCAATCTTGGTGACACCTGGATCTCTGATTTCCAGCGTCCATAACTATGGAACAGCGAGCTTCTGTTGTTCGAGCCACCAGGCTATTACACTGTCATTGTAAGGGTCCAAAGATTGCTGAAGAAAGAACCTGGACTCAAATAGTATGTAAAAGCAAAGAGCGTTTATTCTGCAGAATCAGCCAGCATGCGGGTCAACCATTCATACAACATGGCCACCAGAGAGGAGCCTGCAGGCCCCTTTTAAGTGCAACTGGGGAATTCCAGGTGACTTAGGTAATCTTATGACGTGTTGGCTAGGCAAGCAGCCGTTACAGTTGTACATCTCTGATTGGCTGGGGCAAAAGCGCACGAAAGGGACGTGTTTGGGCATGTCTCCAGGGGCTGGCTCAGTGCCCAGAGCACAAAATGGTGTCCATCTTCCCTGGCCTCAGCCCACAGGGCACAAAATGGTGGCCAGCTTCCCTGGAATCAGCCCATAGGGCACAAAATGGTGGCCATCTTCCCAGGCCTCAGCCCATAGGACACAAAATGGTGTCCATCTTCCCTGGCCTCAGCCCACAGGGCACAAAATGGTGGCCATCTTCCCTGGCCTCTGCCTTCAGGGCACAAAATGGCAGCTATCTTCTCTGGCCACACATCAGGGTCACTGTTGATTAACAGCCCGCCCTTTGTTCATGGTTTTTCCCATAAGTCTTGCCTACCTCTCCGGGAAACTGAAACTTAGGCCTAGTTTGGGCTGCACCTTACTGAAGCCTGTCATGGCATCAGTTTGATCCCTTCATCAAAGCCTTAGGGAGCTTACTGTGCATGAGCACGCACACACACACACACACACACACATCAAATAGTCTAAGTGCTGTGGATCATAGTGACAGAGAGCCTGCGCACAGAGGATGCCGCTGGTTTCTAGGAAGCCTCCAGTCAAGGGCATTTGAGAGTTGAAGAGGAGGAGGAAGGAGTCGCATCCATATAAAGGAAGACTCTGGCAGAGGAAGTGGCAGGGAAGAGCGGTAAGCTGGGCTGAACTCAGCATGTGAGCCACCACAAGGCGGATGAGGGGTTGAGGGAGCAAAGTAAGGTGCCATGCCATGGAGCCTCCTGTGTGGGGGCGGAGCTGAGAAGGGAGGGCAAGAGCAGCGGGAAGGGTGGGCTCTGCCTGGTGAGCCTGGCTGCCTCGAGGTAGTTTGCCCACTCTTGCTTGGATAGGAAAGTGCCAAGAGTTTCGTCTGTAATTTCAGGGCTGTGCCCCCAAATAGGACACTTGGCGTCGCCTCTCGCAAAGCAGAACTTGGCAGTTTTGGTAGCAGCCAGTCCCTGATCTCTTTAGTGTTAAGAACTGTACTTTGGCCGATGTGTGTGACAGCTCCTTGTCTCCAAGGCCTCAGGTCTTTCTCTTCCTCTTAGAGCCTCATGGTGCTCAGCCACCCTGAGGTCTGCAAGATGCTCCGAGCTACTTTAGTAATGGGTTGATGTTTGCATCTCTTGTGAATCTCTTGTCAAGATTAGTTTTATCTTTAGGGCTGGACAGATGGCTTAACAGTTAAGGCATTTGCATGTAAAGCCTAAGGACCCAGGTTCAATTCCTCAGTACCCACATAAGCCAGATGCACAAGGTGGCACATGCACCTGGAGTTTGCTTATAGTGGCTAGGGTCCCTGGCATGCCCATTTTCTATCTGCCTCTTTCTCTCTCTGTCTCTCTCAGGTAAATAAATAAAATAAAATATTTTTTTTAAAGAGCCAAATAAAATAAAAGAACAACTAAAGAAACAAACAAAAGTATGATTAAGTAAGTGGAGAAACTGTAACCCTTGTACATTGCTGGTTAAAAACAATACTTTTCATATAATGTATTTAGACACAGTGCTTTATGGGAACTTTCTCTCATTTGAGTTTCAAGCTAACCTTATGGAGAATGAGTTAAGTTGGTCATGTCATCTCCATCGGGGACAGACTGGGAAACCAAGGCAGAAAGTTTGTGCATACTTGCCCAACATCACCCAAGCACTGAAAGGCACAGCCAAGACATAAATGGCGTCCAGTGGCCACAGCCCAGGGCACGTGCATTCATCCCTTTTCCTGTTGCTGTGACAAAATACCTGACAACGGCAACCTAATGGAGGAAAAGTTTCTTTGTAATTGGTAGCTTGCAGGGAGGGGACACAGCCCGCCCTTGCAGAGAAGAGCTTGACGAGTTTGTGAGGCGGCTGGTCACACTGTGGGTGCCTGGTGAGGAAGCAGAGAGAGACGCGTGCCAGCGCTCGGCTCCCTTTCTCTTTTGGTCAAGGCTGGGACCCCAGCCCCCGGATGGTACGTCTTCCCTCCGCGCTCACGCTCACTGGACCCCCCCCTCCCGGGCATACCTTGGCAAGCCTAACTCCCGCCAAGCTGATATAATCATCACACGTCTGTGGGAATCGTTCCTCACCAGCAGCAGGAAAGGAATGCGGGCAGTGCCATGTAGTGTTTGGCCTATGAGCAGCAGATAATCCAAAGCTCGGCTGCACTGGGCAATGCCAGACAGAGTGCAGCCTCACGTCTAGATGTCTGCCTGTGCTGCAAGCTCTGTGGCTCACTGCAGCTGGTCTAGAATTCCCTTCTCTGCACCTCCCAGGCTGCTCAGGCCACAACACAGAGAGCAAGAAGGGGTGCGGAAGTCACTGGTTCCCGCCAGCGGCCAGCAAGCATTGTGCGAAGAAAAGAGCAGCCCTGGTCAGCGGTCCTCCTAACGTCAAGGCTTCACTTTCAAAGGAAAGGAAACAGCCTCACCGGGATGAGGGTCTCAGCATGGCCCCACCCCAATAAACATCTTAATTAAAACTACAGGGGGTGTCTGGTTGCATCTTGAAGCTTCCTCAAGCCTATCCTAAATGTTGGTTTTGGACAGCGCCCTGCTCCTGTGTGATGCGAGCCTTTGTAAAATCAGCGCTACTCCAAAGGTCTGGGCTCCTTTCAAGCTCTGAATAAATAAACGCGTATGACATTGTTGCCTCCTGTGCTATGACACCCCAGCGCTCCGTCTATCAGCAGTCACAGAAGGGAAATCACCCACGTGATTGAGCAGAGGATTTGTGGTTCTGTATGTTTCTGATATTGCCCTGTTTAAGAAGACCATGAGCTCAGCTGTTTAAAACTTACTTCCCATAATGAGCTCCTCACGGAGAGTAATAGCCCAGTGAACGCCAGCAGTCTGCGAGACCCGGAATTTTAAGGCTTTCCTGGACAAAAAGGAACTGTCAGTAACACTAACCACTGATATTTCCCCTGCAGGAGGAAGCTGTGCTGAACTTTAGATTTGGCCAGTAGACGGGTTCATTTGCTTTTGGTTTTGCATGGAAAATAAGCTGCCTGATCTGACGGCTCGGCCATATGCTGATGGAACAGCTCTGCCACCGTACTCCTAACACTGCTGTCCACTGTGACTTCAGCTATGAATCACAGGGTTTGGTTTTGTAACTCTCCATGTCTTTGCTATCGATAAGGATTGGTTCTTCTGGGGCTGGAGAGATGGCTCAGAGGTTAAAGGTACCTTCTTAAAGAGCCTCTCTGCCTGGGTGAGACTCCCCAGCACCGATGTAAAGGCAGATGCACAAAGTAGCACGTGCATCTGAAGTTTGTTTGTAGTGGCTCTCACCCTGGCATACCCATATTCTCCCTCTCTCTCTCTCTCTCTGTCTAAAAAAATAGAATTGGTTCTTCTGAAGTCTGGGGAAGTCACTCACTGGGTGAAGTGCTTGCATTCCAAGCATGAGGACCCAAGTCCAGACCCCCAGCGCCCACACAGACTGCCGGGTGTGGCAGTGCAGAGCCACAATCCCAGGCTCGGGAGGCAGGGGCCAGGGCTCCCTGGAGCAACCTGGCCAACCAGGAGCTAATGAGCTCCAGGATCAGCAAGCAGCAAGAGACTCTGTCTCAAAGAACCAAGTGGAGAGGGGTTGAAAAAGACCCGGCTGTCAGCCTCTGGTCTCCACACTCTCACACTCACCCATACACACATGAACACGCATGCACACACACACTTACACCAGGCAAGGTGTTCTCATTGACCCACTGCAGAGCTCAAGACTGCCGTTAACACTGCGAGCAGACTTACTTTTCTATTCTGACTTGTGTGGACTCCATCATGGGTCACCAGGGGTACTCACAATCCCAAAGAGAAAGGTGAGATGTAGCCTAAGTCCAATTTCTGCTTTCAATTTTTAGTTATTTATTTATTTTCAAGAGAGAGAGGGAGAGAATGGCCTCTTGTCCCTGAAAGCGAATTCCAGATGCATGCGCCACTTTGTGCAACTGGCTTTACATAGGTCCTGGGGAATTGAACCCAGGCCATCAGGCTTTGCAAGCAAGTGCCTTAACCACTGAGCTATCTCTCCAGCCCCCAACTTCTCCTGTGGAACATGAACTGGAGTTCTCAGAGAAAGCCACACCAGTGTCAAAGCACCGAGAAGGCTGAGTGCTGGGAACTTCCTTCCAAGAGGTGGAGAACCGGAAGGTTGCAGATCCGGAGCCGAATGCCTTGGGCTGTCTTTAGTCCCTTAAGAGAGGCATTCATCGTCCACTTGTGCGTGTGACCTGACATCCTGTGACCATCAGGTAAGACCTTTGCAGTGGATTCGCAGACACAGGTCAAGTGCCACGAGGCAATCAAAGGATGAGCTCTGCAGGTTGTGATGACATGGCCGCTCGTCACAAGGAACTCCCGACTCTCTCTCAGATCCTGGGCTTTGACACCACAATGTTGTTGCTGTTATACTTCCTTCTACACTTGGGGTGTTAGCAACACTTAGCTGTGATTTCCTTTTGTTTTATATTTTATTTTTATTTATTTATTTGAGAGAGAGCGGCAGAGAAAGAGAGAGAGAGAGAGAGAGAGAGAGAATGGGAATGACCTGGGTCTCCAACCACTGCAAGTGAACTCCAGACGCATGCGCCACCTTGTGCATCTGGCTAATGTGGGTCCTGGAGAATTGAACCTATGTCCCTAGGCTTCTCAGGCAAGTGCCTTAACCACTAAACGTATCTCCAGCCCTGTGACTTTCTTTTGATTGCTATCAGCTACATCAGGCTGATTTACAATGTTGAAGTCATTAAAGCCTCCCACATATTTAAAATATCTTTTGTTTCTAACATCCTGGAAGACTTATCTGACCCCTTCCAGATCAAACATCACCTCTGCGTTTTCCTTTGCTTGTTTAGAGTGTCTCTGAGCTCTGGAGAGAGCCCAGCCCAGTTGTTGGCACATGGACATAGCTGGACGGGTTTCACTTTCTGTCCCTGGGGGTAGATTGAAATGAACATCCTGGGAGGAAGAAGGCAGCCTTGTGAGGACAAGGGAGGTAGGAGACTGGACTTCCTCAGGCCAGCTCTGCCACCGAGGGACAGAAGGTGGAATCCTGGGCACACCAGTGCCAGATCCAGCTCTGCCACCGAAGGACAGATGGGGGAATTCTGGGAACACCAGTGCCTGGGTCCAGCTCTGCCACCGAGGGACAGATGGGGGAATCCTGGGAACACCAGTGCCCAGGTCCAGCTCTGCCACCGAGGGACAGATGGAGGAATTCTGGGAACACCAGTGCCTGGGTCCAGCTCTGCCACCGAGGGACAGATGGGGGAATCCTGGGAACACCAGTGCCCAGGTCCAGCTCTGCCACCGAGGGACAGATGGAGGAATTCTGGGAACACCAGTGCCCGGGTCCAGCTCTGCCACCGAGGGACAGATGGGGGAATCCTGGGCACACCAGTGCCCGGGTCCAGCTCTGCCACCGAGGGACAGATGGGGGAATCCTGGGAACACCAGTGCCCGGGTCCAGCTCTGCCACCGAGGGACAGATGGAGGAATCCTGGGAACACCAGTGCCTGGGTCCAGCTCTGCCACCGAGGGACAGATGGAGGAATCCTGGGAACACCAGTGCCTGGGTCCAGCTCTGCCACCGAAGGACAGATGGGGGAATTCTGGGAACACCAGTGCCTGGGTCCAGCTCTGCCACCGAGAGACAGAAGGTGGAATCCTGGGCACACCAGTGTCCCGGGTCCAGAGCCAGGGCTGAGAAGGCTGAGCAGACAGGCAGGCCTTGGGGTTCACTAATCCTGGGGGCTCTCCTTTGTGGATGTAGTTGCTACACATTGTAAGGAAAATCTGGATTGAACAGTACTGAGTCAGGCCATCGCAAGTGGATACAAGAGGCCGGAGCTCTTCTCCATGCACAGACCTGGGCTGCAGGCAAGCCCACCCCTGTGACGCCCTTCGCCTCCTCTGAGGCCAGTTCTGCCCAAAGCACCCCTTTCCCCAAGCTACCCAGAAACTAAAAGCCAGTGAAGTCTCCCTTTAGGATGGCTCAACTCCTGCAGCACCAGTCATAATTCCTGTCCAACATGTGGCATAATCTCCAACTGCTATGCTGTGGGAATAAAGCTAAAAAGTACTGTCTGTTTTCCCAGATCACTGTCTTAGTTAACCCAAATACTGACATTTTCTTCGTTGTCAGCTAGATTGGCTTTATCCCAAGTGAGCATTCTGTCTTTGTCGGTAGTGGTAGTTTACTTTTTTAAAAAAAATTATTTTTATTTATTTATTTAAGAGAGAGAGAGAGAGAGAGAATGGGTGCGCCAGGGCCTCCAGCCACTGCAAACATACTCCAGCTGTGTGCGCCCCCTTGTGCTTATGTGGATCCTGGGGAGTCAAACCTGGGTCTTTTGGCTTTGCAGGCAAGTGCCTTAAAAGCTAAGCCATCTCTCCAGCCCAATAGTTTGCTTTCATTTCAAAATCTTATCTGAAAATCACTTCAGCATTAGAGGAAACATTGCAAAAGCGAATATCGAACATGCAAGCACTTTTCCCTCTTAATCCACGACTATTTCTTCTTCCTATTTACCTTTTCATGGGCAGAACGAAAGCAATGGTGCTCATTATTGAAGACAGTTTGGCACCACCGTATGCACACACACACACATAGACGAGCACCCATGGCCCCGGAGGAGACGGCTGCTCTCACCCGTGCGCACGGCTCACCTCCCACACTGGGTACTTCCCCTGCTTTCTTATGCGTGCGTAGCTAGGGCCACATTCCATTTATAAGTCAGACCCTGTAAATGATCTGCAATAATGAATCATAATATGAACTAGTCTGTGTCCATTGAAAGAGTTGTATTTTCAGAACACTGTTGAGCTCAGGCTACTGAAAGTGAGGAAAGAAAAATTAGATATGTGTGTATGTATGTCTGCACATATAGATATGTGCATATGTATGTAGTTGTACATGCATGCTTGTTTTTTTATGGGTGCATATGCATGTAACAGCACCCACGTGTTTTTATAGATGCATGCATGTAAGTATACACACATTTGTTTTATAGATACGTGCACATGCATGTAATTACACATATGGTTTTTGTAGCTTTATGCACATGTACTGCACACACATGCTTGTTTTTATAGATACGAACATAGGCATGTTACTGCACACATGACCTTGTTTTTATAGATATGCATGTTGGTTGCCTATTAGCACAGGCCATTGGGAGGGAAGAGATAGGGTTGTGGGTCCCAAGCCCCTGTGACCTCAAATGGCCTGCCTTACCTCTCAGGTCTTAGACTGGCTATAAAGTCACTTCCTGCTCTAACATGCCGTAATGATGACTCTGTTTTCAAGCAGACTCGTCATGTTGACAACTTTGGCTCTGACATCACAAGACCTCAGCCAAGCCATGACTGTGGGCGACCACAGACAGGCATGGAAGTCCAGCCATGAGCTAGTCTCCTGGTCTCCTCCCTCCCTTCCTCCCTCCCATTACCTAGTCTCCAGCTCCCCTCTGGCCTGCCTTTGACATTCTTCTGGTTTGGGTCCTGTTTCACCCATCACATTCCAAATTAGATGTGCCTATTACCACAACAGAAATAACCAACCTATGGCTGTCAGCGCCCACTGCAATCCTTGTCACCCAGAACCAGCTGTCTGTCCACACCTGGCATCTTGGCACAGGATCCTAGCAGCAGCCACTCCAGCGTCAATGGGAAGGAACGAAGGAGGCCCAGGATGCCACCGAGGCTGGTGGAACCCACAGAGGATCATTTGGAAGTAGGTTACAGCCACGGGTGGGTGGCTCTTGTTTGGGCTTTATGATGTATGGGTCGTGTTTCTAGAAGTATGACCACGGCTGGAAAGTGAACTTAAGTCTGGGTTCCACCCTGTGGGAGGACTTCATGGTTCCTGGGCCCTGGCAGAAATGCAGCTGCGTGGACAAGCCCCGGTGAGCTCACTTCCCCAGCGATGAAGCCGCCTGCCCAGCTGCAGGGGGGTTCGGGCTGAGCTGTGCCGAGGCGGGGCTCCCATGTCCTGGGATGCTCTGAGGATGTTTGGGCTCCGAGGCAGGCATGGGGTGGCTGCTAAGCATTAGGAAGAAGAGACAGGGCTGTGGGTCAACATCCCAGAGGGAAACACAGAGCAGATGGAAAGGGGTCCTGACCTCACAAGAGGAGAAGGAGAGAGCGGAAACAGGGAATGAGAGCTGAACCAACTAGAAAGCAGGTAGTGCCTCGGGAGAGACACATCAGCTGAAAAGTGGATGGCCATGTTTGTCCAAAGGAAGTGAGTCACGTCCTAGACCCAGAAAAGTGGCTAATAAAAAAAAAGAACACTTAGTAAAATCTGTAAGTCTTAAAATATTTGGCTAGTTTCAGGATGGAATGAGGGTACATCATCTCCTTCCTTTTGACTAGATTTTTCCTGGTGGTGAGTGTGGAGGAGTTCAGCTCCTCTCTCCGCCATGACTACTTGAGAACTTCCTTAGCCCCTGGCTCCTCTATCACATAGCTTCGGGCACACCGTTTGAGGTATAGATACGAGCTGAGACCTTAGTAGACGGGCAGGTGCTGCGGATTGAGCCTGAAGTGTTCTCCCAGAGGCTCATTGTTCCAGCAATTGGTCACCAAGTGGTGGTGCTATTTGGGACTGTCTTAGAACACTTTTTTTAGAGAGAGAATCAGAGAGAAAGAGAGAGACAGAACTGGTGTGCCAGAGCCTCAGCCACTGCAATGGAACTCCAGATGCTTGTGCCACCTAGTGGGCATGAGAGACCTTGCACTTGCCTCACTTTTGTGGATCTGGCTCACATGGGATCTAGAGAGTAGAACATGGGTTCTTAGGCTTTGCAGGTAAGCACCCCAACCACTATGCCATCTCTCCAGCCCAGAATATTTTAAATATTTTATTTTTATTTATTTATTTGACAGAGAAAGGGGGAGAGAGAGAATGAATGGCAGTGCCAAGGCCTCCAGCCAGTGCAAACAAACTCCAGACAGGTGTACCCCCTTGTGTATCTGGCTCACGTGAGTCCTGGGGAATCAAACCTGGGTCCTTTGGCTTTGCAGTCAAACACCTTAACCTTTAAGTCATCCCGCCAGGCCCCAGAACATTTTTTTAGATAAGGTTTTTTTGTTGTTTGTTTGTTTTTGGGTTTTCGAGGTAGGGTCTCACTCTAGCTCAGGCTGACCTAGAATTCACTGTGTAGTCTCAGGGTGGCCTTGAACTCACCATGATCCTACCTCTGCCTCCTGAGTGCTGGGATTAAAGATGTGTGCCACCGCACCCAGCTCAGTTTTTTTTTTTAATTTAATTTTTTTAAATTATTTATTTGAGAGAGATGTAGAGAGAATGGGCACACCGGGGCCTCCAGCCACTACAGACAGGCTCCAGAAACATGTGCCCCCTTTGAGGCACAGGCTGTGTGGTTCTGTATCTGAGCCTCACACGCCACTCACCCCTGATTCTTGCCTCTGGCTGACGTGTGAGCAGCTGTCCTGCAGCGCAGCCATGAGCTTCCCGTCCTGATCATGACGGCCTGTCCCCCCTGAACCGGAAACCGAGATGCACCTTCCTTCCTTGTGTGGCTTCCGTCAGGCGTCTGTCGCAGCCACGAGTGAAGTAACTCGCTCACCCAGCATCCCCTCTTCTGTTTCTTCCCTTCTTCCCCTCACTCTTTCCTCTCTTACACTCAGATCTGGAAGTTGGAGACACTCTTTAATTCACTTTAATTGACCATCTATTTCTTTTCAGACAATAGAAAATTCAATAGGGTAGTATCGCAAGGACATTTTTGTTCATTTGTTTGAGACAAAAAAGCAAAACAATAACCCAAGAAAAATATGTAACTAAAATTTTTAGGAATCAAACTTAAAACACTCATATCTTTATGTCTTTATTTCCAAACTAAGCAATAGTCAAACTAGAAAATGATAATGCACTTAATTCAGTTAATTAGATTTCAATCATTATACGTACATACATAATTCAGACAAAAGTAAACATGGTAGAAAGCTAACTGATTAACTTAAGATTATTTTCAAATGATTCAAATTATTCAAATGATTCAAAGTTTAGAAAGTCCAAGCTTCAGTTCAAAGGCTAGAAGCTAACTTCTATAAAAGCAACATATTTTACACATAGGAATCAATGTAGAGGATAACACAAGTCTGCATTTTCCACTGGAACTCAATCCCTCCTCTGTCTTTGTGTCCATATTGCTTCATAGCAGTTTTGATCAAGAGTGGTTGGGCAGGAGAGATGGCTTCATGGTTAAGGCACTTGCCTGTGAAGCCTAAGTACCCAGGTTCAATTCTCCAGGTCCCACGTTAGCTAGATGCACATTGTGGCACATGCGTCTAGAGTTCGTTTGCAGTGGCTAGAGGCCCTAGCATGCCCATTCTCTCTCCCTCTGTTCCTCTGTCCCTCTGTCCCCCTGTATCTAATAAATAAATAAATAAAATGATAAAAAATATAAATAAATTAATTAATTAAAAGATTGGTAAAAGCCATGGTGACTGGCACAGTGTGTGACTCTACACGCTGAGTGTCTCCAAAGGTGAGCTTGCCCTGTACCAAGTGGAGTGGAGGGGTGGTATAATGTGGTACATTTGACTTAGAAGCCACTCATGTCAGGGACAGGGTGTCAAAATGTTCTATGCACCTTTCTAAGGACTTGAGCCATAAAAATAATCAATAGACCAAATCCTACAGTAAAAGGAAAGCCCAAAAGATTGTTCCAAAGAGTGACAAAGTCAAGACCACATTCAATGTCATCTAAGCGTGAACATAGTAGAGGTGAGGTTTTCCTCGCAGTGGGCCAGGCTGTGAGAGGACGCCGTGATGCAAAACATAGCTGGGTGGGAATGGTTTCCTTCACCTCTAGCACCTACGTTAGCACCGTGTTAATTTCCGTATCTATCGTACTCTATGCTTTTCCTAAATTCCCAGCGCTCAATTAGTTTTCAGTCTCAAAAAGTAGGTCGAGTCCCACTTCAGACTCAAGGAAATCACCTTTCATTTCATGCTCTATCATCACAAAGTGAGCGTTAATGAGAATTTCCTTTTGAGTATAAAACCCATAGCACACATGAGTTCATTCAAAATGAGTGATCTCAGACGGTCTACAAGTAACATTGAACACACTTGTTGAGCAAGAAAGAATAAACAGGGCTGCACTTAGCAGCTAAGGCACTTGCTGGCAAAAAACAAAGGACCCAGGTCCTATTCCTCAGAACCCACATAAGCCAGACGCACAAGGTGGAACATGCGTTTGGAATCCGTTTGCAGTGGCTAGAGACCCTGGTGTGCCCGATCTCTCTCTCTCTCTCTCTCTCTCTCTCTATCTCCCTCTACCTCAAATAAATAAATAAATATAATTAAATAAATAAGTGGAAAAGAAAGAATAAATAGTGTGTTCTCACTGAACTTTGTTATTACCATGTATTATAGGAAAGACAGATATGCAGAATTAAGTACTATGTGGGGATTTAGTGTGGGGAGGGGTTGGTTGAAATATATTCCACGGAGAAGGTAGGAGAGTCTTTCTATCTCTCTCGCTAGTTCTCTCTGTCAGTGTGTGTATGTGTGTGTGCATGTATACATATAAGTGTATTCTCTCTTCTCTCTCTCTCTGTCTCTCTCTCTCTCTCTCTTTATGTGTGTGTGTGTGTGTGTGTGTGTACACCTAAGTATATGTATAAATCTAAATGTAGAAATACATAGTTGCAAAAAGTCCATGCAGTAGTTAATGCAATTGCTGTCTTTTCACCTGTGAAAAAGCATATGGGAAGGCACGCAGGTGTTCTGATTTTTGCCACTTTCCTCTACTGCTGAGGTCACTTCCCATCTAGGGGAGGGAGTAGACTGGAAGAGGGAGATAGCAGAGAGAGTTGGGATGTTCTAGTAGACTGCTCACGACCTGAGAGAGGCATGATACCTCTCAGAGGGCGATCTCAGGGCTTGACAGAGCTGCCTGCCAATAAAATTTAAATAAAGCCTTCTCAAAACAAGGGGTTGGGAGGAAGTAGCCTTCAGTGCGCTCAGGTTAGCATCACACCCGGCCTGTGCCTCAGTTCGCTGAAGCCGGTGCCCGAGATGCTGGTCTCCTGAAAGAAAGCCAACACCCCTGAGACCTTGAGCCACAGCAGAATGGCACAGTCAACCTGAATTCCTCGTGCACAGCCTGGAGAGGTGCTGTCGCTGTCTGGTTTCCCCACAACCACCCGGTAAAGCTACAAATGGCAGAGGGACAGAGGCCAGTGGGCTTGGGGGGTGCAGGAGAACATGGGAACTTTCTCCACTGCTCTTCAGTGGAGATCTTTGAGCACGCACACACCCTCTGCAGCTACGTCCTTGTCCCCTTGTAAACGTGGTAAGCGCAGCCATCCCCCCTTGTACCAGGGCATATGTTCTGAGAACCCCAGAGGACACCAGACACCCTGGGCAGTGCCAACCTCTGTGTATCCAGTTTTCCTCCTACACACACACACACACCACACACACACACACACACACACACACACACACACACGTGTGCACATGCACATGCAAAGACTAGGAAACTTGTTGTCTTTTCCAGCCAACCCAAACACTCACCACCTCTACTATAAGAACATCAGTCAGGTGAGGTGCGAGAGCCTCAACCTGGATCATTAACCACCCTTCTCCTCTCTGCAGATTTCAGAGGTGGACGATTCCTGCTCACGATGCATCTTAGCGATATCCGATTGGGAGCTCTGCTTCTCTAATTCAAGCAAGAACACTCATCTTCACGTCTTCTCTCTGGTGGGTGTGAATGGACACCCTCACTGCTCTTGTGCTTTGAGGATCTTGTCAAGACAGGGTAAGTGTTCAAATACATCATCCAGTATTTCCCAGCACAGGATCTGAAAACTGACACAAGAACCATGTGACCAGAAGGAGGGTGACACAGAGCACGTGCACACTGAACCAGGCTATGTGTGAACCACCTATGTTTGGTGGACACGGCAAGAATACACCAAGTTTCACCCTCTCAGAGTAGTACACTGGTCACAGCTAATTAGTTGCTTATTTCTGAGATTTTCTATGTAATGTTTTTGGACTGCATGGGCTATGGTTAATTAGTAGCCATAAATGTGCACAAACGGCTTCCTTAATGATTTCTTGGATGAAACCCTTTGGAACTGGACTCCTCAGTAGGACTGAAAGCTAAACACCATGGGTGACATTGTGGGTGGTACTGGTGAAGCTTGGGGCTTGCTGAACCAAGGAGCACGGTCTCCTGGCTTCTGACTGTGCTAATTTTGAAATCAAAGAAGACCTAACCATCTCTCCTGTTGGTGTTCGGCTTCTTTTTGGTCATTTGTTTTAGTTGTTGTTTGTTATTCAAGGTAGCAGGCTGTCCTGGAATTCACTGCGTAGTCTCAGGCTGGCCTTGAACTCACAGTGATCGTCCTACCTGAGGCTCGTGAGGGCCGGGATTAAAGGCATGTGCCACCACGTCCATCTTGGTGGTAGATTTCTTCACAAAGATGATAAATTTGCCAAAGTCTGAACAACCTGTGGCTCTTTCATAACCACATCGAGCAAAGGTCACAGAAATAGCCAGAGCCTGTCTGCTGCTGACGTGGTACCAGGGTATCACAAGCCCCTGTCTGAGACCTCATACTTCTCCTTGAGCAGGCAGCTGTGCAGAAAGAGCCAATATTTGACTTACAGCTTTGTCCTGACTCTACATGGGTCTCTTGCCCTGTTTTTCTACCCAGCTTGCCTCGCAGCTGAGACCCAACACAAAGCTGAGGTTCACTTGCAGGCTGCTTGACCTTCGTCAGATCTGACCCGACTACACCCCCTTCCATCGCCGTCACCAAGGCAAAAAATACCCTCGAGAAACCTGGGGCTGAACTGTCACAGACTGCCCTGCATCCATCCCTTGCTCTTCTGTCCCCCAGACTGGGGACTTAAGAAGGATCCAAATTCAATACAAAGAACTACTTAAGGAAAAAGCCCGTTTGATTTAAAAGCTCATTTTGTTAAAACTTAAGGAATTTGTCTGTAGATGATCTGATGACTCAAGGTTTCACATCGGCCTCCTCTGAGGGCTTCAGAAACCTCCCGTGCCCGCAGTGGACACAGCTGACCAAACAGAAGCAGCCAGAGACAGCTGCTGACCCCCGGCATCAATGGCACTTTCCGTGGATTCAGAGGCGGTGGCAAGGCTCCACGTCCATGGAACTCGCTGCTACAAGCAGGCAAGAACCACAGCCTTGGCCCGGGTTGGGATGGTGCCACGGCTTTGATCAGCTGCACCGATTCTCAAGTCAAGAGAAGCAGGTCTCTCTTCACCTTCACCACCCTCTCTGCACACAAATGAGAGAGAAACCCTCACGCGTGAACCTGATCTTCCACGGGCAGCGAGCAGCCTGCAGCAGAGCCAAGTCCAGCAGACAAGGAGTCCTGATGGGGAGGTGCCTCTCTCCTCCCGCACTTCCATGCCCATGGAAGCAGCAGAAGTGTGGCTCACTCCTGCCTGGCCACCATGTGCTCATAATCTCCAGGAGGAATAAGTGCCCCCCCCCAAAAGCCCCAACTGTCCCATGTCTGTGGGACAGTTAGGGTCAGGAGTTGACTATTTTAGGAAATGCTTCACAGTGATCATTAGTGAGGTTTTGCCGTCCTTAATCCCATAAGTCATGTGTGTGTGTGTGTGTGTGTGTGTGTGATATATATATATATATATATATATATATATATATATATATATGTATGTATATACACATATATATTCCTCTTTTCAACCCAAGAAATGCTGGGTGATACTTGGCTTAGAGAAGTGGATGAGACTGTAAGCTTCTGTGCAAGGAGTAAAGAAAAGCATTTTCTTCCTAAAATAACTCCACAGTACAATATAGAACCGACTGAAAGCCACATTATTACAGATCCTAGTGTGCAAGTAGGACTTTAATTATTGTAATCAATTAAGAGGGGGATCTGACTCAGAGGAGCTAATGTGAGAGGCTGGCTGGCGGTGGAGCGTGCGGGCCTCTGGGCAGCTGGAGCCCCACTGTAAACGTGATCGGCAGCGGCCTCTCTATCTGTAGCTGGGAAAGTGTTGACACAGATGTTGGGCCGATCATTCGTAGCAAATAGCTTTTCCCATAAAGGCTAAGATTAGTCGGCCTTGGCATGCATCTCCTTCTTCTGTGAGTCTCAGCTGATCATAGATGATGTTTTGCTAGGGAGTATCCATGCAACCTCATAAATGATGTAAAGCTCAAAGAAAACACACTCTCTCTGCCAAAACCAAATTAAATACTCATCAAAACTAGGCGCTTGCTTCAGATTCAGGTGCCATGAAACTTGCTTTGATCTATTGTTGCTCAAAATTTGAAGAAAGCTATAAAAAGCAAACCTGACATTAATATAAGCTGAAGTCCACGCAGCTGCCAACACTCGTTCCACACGGAGGTCAGCCGGCAGGTGGCGGTGGCAGGAAAATCAGCCTGCAGAGCCCACAGGCGCAGGCACCGCTGACCCAGGGCCACCGAGCTCACCCAGGAGCGGGCTCTTCCTTATTCCATCCAGTGGCGGTCTCAGAGTCTGCCAGCCTTTCTTGGTCCATCAACTGACCCCACAAGGCCCGTGCAGCCACCTCCTCTCTCTCTCTCTTTGACCATCCTCACACAAGTCCCTCTGACTTATCTCTCCACTTCCTGCAGTCCTTGGGAGGGGAGGGGGCTTATAGCAGGAGTACCCTTGCCCCTTGCCATACCAAATGGCACACACTTGACTGCAAAATGCCCACTGCTGGAGCAGACTATGATGGCAGAGAGGAAAGGGAAAGCCAGATCCTACCCGTGAAAGAGCTGCCAGCCTGGTAACTGAGTCATGGACGCCAGGAAGCAAAGAGACAAAGGGAAGCAGCCGGAGTTGGGGGTTGGTCGCGTCGGGGTGGGGGCTTGAAGGCTGCAACTCCAGTGTATCCACTGGACTGATGACCAGTAAAATAAATAAAAGGGGGCATGGGAGAGACAGCCAAGCTAGCTCCCACCATGGAAGAAGCCCAGGCTAGTAACACCAGCTGTATTCGTTAGGACTGTATTCGTTACTTTTGTGTTGCTGTGAGAAAACATCCCAGCAAGACAAGTTAAGGAGGATGGGCTCAGCTGTGATTGGAGCCCCAGGGGTGTGCACGGACTCTCTCTGGAGCTCCAGGCCCTGCTCATCATGACGCTTCTCTGCAGAAGGCAAGCTCTGGCTGTGTTCTGGAGAGGTCACCGGTTACGTACATTCCCCAGCCCTGGGAGGATTTGAATGTGCCATCTTGGAAGTTCCTGAAGGAACTTAATCCCCTTGTGTGGAGACTGAGAGGCTGAGCCAAATGGGGAGTGACTGTGGTGGCTAAACTTAACCATCACACTGAGAAACAAACACATGAGATGGTAGGGCGCACCACTGGGCACATCTGCAAAGACATGTCCACAGAGCGTGATTAACTAAGGAGAGGAGACCCGAAGGCCTATCCTGGACGTGGGCGGCACACCCCATAGGCGGGGAGCCTGCGCAGAATAAAAAGAACCCACCGGGGCAGACGTGTTTCCTCGTGGACAGCACGCTCTGAGCAGCTCTGCTCTGCCTACCCTTACTGCCGTGCAGGGACAGACTGACACCGTAGAAACTGTGAGCCAGGGGAACCCATCCTCCTTAACTTGTCTTGCTGGGTAACGAATACAGTCCTAAGTGACATGAATGAATCAGTGCTTTACAGACGGACCAAAGGACTAGCTCAGGCCCCTTTGTAACCTCCTGTCCTTCCACCACGTGAGGTCACAGCATCCCTCTTCAAAAAGGGCATGCGAGCAAGGTGCCATCTCAGAAAGCACATGACCTTGAATTCTGACCTTGGACTCCCAACCTCTAGAGGAATGAGAAAAATCGATCTTTGTTCCTTTAATGTCACTCAGCCTCCGGGACCTTGGTATAGCGGCCTTTTGTGCAGCCTCGCACGGCACGGCATGACAACGTCTAGTGAGCCCGCTCTACTGCTACTGTGTGGAGCACTTCCACGGGCGCAGTTGCCAACCACCAAGGAAAGAGACAAGCCGCTTCTCTTTGGAACAAAGTGAGCATGAGAGAAAGAAGAATGTGAAATCAGATGCACTTTGGGGGGCTTCCCGTATCTACTAAGGTCTTCTCACATCTGTATTTACTTTCAGGATGCTTCCAAGGCTTGGTCTCTCATTTGAACACCCCCACCACCACCCCTCCACACACTGTCTTTACTGGATACCACCTCCTCGCCTTGAAAGACTTGGCTCAGGGGTCGGCGGCTCCAGCCCGGGCCTCCTCACATCCTTAGTGCTCCGTGCACACCTCCCTGGGGCTGCGCTAGAACCGTCTCAGTGGCATTCGCCCGCCTGGCCTTCAGATGGGCTGTAATTGCTTAAGCGAGGATGCTGTGTCTTTTTAATTTTTTTAAATATATTTTATTTATTTGAGAGAGAGAGAGAAAGAGCACCAGGGCCTCCAGCCACTGCAAACGAATTCCGGATGCATGCGCCTCTTTGTGCATCTAGCTTACATGGGGCCTGGGGAATTGAACCAGGGTCCTTTGGCTTTGGACAAATGGCTGAACTGCTGAGCCATCTCTGCAGCCCAATGCTGTGTCTTTAACATGGCTTTTCCTAACACCTCTGTGCAAGGTAACTTTTGGCAATGACAAAACTATTGTACATCTGCACTGCCCAGAAGCCAGCCACTTGCCATGTGTGACTCTGCAGTGCTGGCCTGTGGGTGGTGTGACTGTGGAAACGTTTTCAAGCCATTGACTTCTGTCTCAGTAGCTGAATACAGATTGTGACTGTCACACGACACAGCGCAGCTCCACAAAGGCCTAAGCAGCTTAGGCTGCTGCAAGTGGCAAACCAGAATTGAGATAACCCATCTGGTGTCCTTGGTGTGAGCAGTTATTCCTTCTGAAACACCGAGTAGACTCCTCATTTAAGTCTTTTGTTTATTAGTTACATTTCTTGTTGCTATGAAAAAAAAAAAAAACCCAGACTGGAGGGATGGCTTAGCAGCTAAGGTGCTTGCCTGCAAAACCAAAGGACCCAGGTTCAATTCCCCAGGACCCACTTAGCTAGATGCACAAGGGGTGCATGTGTCTGGAGTTCATTTGCGGTGTCTGGAAGCCCGAGTGTGCCCAACCCATTCTCACTCTCTCTCTCCAACTCTAATAAATAAGTTTTTTAAAAATCCCTGTCTAAAGCACCTTAAGGAAAGAAGAACTGAGTTATTTGGCTCACAGTTTGAGGTATACTGTTGATAAGAGATTAATCATCACCACTCCTTCCTTCATTCACTCATGTTCCAAACATTTGAGGGGCTTCCCTGGAGATGGTCTGCCTCGGAGATTGCTTGTCCTGGGGATATTGTGGCAGGGAAGACATGACATCAGAGAGGTTCGCTGATGTGTCTGGGACGTTGAGGTGTTTGGTTACACTGCACTCACCGTAGGAAGTAGAGAGACGAACACGGCTGCTCGTCTCCCTTGTTCTCCTTTTTATTCGGCCTAGGCCGCCTGCCCAGGAGATGGCATTACCCACACTCAGAGTGGATGTTCCCTCCTCACAAAATCCTCTCTGAAAATGTCCTCCTGGCATTCCCAGTGCTGTGTCTCCTATAGGATTCTGAATCCAGTCAAGTGGAGGATGATGAGCCATCACCACTTACTCATTTGTGTTCCAAGCACTTGAGGGACGTCCTTTGGCACCCTTGAGCACAGAACAAGGAGGCAGGGGGCATGGGATGCCACCTGGTCGGAGGAGGAAGGTGGGAGTCGTGGTGTCAGACCAGAAATCTGGGGATATGAGACACGACACCTTCCCGAGCGAGGTCCAGAGGACGGCAGAGAAGGGGTCAGGGGCTGGGACAAGGAGAAAGTACATGCTGGTAAGAAATGCTCCAAGTGCCCAGGGGACATCAGTATGGACATGGTGCAGCTTGCAGAAAGCTGGGAGTGTCTTGAAGAGCTGACCTCAGTATCCACCACCCTGAGATTTAAGATCTGATGACAAGGGGAGACGTCACAATAGAAAGAGGGTAGAAACCTGTCTCTTTGCCTTCCTCAGTGGGGTGTAAGAGGGGTCCGTGCCAACATCTGAGCTCAGCCCAAACATCCTGTCACAGGCCAGGCATACTGACTGCGCAGTAGGGGACTACTGAGGCACCTTAAGTGGCCCCTTTCTATTTTCCCACATTCTTAGCTTGTGGATAAAATGGTCAGTAAAAATACTAGATACCCCCTGGATCTCCGTGGATGCTATTTCTCACAATAGACCATCAGCAATGAGATAAATTTAGATTGCCTGCTCAGCAAGCCACACCACGGTAATTGAACACGTATGGTGCTTTAAAATGTACTTTTATCACTTTGCCCCCCCTTCCAGCTTATAATCCTTCTTTCCCATCACTGTTCCTGATTGTAAACCCCTCTCCTCTCCTCCTCACAGCACGGTCATGAGACTGCTCTGGCCTCTTACTGGAGTGAATGGCTTGGCTCTCAACTCTGCTAAATACACTGTGGGGATGTGGCTGGGCATTAAACCGAGGTAACTTAATAATATGAATGCGGCCTGCTGGAGAGAATGAGCCCTGGCCCTGAGTCTCTAGGCTTGGTATTATCAATGACATCAGAGTTCTGAGGGGACAAGCGGACAGGGGACCCTGCTGGTCACTGGAGCACAGTAGGCCTCTTTCCTTCTCCCCAGAGGGACTCCTCTGCATCACATGGCAGTGGCAGTCACAGCTTCCTTCCATGCACACGGAACATGACGATTCCCGCAGAGATGGCTGGGGACGCTGGCTCGGCTGGTGTTTCCACTGGCCTGGATCTCAGCAGCAACCTTGCAGACCCCGTGACTTCTTCAGACTTGCAGTGAAGAGCTTCAGAAAGTGAGGTCAGGGTGGCCCATGAAGTTGCAAGCCCCCAGGCTGCGAGGTCCAGGTCAGAAATGTCTCCATGGGGGTGCAGGGTTGTGGTTTCTTTTCTCATGAACCCACACAAAGTGTGAACTATAATAACATCCCATAAAGAACAGCAGTGCCATGGTGACTGGTTATTAAATCGCCCTGAACACATGGATCATTATGTAAACTATGGACAACGAAGCATGAAGCAGGCTACAAACCATTCATACAACCTCAGCCTTAGCCTGGCGTGGTGGTGCATGCCTTTGATCCCAGCACTCGGGAAAGCAGAGGTAGGAGGATCTCCGTGAGCTCAAGGCCACCCTGAGACTACACAGTGAACTCCAGGTCAGCCTGGGCTAGAGTGAGACCCTACCTCAGAAAACAAACAAACAACAACAAAAAACCTCACCCTTCTGGCCACACTCATGAGGTTCTCTGGGTCTCTGGAACAGAAGCTGGAGCATGCTAGCCAGGCCTGGAGCCCCCTTCCCCACGTTGTCTACACTGGCCTCATGGACTTTCTCTGGGGTTCTCCTGCATTGTATAAATCCACACTAAGACCAGCCTGTCTCTCAAGGACCACCTCAAAAGCACAAGAATGCAGTTAAAGCCAAGGTGGACTTTACAAGTTTGCAGGCATGGGAGAGGCAGAGTTCTCCCTAGCTCCCAAGCCATCCTCTCCACAGTAGGCACAACTGTCCCTCAAATATTCCGTCAAACTCCAGGTAGGAAATGTTGGGAAGGGACCTCACCAACGGCAGGACAATTACTTCAACAGATGGAAATCTTCCCAGCTTGAGACTGACATAGGCAACTGAGCCCCTAAAATGACAGGGATTTTCCTGAAGAGTCAAGGTGAAGTACATTCTCAATGATGGGAAGAGGAGGAGACCTCAAAGCAGGAAATGTGGGTGTCTTCTGAGAGCTATCTTCCTCAGCCCCACACTGTGAAGAACTGATGTGCATCAATCCTTGAATGACATGGAAGCATATTCACCTCCTGAACCCCCAGGATGGAAGGAACCCTGGCCAGCGTTCTGATCACTATGTGAGAACCTGGGCAGAGAAGGCCTCACTGTGACTCACTTCTGACCTGTGACTGTAGAGCCAACGTTCTGATCACTATGTGAGATCCTGGGCAGAGAAGGCCTCACTGTGACTCACTTCTGACCTGTGATTGTAGAGCCAACGTTCTGAGAATGACATGGAAGCATATTCACCTCCTGAACCCCCAGGATGGAAGGAACCCTGGCCAGCGTTCTAATCACTATGTGAGAACCTGGGCAGAGAAGGCCTCACTGTGACTCACTTCTGACCTGTGATTGTAGAGCCAACGTTCTGATCACTATGTGAGAACCTGGGCAGAGAAGGCCTCACTGTGACTCACTTCTGACCTGTGATTGTAGAGCCAACGTTCTGATCACTATGTGAGAACCTGGGCAGAGAAGGCCTCACTGTGACTCACTTCTGACCTGTGATTGTAGAGCCAACGTTCTGATCACTATGTGAGAACCTGGGCAGAGAAGGCCTCACTGTGACTCACTTCTGACCTGTGATTGTAGAGCCAACGTTCTGATCACTATGTGAGATCCTGGGCAGAGAAGGCCTCACTGTGACTCACTTCTGACCTGTGATTGTAGAGCCAACGTTCTGATCACTATGTGAGAACCTGGGCAGAGAAGGCCTCACTGTGACTCACTTCTGACCTGTGATTGTAGAGCCAACGTTCTGATCACTATGTGAGATCCTGGGCAGAGAAGGCCTCACTGTGACTCACTTCTGACCTGTGATTGTAGAGCCAACGTTCTGATCACTATGTGAGATCCTGGGCAGAGAAGGCCTCACTGTGACTCACTTCTGACCTGTGATTGTAGAGCCAACGTTCTGATCACTATGTGAGATCCTGGGCAGAGAAGGCCTCACTGTGACTCACTTCTGACCTGTGATTGTAGAGCCAACGTTCTGAGAATGACATGGAAGCATATTCACCTCCGGGACCCCCAGGATGGAAGGAACCCTGGCCAACGTTCTAATCACTATGTGAGAACCTGGGCAGAGAAGGCCTCACTGTGACTCACTTCTGACCTGTGATTGTAGAGCCAACGTTCTGATCACTATGTGAGATCCTGGGCAGAGAAGGCCTCACTGTGACTCACTTCTGACCTGTGATTGTAGAGCCAACGTTCTGATCACTATGTGAGATCCTGGGCAGAGAAGGCCTCACTGTGACTCACTTCTGACCTGTGATTGTAGAGCCAACGTTCTGAGAATGACATGGAAGCATATTCACCTCCGGAACCCCCAGGATGGAAGGAACCCTGGCCAACGTTCTAATCACTATGTGAGAACCTGGGCAGAGAAGGCCTCACTGTGACTCACTTCTGACCTGTGATTGTAGAGCCAACGTTCTGATCACTATGTGAGATCCTGGGCAGAGAAGGCCTCACTGTGACTCACTTCTGACCTGTGATTGTAGAGCCAACGTTCTGAGAATGACATGGAAGCATATTCACCTCCTGAACCCCCAGGATGGAAGGAACCCTGGCCAACGTTCTAATCACTATGTGAGAACCTGGGCAGAGAAGGCCTCACTGTGACTCACTTCTGACCTGTGATTGTAGAGCCAACGTTCTGATCACTATGTGAGATCCTGGGCAGAGGATGTCTCACTGTGACTCACTTCTGACCTATGATTGTAGAGGATGAAACACTGATAAATCGCTATTGTTTAAGCCATGAATATCATGGTAACTTTTTTTTTCATCTCAAAGAAATTAATTTATTTCTTTATTTTAATTTAATTTATTTATTCGTAAGCAGAAAGAGAGAGAACAGAGACAAAGAAATGGGTCTCTCTCAGGGCCTCCAGCCACTGTACAAGAACTTCAGATTCATGTACCACTTTGTGCATCTGGTTTACATGGGTACTGGGGAACCAAGTCCCAGTTGTTAGACTTTGCAGGCAGGTGCTTTAACCACTGAGAATTCTCTCTAGCCCAAAGAATTTATTATTTTTTTAATTCTTTTTTTAAAAATTATTCACTTATTTGAGAGAGAGAGGGAAAGAGAAGGAAGAGAAGAAGAGTAACTTTTTGACAACAAAGGAAAATGAACAAAATCAAGTTTTGGAATCCAAAGAAGCTGATTCCTGAGCAGGTCCCAACCATGCCACAACTGCGGATGCCAATGCCGTCATGTGGACCTCCTAATCACGCTGTGGGAATGTGCCTGGCCGTCCTTCCTCATTGGCTCAGACAACTCACACGCATGGAGGCTGGCTGAGGAGCGGACACCCACATTCTCACCACCAGGAAGTATCATCAATGACAGCTGTGGTTTGGGTTTTTAATTTATTTATTTGTAAGCAGAGAGAAAGAGAGAGAGACAGAGAGTTGAGAGAGAGAGAGAGAGAGAATAGGTGTGCCAAGGCCTCCAGCCACTGCAAGAGAACTCCAGACACATGCACTACCTCTTAGCCATCCCTCCAGCCCTACAACTGTTATTTTTACCACTGGGGACGTTGTGTGTTTTTCAGGGTTTGGTAGTACTACAGGCAAAGGAAAATGAGCCCTGGTAAGAATATTGACAACTTCCAAGATTGTAAACAATACCCATGGTAATACCCTCCCTCTTCCCACTTTCCCCATTGAAACTCCACTCTCTATCATATCCCCTCCCCCTCTCAATCAGTCTCCATATCCCCTCCCCCTCTCAATCAGTCTCTTTTATTTTGATGTCATCATCTTTTCCTCCTATGATGATGGTCTTGAGTAGGTAGTGTCAGGCACTGTGAGGTCATGGATATCCATGGCCTACAGTATTTTTGTTTTCTGATGTGTGGTCTCACTCTATGGAGGCTGACCTGCAACTCACCACCTGGATCCTCTGACCTCAGCCTCCCCAGTGCTGGGATTAAAGGTTGTATCACCATGCCTGGGTAGTTTACAGTTTTTATTTATTTGAGAGAGAAACAGAGGATGGGTAAACCAGGGCCTCTAGACACTACAAACAAACTCCAAACACATATGCCACCAGGTGGATCTAAGCTATGCAGCTTTTGGGGAATGTTCCCTGGGGCCTTTGGCTTTGCAGGCAAGCACCTTTGTTGCTAAGTCACCCCTTCAGCCTGCACTGAGGGGTCTTAGGCCTGCAGCGCAATACTAGGTCATATCATCAGCATGGCTGAAATGCATACTTCAAAGAATTCAGGCTGGCCAGGTGTGGTGGGCACACATTTAATTCCAGCGCTGGAGAGGCAGAAGTAGGAAGATCGCTGCGAGCTGGAAGTCATCCTGGAGTAGAGTGAGTTCCAGGGCAACACGGAATGAGACCATGTCTCAAAACCAAACACAAAAAGATGGTGAAATTGTTTGGGTTAGATCCACATTACTCTGGGGCCTCGGTCATGCAGCCTACTGGGTCACTCATGCCTGTAATCTCAACACGTGATAGGCTGGGCCACAGAGTGAGACTCCCATCTTCAAAAGTGAAAATAAGGGCCAGGCGTGGTGGCACATGCCTTTAATCCCAACACTTGGGAGGATCACAGCAAGTTCAAGGCCACCCTGAGGCTACAAAATGAATTCCGGGATAGCCTGCCCTAGAGTGAGACCCAACCTTGAAAAACCAAAAGGAAAAATAAGGAAGAGGAGGGAGGAAGAAAGGACAGTAAAAACAAAACATTATGAGAACTGTAAAATATATATATATAAAAGAATATTGAGAAAGGGGGCTGGAAAGAAGGCCAGGCAGTTATGGTGCTTGCCTACAAAGCCTAAGAACCGACTTTTGATTCCCCAGGACCCACATAAAGCCAAATGCACAAAGTGGCCAAGCATCTGGAGTTCATTTGCAGCACCTGGTCCTGCCATGCCCATTCTCTCTCTCTCTTTCTCTCTCTCTTCTTGCAGATAAATATTTAAAGAAATAAAAATAAAAGAATATTGAGACAGGTGACTTTGCCTCACAATGACCTCAAATGTTCCCTAAGAAGTAAAAACATCTTTTCACTGGGGAAATATGGAGCCTGAGAAGGAAAACACACTGTCTTTAGACAAAAAAGAACAACTGTTTCTTATCTAAATTCTAAAAAACATAAAGTCGTTTGCAAATAAAAGACTTGCCTCTGGATAGAGCTGTATGTTAAATCAACAGCAATTCAGGTTGGGAAGCACCCAGCTGTGAGAACAGTCAGACCCAGTAGGGGTGGGGGAGGGAGTTCAGAAAACACCTCACACAGGAGTAGTGTGAGGGATGAGATGAAGTCTTCAGTAACTGGAGTCAAGAAGTAAAATATAATGGCCTCTAAATATACTAGAAAAACAGCACAGATGAGTCCTGAGACTAAGAACGAACATTTTCGGACTGGAGAGATGGCTTAACAGTTAAGGTGCTTGCCTGCAAAGCCTAACAACCTGAGATTGATTGCCCAATACACATGTAAAGCCATATGCACAAGGTGGTGCATGCCTGGAGTTCTGTTACCTGCGCTACTGGAGTCCTGTTCAGTGCAAGAAGGGAACTGGTATCCATTGCTGGCGGGACTATAAACTGGTGCAGCCACTATGGAAACCAATGCAGAGATTTCTCAAAAAAGCTAAAACTAGAACTACCGTATGACCCAGTGATAGCACTCTGATGCCCATCAACTGATGACCAGTATGGTGGAGCCAATGTAAAGCATCGCTCACGTGTTTGTGATGAAATGTCATACTTAGTCCCCAGCTGCAGGAGCCTTTGAGAGGTGGAGCCCCGCTGGCGAGGGAGCCTGGGATTTTATAACCCAGAGCCCTTCCAGTACAAGATAGCTCGTTCATGCTGCTTCCTCCCTGACGACGGCAAGATGTGATGCTCCTCTGTTCTTGCCTTGGCCTCCCGGCCATGGTGAATCTTCCTGTCAGCAGAAATGAACCCTCTCCTTCCGTGAGCTGCTTCTGGTCAAGAGTTTAGTCCCAACAGGAAGAAAGTAGTGCCTGTAACTTGATAATGAAAACATGCTACATAGACACAACAGAGTTTTATTCAGCAAGGCAGAAAAATGATATTGTGAACTTTGCAAGAAAACAGACAGAAGTGGAAAAAAATTACACTGAGTGAAGTAATCCAGAAAGACAAAAGTTGAATGTTCTCTCTCACAGGAAGATGTTTTTTAAAAATTCTTATGTGTACATAAATAAGGGGACGTGAGAAGAGGTATGAATCAAGATCCAAACCCAAAGGGGGGAAACAGAGGTAAAGAGACGTGTTTGTGAGGGCAAAATAAAGTGTGTAATATAAAAGAGGGAGAGAAGCGAGGGAAAGGGGAAGGAAGGGAGAAGGGAAACACAAGATGAGCAAGAGAGCTGCTTCCATAATGAGCCTGATAATCAGCGCCAGGGTGAAAGAGACACACTGAGGAGACTCAACACCCACGAAACAGAGATCCAGAGGCTCCTAAGAGCTCATCACTGAAGTAGACTTAAAACTCACCCACCACGGCTCAGGGAATTTTGCAGAAGAAAGGGCGGAAAGATTGTAAGAGCCACAGGTTGAAACCTCATGCCCAGAAACATTCCCTCCCCCCAAAATAACTGACTGCAGCTCCCACAATGCATAACCCACAACACCATGAGGAATACCTGCAATCCCTCTGAGGAGGGTCCCCAGTGGAATGGGGGCAGGGACGAGGGAAAAGAGGGTACCAACACATGATATATCCCTACGAAATATGTGGTTAAATATAATAATAAGGGCTGGAGAGATGGCTTAGCGGTTAAGCGCTTGCCTGTGAAGCCTAAGGACCCTGGTTCGAGGCTCAGTTCCCCAGGTCCCACGTTAGCCAGATGCACAAGGGGGCGCACGTGTCTGGACTTCATTTGCAGAGGCTGGAAGCCCTGGCATGCCCATTCTCTTTCTCTCCCTCTATCTGTCTTTCTCTCTGTGGCTGTCACTCTCAAATAAAATAAATAAAAAAATTAAAAAAAAATAAATAATAATAATAATAATAATGACAAAATGTGCTCAAAAACCACCATAATCGAAACCTAATTCTATTTGCTAATAGTTTCTAATCAGTAAAAGAAATAAAAAATAATGACATATTTGTCAGAGAGGACTTAATGACAATACACTGGATAGGTTATGTAGATGGGTCAGCTGAAGGGAGGGAAAATTTTACAAATACTTTGCAGCCAGTGTGAGAAAAGAATCCAAATTTGGTAGAAGGTGGATGGGGCCTATCTCAGCCTCTCCATCGACGTGCCTGCTCTTGACTTCACTCAGTTCCTGCTGCTGGGACCCAGTGGGGCTTTATACTGGGCACTGACGTGGAGACAGCTGGCATCTGTGCACATGACTCCTGCCCTGTCCTCAGGAAGAACGGGCCTGGTCTCGCCAGCCTCGTGCATGGCCAGTGGCCCCGTCCAGGATCTCCACGAGGACACCGACCCACGCGCTTCCCAGCCAGCCTCGCAGGCTGCTGCGCCTGCCCTGCAGCAGAAGCGGGGTCACGGTGTGGGCTCCCTGTGAGTGTCTGCGGGGGGCATGTTTTTAACTGCTTAAGAATGATATTTAGACAGAAGCTTGGGAAACACGCCACTGTCCTAAAGTTAGGGGCTTTGGTCTGCAGCAGCCATGGAGCCTCCAGGCGTCTCCTGGGGCATTACTGGACAAAGGTGAGGCAGGTAGAAGGAAGCCCAGGTGGCTTTGCCAAGGATATTTCATAAAGGAAAGAGAAGTGGGGTTGGGAGATAAACTACTCAATGCACAAGCCTGAGTGCCTGAGCTTGGATCCCCAGGCCCCACCTCAAAGCCACTCGCTGTGGCAGGTCTGTAATGCCAGTAAACCCATGGTGACAAGAGAAGCTGAGGCAAAAGGCCAATCTCCCACAAGCCCACAGGCCAGTGAGCCAGGCAAAAGCAGTGACAGACAAGAGACTCCATCTGGAAAGAAGATGGAAGGCCACTTCCACTCAGCACCCCCTCAGGACTTCTGCCTTTATGGTGCTTATCACAGAAGGATTAGTCCTGTGAAACTAAAACAGGAATAAAATAATCCTGTTTCAGCCTTTAATCCCAGCACTCAGGAGGCAGAGGTAGGAGGATCACTGAGAGTTCGAGGCCACCCTGAGACTACATAGTGAATTCCAGGTCAGCCTGGGCTAGAGTGAGACCCAACATCAAAAAAAAAAAAATTTTTTTTTACATAATCCTGTTTCTATTAACATATTATTTACAAGCTAAATGCAAATCCCTCTGGGATTTTCACTATTTTGAATCAACAATTCAATTGCTTCCTTTGTGCACTAAGGAAGATTTTTAAGGGCTGACTCTCTTGCATGTTAGAGAGAACTATGGAGAAGTGTCTATTTTCTGTGATCTGACAGTGAAGAAGTGATTAAGAAACGCTGCGGGCACTCAGGAAATAGCACGGTGCTGCCCACCATGCCTAGAGCTCCAGCACCCAGCACGGGGCTGGGCTCCCGCAGCCTGGTGGACATTGCTGTCCCTGCACTGGACGCACACGGATGCAGCAGATAGGATGGTGCACGGGGCTACGGCTGGCTGTCACGACCTCAATCTAAGTGGCTGTGTGAATTAGGTCAGCCTGCGCTTGAAAACCCCCTGGGACCTAGAGCCTATTTTGATTTGCATTGTAGAGATGAGGAGAAATGCACGTGGTCATTCTCAGTGGCTGCAAATGGCCCTGAACCTGGTGGCAATAACACACCACACATGTGTTCATGGCCTGTGCCCCACTGTGCCATACACAGAAGCTGAAAATCACTCTCACTGGCTGGATCCAGGTGACTGTTTTCTCCTGGAGACTCAGTGGCAGAGACATGCCCTCCTTCCCCGGCTGCTGGGCACCTGCACGCCACTCAGTGACAGCGGCATGCCCTCCTTCCCTGGCTGCTGGGCACCTGCATGCCACTCAGTGGCAGAGGCATGCCGAGTGTGAATTGTGTGTCGGTCGTCTGTTGGGCTGTCTCCGTCTGTGGCCAGAATGGCTTAGAGCTCACCATGTAGCCCAAGTGTGCCTCGGGCTGGCTGCAGCCGCGCCCCAGCCTCCTTGGTGCTGAGGTTGGAGGAATAAACCCCATACCCAGGTAACGCTTTGAACTTTAGAAGAGCCAGGAGAACCCTAGCTTTCTGTGTAGACCTGCCTCTACCAGGATCTTAGCCAACGGCAGGGGAGAGCGGAGAAGGAGACAGGCACATCCATGTGTGTGTCACCATGTCTGTCACCCCTAGCAGACCCGTTTGCCACCTGGGGCCAGGCACACCACATGTGTGCCCCTTAGCACAACACGGATATGTGAATATATGCAAAATTGGACCTGCAGCCTCATTTTACAGACAAATGGATAAAGACCCTCCCCGGGCACTGAGTGTGAGGTCAAGCCACACAGTAAGTGGCCTACGCTGTCTTGCCTAAGCCCATGCTACCCCAGGAGCTCCAGCCGGCACGGGAGCAGTGGCTGCATGTTTGCAACCACAGTGTGCTGAGCTTGCACGCTGTGTGTGTTCATGGGCGGCTTTGTCGCGAAGCGGTCTTTTGTCAAATTTGTCTCCCACAGAAGAAGAGCGTGGAGCCAATCCCGAGAAAGCTGTGTTCTTTGGCCCTCTCGATTGTAGATAAGACCCTTCTCTTCTCACACTTCCCATGAAACATGGTGTTCTTACTACTAAAGATCCTTCCCAGGAATTTATAGACTCCCCAGACTCACCTTTTGTGTAATCTTTCCTCATCACTCCCTGGACAACCTCTCTTCAGGTCATATGCTAAGTCTCATCCATCCTCATTAGGCCCGTGTTTCATGCCAAATGCCTTTGCCAAAACTCTTTCCTTCCCCTGGGATGTCTAACCCTAATAGCACTGTCCTTGGCAAAATCCCTTCTTAGCATCCAGTTCTGAATGCACAAGTCCCCTCCTACACCATGCATTCCTGGATATCCAGTGAAAACTGGCCCTGACACGTCTGTCCCCTTGTCGAACCCACTACTCACAGTGGCCAACATGCCCTGCTTTGGGCTACCCTGGACAGCTGCTTCGGCTGGGGACAGTAGTGCCTCTCCTCCCCGTCCCCGGAGCAGGGGCTGGCCAGGGCAAATGTTTAACGCACATCTGTTCAGTGAGTGAAAATTGGGTAGGAAGGGCTGCAACCTAACATGAACTTTTACTTCTTTGAGATGTTCAGATGATGAATCGTGAATTTAACTCCTCCAGCATATGGGAGTTTCATCAGATCTAGTGGGGAACAGGAATTTCCCAGAAAAAGAAAAATAATGTAGGGAATACCTTTAGATAAGGGAATTGAAAACATAGACTCTGGCATGAGAAGGGTTTTCCTCTCTCCTTTTCTAAATCACTACCACTTGGTTCAGGGACAGTAGATCATGCGAGTCGAGTTTAAAATGCACTGGATTCCTTTTTCTTTTGTTAATGTTTAGATCCACGAGTTAAACACAGGTCATAGGGAGGGTATGGCACTGCCCTCTGGGCTGCTAGCTCTCCACGAAAACAGCGTGCTTCGCAAACACCACCGCTCTCTGTGGGATTCCTGGGCAGTGAGTCAACACACTTACCCTATTCTTTGGGCAGAATATCTGAAACACAAGGGGAGAAAATTGTTCTACACGCAGGAGATGCATAACAGAGCTGATATTATAGCACAAAGAATTTCACACCAGCCTGCATGAGCCGAGGTTCCCCAGCTCTTATTCCCGCGTCCACGCTAGTGAAATGACTACGGATTAAACGCCGCCTTATGAATTCACTTGTAATGTATATTGTGAAAGGGCCAGTGGTGGCATGTGGTTCTCTGGGTTTATGACCTATGCATGAAAGAGCATAGAGAAGCTTGAAGAGATCTTGAAGGAGAGCGAGAGCTCAAAGGCAGTGTGAGATTAAACACATGATTCACACGATTCCGTTGCATTCTAAACCTTGGATGGATAAATAGGGCAGAGCAATTATGCAGAGCTACATTAATTAGGAATAAATAGTCATGGGACATGTTGGGCCTGGGCAGGGAGTCAGGTGATGGGGTTTTGGCGGGGGAGGTTGGGCTGCGGTCACCCTTAGGAGACGTATGCAGAAGAATAAAGCTTCAGAGGCTGCAGAGGAGGAAACTATGAACCGATCTTATTCACCAGGGCTCTGTCTGTAGGTGACCTTGCTGACAGAGATGTGAGGATGCGCAGCTGGCCCATTTTATTTAAGCTGCTCTTAGAGAAGGAATGTGTGGCTGACGTTAAAGGCCGGGGAGGTAAGGAGAAGGCTACATCAGGAACAAGAAGGTCATGCTGGTACCATGCAGGATACAGGATGGAGGGAGCCTGGCTAGAGGGAAGATGGGGAAGTTATGGGGTACGCAGAAAAAGGGAAGTGAGGGAGAAGGTGAACTATGAGTGACAGGAGAAAGATGGGCAGACCTGGAGAAGCCTGAAGGAAAGAGAGGGATTCTGCAGCTTTTGGGACACACTGGGGGAGAGGAGGTTGGGTGGGGAGCACCATTACGGGAAGGGCCAGAGGAAACTGATTTTCCACTCAGTACCATCCCAGTCAGCACCACCCCCTCAGTACTGCCGTGTAAAGCAGCTGGCCATCTTCCTTAAGATTGCTAGTGTGCTTGAAAATAGCAGCTTCAGTAACCTAAAACCAGTTTCTTTGCCAATAAGTTTTAAGTTTGTTTGAGTTTTTTCAACTTTAAATCTTATATTGCTCAGCCCCAGATATTTTGACAAACACATCAGTCCATTACAAGTTTAACCTTGAACAAGTTGTCTGGACAGGGGCAGCAGAATGCAGCCAGCCCTCATGCCAATAGCCCAGTTCCAACAAAGTTCTCTGCAGTCTTACCTTCCCTTTAGAAAGTTCATAAGCCAAGCCTCCAAGTTCAATTCTCTCTGCACTTAACATTTTCAAGCTTTCATCAGAATAGCCCATAACATTAGGTTTACCACTCTGGAAGGCACCTTCAATTCTAAGCACCAAGTCCATGCCCATTCCTCCGAAAGACCAAAATCCACATGGTCAGATTCATCTCAGCATCCTCAAATGCTGGAGCCAATTCTATAGTAGACAGCATCAGGTCACTGGGGTAGACCCCCAAACCAGGCACAGATTATGGGAGGAATTGCATTTATTTGAAGCTTCCAGAAGCCAAACAGCAGGGATCCCAGGCAGAACTCAAGCACTTTGCATGTCTTTAGATTGGAATTCAGATCTACCCCCAATAACAAGCATCTCAGGGCTGGAACCAGGATCTACCCAGTGACACCTCCACCAGACAGGTAGCTGGAGATCTATATTACAAGCTTTAATAAACTTCTGAATGTGTCAAGGGACATCCATTCAAGCTACCACAGCACCTTTTTTTTTTTTTTTTTGCATTCTCCTTGTCACCAGCTCTCTAATCTTAATCTTTTCTGATCCCCAAGCATCTTTACAACCATCAACTTCCGTGAGTCAGCAAGATCCACACCTCCAGCCATCATTCCTGCCAGCAAGACTTCATATAATGCTGGATTCCTGCCCTAAGAAAGATCCTTCATGTGTGTTCCTCGTGGACCCACAGAGGAGGGCCCCTGATGTTGTGGAAATCTGTCATGCTGTGCCAAACTCTAGTCTCAGCTCAGCTTTCTCTGACCTGTCCCCGAGGCCACAGAGGTGGGTGGAGAGAATTCTATGTCACAGCCCTCATAGAGGTGGGTCACATGACCAAGCTTACCCTCAGTCTCCCAGATGCCAGTTCCGTCTGATCTGGTCATGAAAACCAAACTGGACGGCTCAATGACTGAGGTCCCATGGCCCTCCTTGTTCCAAGTTAGGTCCAGGTCCCCTGTCTGTAAGTGTATATGTATATTTCATGTGTATACCTCATAAATATATACAATAAAACATACTTTTGCATGTGTGTGTGATGTTCATGTGTGTATCTATGTGTGGGGAGCACACATACATGGGGGCGTGTGTTTGTGTGTGTGTGTGTGTGTGTGTGTGTGTGTGTGTGTGTGTGTAGGCCAGGCGTTGATGTCGGGTCGGGTGTCTTCGTCTTTTGCTCTCCACCTTACTCTTCAGGAAGGATCTCTTCCTGAACCCAGAGCTCATCAGTTAGGCTAGACCAGCTGGGCGGCAAGCCCTTAGACTTGGTCGTCTCTGCCTCCTTACCCTGGGATTTCAGGCTTGTGCCGCCATGCCCAGCTTTGATGTGCATGTGGAGATCCAAACTCGGGTCCTCATACTTCCATCTCCCTAGTCCCTTAAACCTATCTTTTTAAAAAGACCCTAACGGGGCTGGAGAGGTGGCTTAGAGGTTAAGGCACATGCCTGCAAAGCCTAAGAACCCAAGTTTGATTCTCCAAGTCCCACATAAGCCAGATGCACATGGTGGCGCATGCATCTAGAGTTCGTTTGCAGTGGCTAGAGGCCCTGGTGTGCCCATTCTCGCTCACTCTCTATCTCTCCCTCTCTCTGTCTCTAATAAATAAGTAAATAAATCTTTAAAAGAAAAACACTAACCATTTTGACTAGAGAAGAATTTAGACATAGCTTTCACAGAACTGCTGGAGACTAGACTGAAAAACAGGGCTGCAGGCTGGGCGTCTAGAGCACTGGGCCAGGTCAGGCCAGAGAAAATCACAGTGCATCCTCCTCCTCTGGCTGGAACTCAGAAAGGTTGCAGGCAGGAAGAACAGCTGCCAGATAGGAGGCCTTCGGGACCTCCTTTCCTGGAGACATGAAGAGGCTCCTGTTACCACTGCTCCCAAGGTATCTTCGGCGGCCATGGGAGAGCTGCCACACGCTCAGCTTCCCTGGGCTTCAGCTCCGTGCTTGCAAATGCATCTGATTGGTAGAGTCTAACTTGCACCCCCCAAAACAGGTACGTTATTGCTGAACTAGCTGACATGAATTGCTGGGGAGACGGCTCGGTCAGGAGAGTGCTTGTTTTGCAAGCATGAGCTCTGTGGTGATCCGGATGTAAAAAATATCCCCATGGTCTCACGTGTTTTAAATACTTGTTTCCCAGCTGGTGGTAATCTGGGAAAGCTGTAGAGCCTTTGGGAAGTGGGGCCTGGCTGGAGGAGGTGTGTCATTGGGAGGGGACCTGGAAGTGGATTAGTCCAGCCCACTGGGTGTTCAGAGCCAGCTCCCTCCAACGACTTCCCTCTCCTGCTGCTGGGACAGGATGTGATGTGCAGTCACCTGCTTTCCATGCGCTCTCCACCATGAAGAAACTTCCACTTTAGGACTCTAAGCCAGAAACGAGCTCTCTCCCTGCATAAGCTGCCTAAGTTGGGTGTTTTCTCAGCAATTAGAAGGTAACTGCCACAAGGTCTTGAATTTGATCCCCAGAACCCACAATTAAAAAAGAAAAAGAAAAGCCATGCCTATTGATGCAAGTAGTCCCAGCAATGGGCAGCAGAGCCAGGTGTATCTCGGAGGCTCACTGACCAGCCATGGCAGTCTACGTGACCAAGGAGAGACCTTGTCCCAAAAGAGGGGACAGTGTCCAAGGAACCACACCTGAACTTGTTCTCTGGCCTCCACACACTTGCCCTCATGTGCACACCCCCCACACACATCAACACTGCATATACATGAGCGTGCACACACACACGTGAAATAATTGAAACCGGAAGCATGATGTGTACATGTCGGGACCAGTGTGCTCATTCCATATGTACACACAGTAGAACATGACCAGCATAGTCAGCACCCCCTCTCTTTAAACATGTGTCACTTCTCTGCACTGGAACCTTTGAGTGTCTCCGCTTTGGTTTCTTCTAAAACATCACCGTCAACCATTAGCACCCGAATGAGCTAGCCAGAGCTCTTGGTTGTGAGAGTTTCACTCGTGAAAAGCTTGGGGAGTGGAGACGCTGACCACCTCTGTCAGTCGTGGTCCACCTTTGAGTGGCAGAAGTGGCAGCTGCTTTGATGGTACATGTGATTTGAATTTATTTACCATGCCAATTCAGCACCACTGGACAAGCTGGCATGAACCCACCACCCACCCAATGCTCTGTGTGCAATTTTCTTTGATTGCTATGACTTATGTTTTGGGGTCTGTTTATAGCTACTCATGTCTAACTGGGTCGTTAAGCAAATGAATGCTAAGCAAGAACTTTTGCTCATTCCCTTAAACTAATTATACAGGGACAAACCCTTCCCTTTTCATAAAATATTTACGTATAGCTTGATGTTAAATAGATGTTAAATAAACATCTGAGCCATGCAGCCATTCTCCTCAGTGATTTCTTTTCTCGCCATGAGAGGTTTTTTCCTTCCTTTTTTGAAAAAGAACATTTTTTTTCTCTCTCTTATGACTTCATAGACCATGACTTTTTGAGCAGGGATCAGTACTTGGCTCAGAAGTATTGAATCATGCCTTGGGCAGGCTCACCTCTAAGTCTCTCTGAAGAGGTGTGCTCCAGGGAAGAGCCTTTGACCTTTTCCATTTCCACATCCAGCGTCCTGCCTAGGACTTTCCATAGACCAAAGAGGCACATCCATGTGATATGCTTGATGAATGAGCCAGTTAAAGAAGTTTGTTTTTAGAGTTATACCCCCCAAATTTGAGTTTCCTTTTATAGATTACCTCTTGGCTACAATGTGTTACACTAGGAATCAAGGTAGTTATTGATGAGGTGGAACTGAAAAGTAGACAATCCAGTCAGGAAGTAACTCCCCCCCCCCCCATCTGCTCTCTCTCTTCTGGATCTCGCTAGAATTTTAGGAATGAACCATCACAATCATTCCTTCTCAACCACAGATCCTCACAACCACCCTGCCAGGCTGCTGGCGTCTGCCCACAGCCCATCTCCTTCCTTCTCACTCCTCTTTGGGGACAGTGGTCAGGTGTCTTCTAAGCCCCTCCTCTGTGGCTTAGGGCCCACCTACCGCGACCGCTGCCTGCTCCCTGTCCACTTCCTAGGAAAGTCAATGAAACACTGAACTTATGAGCTTAGGTAATGCCACTCAGAAACAAAAAAAAAAAAAAAGAAAAGTCCCCAAAGATCCCGACGTCGGCACTGGTTTGTGAGGCTCTGCATGACCCAAGCTGCAAACACTCTCACCTCAAATTCTCCACACAGCTGGCCCTTCGTCCTTGACTCCGGAGCCGTTGAGTGACCTGCTGAGGCTGCAGCAGACTGTACTCACTGCTCGTGAATTGGTTACAACTGCTCACCCACTTTAGATTGATCCCTCCCTGTTTCCCAGAGGGCCGACAGTCCACCTTATGGTTCGCTGTTTGAGTTGTACGACACACGCCTGCCCCTGGAGAGCCGCATCCCGTGATCCGCAGAGCCATCTTGTCTTACTCGGCTCTTGGCTACTGCTGACTTGTCTCCAGAGTGGCATCTTTGCCAGAGTGCCATATTTGGCATCGTACGATGAACAGCCTTTTCCAGACTGGCTTCTCTCACTGACTAATCTGCACCTCAGGTACCCCATGTCTCTCCACTGCTTGATCGCTCATTCCTATTTTCTTTTGGATATTCCATCGTTGGGATGCTTCCAAGTTCACCCCCTCGCCTTCTGACTCTTCCAAGTTGCGGTGTGGATAAGTACAGCTGCTGCAAACACCTGTGTACCTGTTTCCCTGTGGTTACATTTTCAAGCCTTTGGGTAAATTCCAAGGCACACCATTGTTCGAGCTTTTTCTATTCTCCATCTCACAGGGTTGTGTTTTCTTCAGATACCAGCTGGGAACTGGGATTAGGTCACTCACTCATGGTTCTTTCAGCAGCCCTGTCTTGAGTAGCTGCCCTGCGTAAGGCCCGGCGTCAATGCCTGAGGACACAGGGAGGAACAAAACGAGGGCTTCTCCTCCACGGAAGTCCCACGCAGAGGAGAAGGGGACAGGGAAGGGACACAACTGGCAGTTACTGCTGTGGCTCCGCCTCCTGGGTGACCCTCTGAGAGGAACAGAGCCCGAACAAGTACGTAGAGAAGCCACCGAGGCCAGGGAAGTAAGAGGGGCTGCAGGAAGAAAGGGGGTCAGGACCTCCAGAAAGAAGGGTGTCCGCTCGGGCTAGGAGGGTCAGGCGGGCCACCAGCAGGCTTCAAGGCTGGAGCTGCCTTTCTTGATCCATCGTGTCCGCAAACGCCCCTTGCTGGGTGTGTGGATCAGACACTGGACTCAAGACCGAGGGTGAGCCAGGTGTGGTGGCGCCCACCTCTTATCCCAGCACTTGGGAGGCAGAGGGAGGAGGATTGGCATGAGTTCGAGGCCACGTTGAGATGACATAGTGAGTTCCAGGTTAGCCTAGGCTAGAGTTAAAAAAAAAACAAAAGAACAGGTGTAACCAGTGTGGACACTGGCTGTGCTGAGAACTGGTCAGCGATGCGTGGGCTTTCACCTTGGCTGGCTGATTCCTGGACACGGGGTCCATGTGGAAGAGCAGAGTCCTGCGGGACGCCTTTGGCCTTTGGCCACAGCCAGTGGGAGAAGGTGCCGGAGCTGCGTGAGATGCGGGCGATCTTCTGTAGCCTGGCACACGTTAAGTCTGCAGCGGAGCCTCTTCTTCGTAGAGCAGGACAGGAGGCCCAGGAAAGCGCTCGGCTGTGCTCGAAGCCCGTGTGCAGGACGGAGCTCGGGAACGCATGAGGACCCGAGGGTGCAGAAAGTCCCACAAAGGAGGCTGAGATAGGTTGGCCAAGATGTGAGGAGCATACAAAGGGGCTCTGAAGGCCCAGAAACAACTCAGGAGAAGGGGCAGGAGGTCCCCGAGGCCACATGAGGTTCTGCGAGGACCTGCTGCTGCTTTGCAAGGCTTATTATCCCTTAGCTCACTATTTCCCCTTCTGACCACCGAGAAACCGAGGACAACATGATGCCAGACAGTACCTCAACCAGGGGCAGCTTTGTGTCACATCACTCTACAGGCCTGGGGACATCTGGCAAAGTGGAGGGGGTTAGTAACCCCCGTGGAAACTGACAGTGGGCCTGCGAGCTGGGTCGCCGTGAGCATTCCACTGTGCACAGCCCGTTTCTCCAGCTCAAAGAGTCACCCACCCAAGCAACAGTCATGACAGGGCTAGGAGACCTGGGTAGACAGCGAAAAATTGTAGCCTGACCCCTTGCTTCTCACAGACCCTCACTGGGAGAGTTTATCTCTTTCAAGTCCTTCCAACAGACTTCATGGGAAAGATTCAGAAGATCAGGTTCATAGAGGCAGGAAGATGTCTCCTTGGCCCAAAGACACCAAAGACTGTTTCACAACAAACCAAACAGAATTGGCCAGCCCTTGGTTTTAGCAACCATAGAATGTTGACAGTAAGGTCTAATTCATACCAAAGTAAGCTTAGAGATATCTTGACTAAGTCAGCAAAGATGTTCCCTTACACTATGATATTCAGAGAGCCAACACAGGGGCCCGTTCCTTGGAATCTTCCCAGAGGTAGCCTGCGGGCTCTCAAAACCACAGCCCTCTGTGGGAGGAGCGACACACGGCATGGCTTTGTCTTTAGGATCATGCGTGGCCTAGGCAAGCAGATGGGGAGGAGAGATGCCAGAGGGAGACAACGGTTTGGTAAAGGCAGGAAATCAATCAGTCAGTGACGCCCTTGTCCTGAACAGATGTGTGGGGCTTCTCACTACAGCGGGGAGGAAATGGACTTACGAGAAATGGGACCATCCTATCATGTTTGACATTGACAGAGAGCAGTCTGGAGGACTCTGGCCCAGCAGGTGATGGCACCATGCTGGGAGGTGCACTGGGAGAAAGAAAGAGAGAGAAAGAAAGGAAGGAAGGAGGGAGGGAGGGAGGGAGGGAGGGAGGGAGGGAGGAAGGGAAGGAAGGAAGGAAGGAAGGAAGGAAGGAAGGAAGGAAGGAAGGAAGGAAGGAAGGAAGGAAGGAAGAAGGAAAGAAAAAAAAATAAAGAGGCAGCCAGCCACTTCATAGGTGTGCTGTGTGTGCCGAGAACCACTCAGTCTCCGAGGTCCTGCCCATCGCTTGATGGCACGGACAGATTCTCAATACACTTTGAACAAACAGCCACTATTCCATCTTGCACCAGGTTTCACAAGTGGCACAATTGTTCTGATGCCGGAAGGCACTTGAGGTGGGGAGGCAAGCTTAGCAGTGAGACTCTGGTTGTCACAGGGCCTATGCAGGAGGAAGCAGAGGAGGTGGGACCCAGGAGCCATGGGCAGATAGTGGAAGAAGACACCCGTCCTCTGTCCTCCTTCCCCCTTGGGCTCCCATGTGCCCTCAACAGTGACGACACACAGTCCATATTCTAGGGAGGACAAGCAAAAAGAGGCGGTTTAACATGGCTCCTGGGCTCCGGAAGTATAGGTGCTCTGGGAGGCAAATCCTCTTAATGTACCATCACAGCATAACAGGCAGGTGCCCCAGACCCTGCTGGAAGCTCTGGGTCCCAGGGACATGTCAGGATAGGCAAGCGGTAATGGACAGGTTGGATCTGAAGGAGAGTCTGGGAGCCTTCAGAGAGGTGGTGACATCTTGTGCAAATGTGAAGAAGACAGGGTTCTCCAAGAAGATATGGCACAAGAGGAGGCCCGGGTGGAAAGAGTGAGAGATGTAAAACCCTGTGTGTACTCGAGACCGTGACATATAGCACATGTTAGTAAGGGACATCTTGTTCCATGTCATTAAATACATCTGCAAGCCTCCTGTGTATGGAGTGTGGTGTCTGGGAGAAGGCCAGAATCATAAAACAAGGCTTGACACAAGTTGGAACCTACCTGGCCCCAGGATTCCCGCTGAAGTCCTTGCCCTGCCACATCCTCTGTGACTCACAGGACCAGCGCCTTACTTCATCGGGCTGCCTGTGGTATTCCTTGTAAACTAACTTGATAGTGTTCTCAAGGAATCCAACCCCTTCCTTTACTCAACAGACGCTCACCAAGTGCAGTGTCTACAGGGCACCATGGGCTCCGGGCGGGGAAAACTCAGGACTGTTGTTCGCTGCTCACCAGCTCAACGGGACGAGGTCAGGCATGGTTCATGTGACACCACTTCGTATCCTTCACACTTACTTCACGCTGTATGACCCAGAGAGTATGGGAGAGATCTTTAGGGGTGCAGGCCCAGAGGGTCTGAGGGGGTGACATTTGTGCCAAGGATGGCCAGCCACAGATGTTGAGGCTGGGAGGGAATGGATGGCCCAAGTCTGGTGTGGACCGAGTCCAGTGGAAGGAAACGCGAGTTTTGTGCCCAGTGCAAGGGGAGACACTGCACTAGAATTTGGAGCCCGTCCACATGTCTGTCTGCATGCTCATGACAGGAAAGGGAAGGGAAGGGAAGGGAAGGGAAGGGAGGGAAGGGAAGGGAAGGGAAGGGAAGGGAAGGGAAGGGAAGGGAAGGGAAGGGAAGGGAAGGGAAGGGAAGGGAAGGGAAGGGAAGGGAAGGGAAGGGAAGGGAAGGGAAGGGAAGGGAAGGGAAGGGAAGGGAAGGGAAGGGAAGGGAAGGGAGGAAAGCCAGCAAGCGGGGAGCAAGCTGGGAGAGCACTGAGGGAGAGACCATTGCAGTGGGCCTGAGATGCAGGTGTGGAGGCGATGCTTGTGGCTGTGGAGGGAGTGAGAGAGATCAGACAAGGAAATGGGGATGAATGTAATCGAAGTATGTTATATCCACGTTTGAACATGTCACAGTGAAGCCCATCACTACGTGTAATTAACACAGGCTAGTGAAAGTCCTGCAAAGACCACAAACACAGGACACCGGCACAAGGTCACTTCCCAGAGGAAGTGGATGAGTGGACCTTAGGCACCTCTGAAAACAAACAGTACCACCTTGATGTCCCACCACTGCAGTCTTGGAGGCCCCTTTGAGAGGACACCTGAGAGGTGACCTGGGAAGGATGAAAGCTGGAGAGCTGGCCATGTGCTTGGTGTCCACTGAAAAGTGTGTCCTGAGGGTGTCGCATGAGGGTGGGGCTGGCAGTCACACATCCTGACCTAGGAAAGACCCCACTGAGAAGAAAATCCTTCCAGCCACTGCATCTATCCGTCGCTGTCGTCACCGCCGGTCTGCACCGAGCTTGGTCTCTGAACTCTGAGCTGCAAAATCGGCACGGCTCCCGGCCATTCTGCACCAAGTCACACCTGTGACAGGTGACAGCTGCTCCCCGCCTTGAAGCCTGCATCCGTCCTGTGCAGGGGCGCGCTGGGTGCAAGAGGGCAGGAAGGCAGTGGGGTCTAGAAGCTCCAGCTGGCTGTCACCCCTCCAGGGCTGGCCCGCAAGCTCAGGGCCCAAGGGGGAAAAGAGGCTCCTACCGTGCACTATGATGTAGATTTGTGAGCTGTCCCAACCTTAGCCCAAGTTCAGAAAATCCTTGGCAGGCCAACCTCCTCATGGAGCCCCCCCCCCTCAAAGTTCTCCCAAGGATGGGTTTTGCAACTCCACCACGGGGCTGACACAGCCTCTGACAGGAGCCCGGAAGCACCCCAGCTTTGAGAGGAAAGGCGGGGCAGAAATGTCAGGAGGGCTTGGGTGAAGGAGCTGTGATGTGCTGCTGCCACCGGGCTGAAAGGTGAGAAGGAAAGAGGAAGGAGTCAGCAATCTCGGCGGTGGGACGGAGGCGCCTCCCAGCAGGGGTCTCACATCTGAAAGGGGGCCTGGTGTGCTGGCGCTGGGGTCTCCCGGGGTGACAGGGTCCTGCGGTATTGGGAACTGGCCTTGCGTGACAGAAAGGTGGCACCAAGGAGCTGGCTGTGCAAGAGAAACGGCGGGAGGGACAAGGACGCTGCTGCTTGGAGGTGGAGGGGAAGGAAGAGGGCAGGGAGGTCACTGCCAGGGACCAGAAACCAACAGGCTGGAGCCAGAGTTGCCGGGCAGCTCACAGAGGACCCCACGGCCCCTGTGTCCCAACCCCACAAGGCAGATCGCAGAGGAGCAGTTGTAGGTGGCGGACATCCAGGGTCAAGGCAGGGTGAGAAGCCGGAAATAAAACTCTTTCTCTTCGCTGATCCGAGAACCACAGCGGGACGTCTTGACTTTCTGTTGCGTCCCCAATACACCTGAGGCCAACGATGCCAGCCACGTCACCAAACCCTGTTTCTATTTTCCTGGACATGCTGGCAGCTCCCACTCATTATGTCAGGAAACTCCTAGCCGAAGGGTCCTGGCCCATGGGTTCTCCTTTGTTCTCTTTCACTGGTTTCTCTGGAATAGAGATGAGCCCTGAGCCACAGATCCAGTTAGTCTTCCAAAATCCCCTTCCCTCAAACTCTTGGCCTCCCTCCCCCGTCCTCCCGTCCCCATCTTTCCTCCAACCTGTCCCTGTATTTTGATGTCTTTATTCTGTCATCTTGCATTTTGACTCCCTTTATCATCCATGGCAACATGTTAATGGATCCAGTGACAGCCACTGTAGGGTCACGAATGCATATGACGCATTTTAGACAGTAGGCAAATGTTAGTTCTAAAATACACGGTGAACGAGCGGCCCCTGGTGGCCTCATACATCACAGGGTTGGAAATTCGCTTACCGGGCGACTTCTCATGCACTGTAGAGGACAGTTAACAAGAGCCCCAAGTAGCTCCCTGATGCATGGCTGAGGCTTTCAAAAATAAGTAAGAATATAGGGATCATGTGTTGTGGATAAATACACCAAGTGAAAGGATGTCTCTTTTCAAAAAGCAAAGTAAAACGATCTCGAAGAGCAAGTATTTTTCCGTGTTGAGTTTTCCTCAGCTTGGGCACCAAGTCTACCAGGCACTTTAGCAGCAGCCGCAGCTTTCAGTGGAAGGAGACCACCAGTCATCTGTTACCTAGGCTGGCCTCAAGGTGCTGAAGGGGGGGGGGTCTGGGAGGACGGGCACAGGGGCTCCCCCAAGCAGAGCTGGGATGTGGGACTCCCTCTAGGCCTGGGGACACTTTGACATGAAAACACAGTTCTTCTTGGAAGGGTGACAGGAAATAGCCTTCTGAAAATACCCTTTCCCTCTTGTCAGTAGGCTAAGCTACGTCCTTATGCTAATGGCACAATGACCCAACTGGGCATAGTTTTCAAAACGGGGTTATGGGTCTGGAGGCCCACGGCCAGAGAGTCACCCGCAACTGTGATCTTCCTGACGTCAGAGCCTCAGTGTAGGGACCACAGGCAAGAGAGGGCAGCAGCGTGAGTACGTCCCCTCTGCTCTGTCTCTTTCCTCCAAAGCCACAAGGAGCTGTCATGAAGCTCTGCTCTGGTGAACTCTTCTAATCCTAACCAGGCTCTGAGGCTCCTAAACATCAACGCTGAGTTAAGTTTCCATCTCTTTCTTAGCTTTGCCCACCCACCCAGTCACGTCAGTCTCACATACTGTATGCAAACATCCCACCAAATGGTCCAAAAGTTTTAGTTTACTCCAGCATTAATTCAGACTTCAAAGTCTCATCTGAGACTCAAGATAAACTCTTCAAGATGTGGGATGCTATACAAAGAAAGCTACATAACTTTCAGGACACAGTGGCCATACAGGTATAAGAAAAAAGGTCTTATTCCACAAGGGAGAGACGGAAAAGTAGAAAGGAGCTATTAGGCCCCACCCTCCTAAAAAGGACCAAATCATGGTCAGGATGTTAACTTGTAGACCCCGTGCCTCACATCTGATGCACACCGCGTGGGCAGTGGACCTCTAAGGCCTCAATTAGCTTGTCTATACAGCTTTGCAGTTTGCAGAACATGATCTCACGACCTCCTTTTTACTTTCTTTCTTTCTTCTTCTTCTATTTTATTTTCTGGTTTGGTTTTTTCAGGGTAGAGTCTCACTCTAGCACAGGCTGACCTGGAATTCAATGTAGTCTCAGGGGTGGCCTGGAACACACAGTGATCCTCCTACTTCTGCCTCCCTAGCTCTGGGTTTGACCTCCTTTTTCTGCATGCTGCCTAAAGCTTTCATAATGACCTTTGCTGGACCCTCCTCCCTTCTGTTCTGTAGATCTCTGAAGCAAACATTTGTCAGGCCTCCAAGGCTGTCCTTTGAAGTCTTACATGGAGAACAAGCAAGGTCTGTCCTCTCTGTGAGCCTGAACTGTGGTTGCAGCTTCTGAGGATGCCTGTCATTTAATTAATGACATTTGTCATTTAATTAATTAAATTAATTAATCCTGAGGTGACCCTGAGCAGTGGCCCAAGAGGGCCTGGCTCAGCCTTTGGTAGTGTTCTGCCATAGCTGGAATACTTTGCTTTGAAATTCCCTCTAAATAGCAACATCCATCACTCCTCTGTGGATCATTCCAGAAGGTCTGAGACTCAAAGCACGGCTACAATGCACCCAAGTTATTTGCAAGTGTGACAAGGATGGCCTTTCCCTAATTGCATGGTGGTCTGAGTGTCATTTGTCTGGGATTAAGCCTCCTACTCAGTCCTCGGCTGGCATAACCTCACTGGAGGAGGTGTCACTGGTGGCCAGACTTCAGGGCTATAGACCAGCTCTCCTGGGTAATGTCAGACACCTCACTCTTGCTGCTTCCCCTCTGCTGCTGTGGCAAGATGTGCCCGTGCCATGCTTTCCCCACCATGATGAAACTTCCCCTTGGAACCACAGTGCAAAGTAAGCCCCTCCCTCCCCTAAGGTCAGCTGCTCTCAAGTGTCCTGGCTCAGCAGCGAGAAGGTGCCCGCGCCTCCTTCTGCCCATCGGGCTTGTTTCTAGGTCTCATCTTCCTCTGCCTCCCAGTCACCCTGGAGCAATGCTTAGAACGCTTGGGGTATCCTTGGCCTGCTCTGCCAAATTTCTCTCAACTTCTGCCCAGTGCCAGTTCCATATTTTCACAGTTCTTCCTCCATGCATAATGCTATAGACTATATACATATATATTTAATATTTATTTTTATTTGTTTGAGAGACAGAAGACAGGGTGAGAAAGAGAAAGAGAGGTGGGGGAGAGAGAATGGGTGCACCAAGGCCACCAGCCACTGCAAACGAACTCCAGATGCACGTGCCACCTTATGTATCTGGTTTACATGGGTCCTGGGGAATCAAACGGAGGTCCTTTGGCTTTACAGGCCAATGCCTTAACCACTAAGCCATCTCTCCAGCCCATAGGTATATTTTTTAAATTTTTATTTATTTGAGAGAAAGAGGTAGATAGAGAATGTATGCACCAGGACATCCAGCAACTACAAATGAACTCCAGATGCATGTGTCACCTTGTGCAATTGGCTTACGTGGGTACCAGTGTATTGAACCTGGGTCCTTAGTCTTCACAGGAAAGCACCTTACCTGCAAAGCCACCTCTCCAACCCAGACAAGGTGGGTTTTAAAGAAGTTAACTTGGGTTCATAGACATGAGGCCCAAGGCTTTGGAGAGCATTGGACAATGTCTTCTTTCTGGTAGAGCCTGGAACAGGCCATTACAAAGCCAGAAAAAGGGAGCACACGTGTGTCTATCCTGGTCTCTTTCTTCTTCTAAAGCTAATTTATTCATCCAATCAAGAAGGCAGATGTCCTTAATCCTGCTTATGTCCCCAAATCTCCACCCTACCTACAAACAAGCACTAGTAAAGGTGGGTAAGTTCCCAGTCTCTTAACAATAGAGATTAAACTGCAGAATGATTGGGAAGACACAAACCTTAGCAGGATTTTATCCATCTATTTTCTAAGATGGATAATGTCATCAGTAAATTGTTAATAACTACTTTCTGCGTGGGGAACCCTATGATATACAATCATCATCATTCAATCCACGATGTGGTGAAGGCAAAGAGGCAAAAGGGGAGGTGTGTGCCACTTAAGGTTGCAGAGATAAAACAGGGGACCTGAAAGGCAAGGCAGGATTTCCACACATGGAACGGTCAGGGAAAGCTGCCAGCAAAGGGAGAATGCTGGAATACACAGAGAAGGCAGAGGTGAGCATCCCGAGATCCTGGAACAGCAAGCACATTGTGTGTCAGAGTGAAAAAGAAAAAAGAAAACAGTTGGGAAACATGAGTAAAATGGCGCTGTCAGGAGAATCAACGTGTGTAGGATCTGAATCCAGAGCAGGAGAGCGGTCAGGCCCCTTTTCTGCCTTCCCTCTCAGGGGCCGTCTCTGAATCCGCTCACTTCTTCCTCCTGTGGACCCCACACCACGCATGTGAGGAGAGCCCGGTTTTGCACAACTGCGCTCTGCCCGCGATGTGAAGGGCCACAACAGACCTGGTTGCACGCCCTCCTGTGCAGCCCTCGCTTTTAGGAACACATGATGGAGGCCATGGCCCACACTGATCTTCCTGACAGGTGAGAAAGGAGGTGCAGGGACCAGTACCACGGGCCTCACTACAAAATGCCGGAGTCCCTGTTACCTAGGTAATGGAATGACCCCTCTGTGCAATGTACCACTTCTCTACTTGTAAATAACTTTGTGATCACATAACATAACATGTTTCTTGCCTCAGTTTCGCATAGGTGGCCTAAGTAGTGAGTACCTTGTGACTTTGTTTCCTTTTCTTTGTTTGTAACAATCCCCTTAACAGTAACTTTTTGTAACTTTGTGGTTTAACTCCCATCCTGTTTTCGCCATGACTATCTTGTGATTTTCTCCAATAAAAGCTGACTCCCCGAGCAGTTCGGGGCTGCATTCTGAGATCCCCACCTCTGAGGTGCCGTTCTGGTGCATCCGTTTCTTTCTTTCTTTTCTTTTTTTGGTTTTTGAGGTAGGGTGTCACTCTAGCTCGCTGACCTGGAATTCACCATGTAGTCTCAGGGTGGCCTCGAACTCTAGGCATCCTCCTACCTCTGCCTCCCAAGTGCTGGGATTTTTTTTAACCCAATAAAACTTGGCCTCATATTCCGTGAGTGGACACCGGACGCCATAACACAGTGGCACCACTCCAGGCCCGGCTTGCCCGGGTGTCAGCGACGTGACGTCTACCTGGCACGTCTGGTAGCCTAAGTGAGGGCAGGGCGCGCCACCGGGAGGGGGACGCCGGGGATCTAGGACAGCGGGACTTTGCAGCCCCGACGGGGCGCCGCGGGAGGCCTCGGAGCCCACCCAGAGGAGGGTGGACAAGATGCCACCGGGCTTGGCGCGGAACGTGCCCTCAACCGGGCGCTGGGCCTGCGAGCGGGAGACCCTCAAGTCATGCAAAGCGAAGCAGCGGGCCGCAGCCGGCCAACCCGGGCGGACAGGGCGCACACGCCGCGGCCACCCGGAGCTCGGCACCCGAGCCGAGCGCCGCAGGGCAGGGGCGGAGATGAAGGGGTGCGCGCCCGCCGCGAAGCACGCCGGGAAGTGTAGTCCGTCGTTCACGGCCGGGCAGGGCGGGTTCCGCGGACGGCGCGGCCCCTCCGCTTGTAAATCGCGCACTTTCTAGCACGGAGGCGGGTCCTCCCACTGTGGCGGGCGCCGCGGTGACGTCATGAGGGCCCACCCTCCGCGGCTGACGGCCTTAGGTATCTACGCCGAGCCTGTGTCAAAGCGAGCCGGCCGGACTTCCTGATACGAAGACCTCAGTCCTCGGTGCCCGCTCTCCCCTCGCAGGGGCTCTCTCCCCCCCGGGATTGCTGGGACAGGCTAGGTTCACCGCGCCACGCCGCGTGCTCGGGCTCTGTTTCGCGCAGGCGGCACTGTGGGCAGCCCTGCGGCGGGACGGTGGGCGGGGCCGGGCGGGGCTGGGTCCTGACGCGGCCGCGTCGCGCTCCGGGCCCGCGGCGCTGCGTTCCTCAGCGGTGCCAGAGCCCGCGGCGGCTTCCCGGGAGCGGCACGCACGGATGGCCCGGCCCGGAGCCGGCGGGGAGCGGCGCGGCAGGCGGGGGCGGCCCAGCGCCGAGGCGGCGGGTCCCTGAGGCGCGCGTCCTGCGGGCCGGCTCGTGGCACCATGATGCCCGGCGAGACGCAGCCGGCGGCGCCCGGCTCGGCGGCCGGCCTGGCGCGCTGTCAGGGCTGCGCGTCCCTGCAGCAGGTGCGCCCGGGCTGCGGGCGGGAGGGCGGACGACACCGGCGCGGCGGCCCGGAGAGCGCGTGCCTCGGGGCCCGTCCTCCCGCGGCGCGGCGCGCGGAGGCCGCGTCGAGAGCCAGGCCCGAGGACGGCCTGCCCCGGGTGTGCCGCTGGGCTGGGTCGTACGAGGCTGGTCGCGGTCGCTAGGCCTTAAGGTTTGGGCGAGCGCTTCACCCCTCCTTGATCCGCCGAGCGTGATGTTTAAGCTAAAACATGTCATTGATTTCTTCAACAAGTGTTCCACTTGCCCGATTAAAATATTCTTCCGCCAAGGGTCCTGGGGAAATGGCTCAGCGGTTAAAGTGTGTGCCTGGGAAGCCTAAAGACTGAGGTTCGATTCCCCAGCACCCACGTTAGCCAGCTGCACAAGGGGCGCACGCGTCTGGGGTTCGTTTGCAGTGGCTGGAGGCCCATTCTCTGTCTCTGTCTCTCTCTCTCTCTCTCTCCTCTGCCTCTTCCTCTCTCTCTCTCTCAAGTAAAGAAATAAAATGTTAAAAAATATTCCCCTAAGGAATATAAGATCCGGGATTTTTTTTTTTAAACAGTGGGCTGAACTATTCCCTGTACTTTACTTGGGTACAGTCTGGTTTCAGGCCTTGGGGAATAGCGGGAGTATTCGCAATGTCAACTTTTGGAGAACCTCTTGGCATTCTGATGGCATAGTCCCGTTTAACTTCTCTGAATTGGAACCCACCACTGCCCCAGTCCCCTTGTGCCCAACTGCCTTCTTTACTAACAGTGTGGATGGACACTGATGGCTGAGACCTCTCATGAGTAGGATGTATGTGTAAAACGACTTGTCTGGATTATAAGTGTTGTGAAAAGGATAGATAATAGGACGCTGGTCCTCTGGGCTTGAGGGCACAGCATTTAGAGACTTGGAGGACAGGAACCTTTTGGATAGCAGCATGAAGTGGGGAAAGGTCCCCTCGGTGAGCAGGAGCTGGGTGTGTTGACAAGTTGGATGCGTGCTTCGTTGTGGAGGCGAGAGTAGAAGGGATGTATAGCCACCCAGAGAAACTTGAGAGTTCCGCATCTGAACCTGATGGCCCACTCTTCAGTGGGTGGGTGTAGGAGATGCGGAGATATGCCACACCCACACTCTGAACAGAAAGAAAATCAAGGGCCAGATGTTTTCCTGTTTAAGTTGCATTGTTCTTACTCTATGCGCCCCACACACACACACCTAGGTCTCAGGAATGTGAGTGGAATTTACCAGCATCTTAGATAAATGGTATTTATTGTTTGAGACAGTTGGTTCAAAAAAGCATCTGTTGGGGGCATGGGAGATGGCTCGGCAGTTAAAGGGACTTGCTTGCAAAAAAAAAAAAAAAATCTGTTGAGCTCTTGTTTGTTTTTTAGGGGCTACTGTAGTGGAGGCGGGCGGGGTGATGAGAATAACTGAAAATAGGAGGAAGGAGTGGGCAGTGACCAGCCCAGAAGTTGCTTGGGTTTATAGGATCCTGAGGAAGTTGGATTTGAGCAAAGGGATGAAAATGAGGTCCACTGATTTCCTTGGGGAAGGACATCTTAGACACGATGTGGAGCCAGCGATTGATTGTGTGCTTGGGAAGATCAGTAGGGCGGGAGTGGACCTCAGGTTGAGTCGGGGCTTAGGACGAGGAGGCTGATAGCAGGCTGATAGGCTGTTGTAAGGCGCAGGCTTCTCTGCTTGAGCTGCTGAGCCCGGGGAAGTGTTGGCGCAGGAGAGCAGCTGGTGTGAGCTGCACTAAGCAGCCCTCCGGACCTTCCCTCACAGCCTAGCCCTGGCCTGTTGGAAAGGAACCGGGGTGTTCTTCGGGTCGCCCACTCCGGGGACTCGATGTCCTCCCGGCTGCCGGCTCCCCAGCAGCCTGCGTTCGCTCATTGTACCCACTGGTGATCTCGGTTCCAGCCTGCTGCTTCCCTGGCTGTGGGAACCAGGATAACCTGAGTCCTGTTGGGCCCGTGTCACGGCAGTGGGAGCCACGCGGGCCTTGTGACCTGAAGCATCTTGTGTCCGCCTCCCAGGTGCTCTCCCTCCTCCTCCCGGCCGTAGTTCCCGTGCTGCTCCTGGGACGTCCTCCCGTGATGGCTGGGCGCAAAGGGCCAGCCGTGGAGGCTTGTTCGCAGCTGTCATTTGCCACTGAGCTGTGGGAGCAGCCGGAGAGGGTGCATAAGATGACGAGGTGCTGTGTTCCCTAGAGACTGGACGGATGTGGAGGAACCTCAGCAGCATTTAAAAAGCCTTTTAGGAGCAAGGCTGGGTAGCTATGAGTGTTATCTCCAGAACATCTGCTGAAATTTGCAAAGTGAGGTTGGAAAAAATGGATTGTGGAGAAGGTTGAATGGTGACGTCTGTGAGGTTCTGTGCTTCGGTCAGTGTTGGGTGAGGTGGGGATTGTGGCCCAGTCACCACACCAGGCAGTGCATGTAGTGAACATTGTAGGTGGTGGCACAGGAGGGTCAGGTGAATTTTACTAGTGCAGGCTAGTGATGGGAGCGGCCGACGCAGTGAAGACGCGGGGGTAAGAAGTATGAGCAGCTGAATAGATGGTGGCTGTCTCAATTCAGGAGCGTGGAAGGTCCTGCGACTTGCCACTGACAACCGTGATGAAGGAGGAAGAAGCAGCCAATGGTCGGGTGTTGGAAACGGGCTGAAGTTTCATTATGGGGAGTTTTAGGCTGGGGAGGAAGGAGTTTAGCCATTTTCAGGTTTTTGTTTCTGGAATGTAGTGTTTCTAAGGAACCCTAATACACTTCCAAAGGGAAGCCAATGAAATGAACATTTATTTATTTGGGGGGGAGAGAGAGAGAATGAGCGTGCCAGGGCCTCCAGCCACTGCAAACTAACTCCAGATGCATGTGCCCCCTTGTGCATCTGGCTTATGTGGGTCCTGGAGAATCAAACTGGGATCCTTTGGCTTTGCAGACATATGCTTTAACAACTAAGCCATCTTTCCACCCCCCTTCTTTTTACTTTTTTTGAAGTGGAGCCTCACTCTCTAGCCCAGGCTGACCTGGAATTTACTCTGCAGTCTCAGGATGGCCTCAAACTCATGGCCATCCTCCTACCTCTGTCTCCTGAATGCTGGGATTAAAGGTGTCTGCCACCATGCCTGACAGAATTTTTTTTTTTTTTTTTTTTACTAGAGTCAGGGTCTATAGAGTTTCTGTTAGGTGGTTTGGGAGCATGGCAGCCCTTTAAGCTTTGTAAACCACTAGTCTGAGGAAAATGCAGCTGCTATGACTATCCTTGCATAAAGATGAACATGGAATGGTGAAAATGGAGAAAGATCTGGAGAGTTGAAACAGCAAGTGTCGGGCTGGGGTTGGGGAAGAAAGGATGAGAATTTGTAGCAGCATCGATAAGCTAACGGGGGAGTCACTGCCGGAGCCTCGCTGCACCACCGTGCCACCGCACAGGCGCCGTGCCGCAGGGACACTGCCGTCGCGCGCCGAGGCTTCTCGATCCCACAGGAGCTGCGTAAGAAGGCACCGAGACTTTCAGCCATAGGTGGCACACTCTTCGGTGGTTTCCTTCTGACATGGCACTTCAGGCTGGCAGGTCTGTGTCCTGAACTGAACGAACAATGATCAGCTTGTGAAACTCTGTTGGGTCTTTCTCCGCCCTTCTTCATTTCCTCCCGCTGCTGCAGGGTCCTGGCTGGATTTGGAAGCTGGTGGGTGTAGTCCGTCCCCATGCCTGGCTGCCCCCCACCTTCAGAGCTGTACAGAGCACCTCATCTGTCTTCTCAGCTGCCTCTCGTGCAGCGTCCATGTGTCCAGGATGTTTGCAGTCCCATAAGCCAGTGTGGGTTCTTTCTGTGAACTTGCGTGTGTTAAGTTGCTTGGTTTTAAGGTAAGCAGTTGTCTGTCAGAAGTCACTTTGTTTTAGTGGAGAGCCTCTTGGCCTTTTGCACTGCAGAGCAAGACAGCTGGGCTCTCCTGGGAATCCAGGTGCGTTTTGCAGTGGGTCAGCACATGGAATGAAATCCACTTGGTCAGGTTAGTGATCAGCTAGTCTAGGGACAGAATGGGGCTGTGTGTAGACCTGTGCTGGATTCACTGTGATCATTGGTAGGCATCTAACCTCACTGCAACCTCAAAAGTTTTCCCCAGATACTCTGTGGCAGGGCTACTCTCAGAATTGCAGTGCACTGTTTGCCATCATGGATATTTTATCACTAATGTGTCATGGATATTTTATCACTAATGTGTTTTGGAATACAGTCATGAGTGGAAGAGACACAAAACTCCTAGTTGAGGGAAAAAAAAAAACCTCCTTGTAAGTCCAGAGTTTGATTGGGGGCTGGCCAAGGCACTCTGGGAGCTTATAGGTGGGTCAGCATTGTGGCACACGTGGCATCTGTAGTGGCTCTGTAGAAGTGAGTGTAACAGAGGGTTTGTGGGGATGGTCAGGAGGTAGTGGAGAGAGTTTTGTAGCACTGGGAGACAGCTCAGCAGGTGCTTGGAGCCAGAAAAGTTTTCCATGGTGGGAGCACAGTTTAGATAGATCAGCCTGCAATCCACCACATGCTGATGGTCACTTCCATCAACAGTTCTGTCCAGTCTATAGGCCCGTTGGGATTTGATTTCAGGCCCAGGAATGTGCTTCCCCCCTTTTCTCTTTGAAGCTCTGTCAGGAATGTGTGACCCTCATGGTCCCAGGCACTCGGCCTCTTTCATCCAGTCTTGTCTCTTGTCTGTGAGTTCACACACATCGTCTCTTCTGAACTTTGGCAGGCCTGGCGACATTTTTGGTTGCACTGTGTTAGGTGCCCAATGGCACACCATTCCCTGAAAGCGTTCAGAGGGCACAGTGTGCATTTCCACACATGACTGCTTTAGTACAGGGAGAGGTGGGGGGACAGGGTGTGCTGGCTTGGGACAGTCACGGGAGCTGTTTCACGGAGAGGACGGGTAGAGAGCTGCTCACACAGGTGCTCTCTTGTCTCACACATGCCCAAATCCCACACTCGTGGAATGAGATGGTATGTCTAGAATAAAGGGCATTGCAGTTAACGAGTTTTATCCATTGGGGAATGGTGGCAAGAAAGCATCTAGAAATCCCGGCATCCGAGTGCCAGCCAGAGGCCTACAGAGTAAGCAGCCTGGAAATGATGTGTTTGAATGTGAAGCGCCCCCATAACCCAAGTGTTTGTGAAGAAGCCTCATCCCCAGTCCCCAGCCTTGCGGGAGGAGGTGTGTCACTGGTGGAGGATCTTGAGGAGTGTCAGCCCAGCTCTGCGGCCAGCTCCTAGACTACTTGCGTGTGGCAGCTTTTTGCTCGGGCCGTGCTTTTCCCATCATGATGAGACTTCCCTCAAGACTGCCTGGTATCAACCCTCTCTTCCCATCAGCTGTTTCTGGTCTGCCTTGTCCCAGCAATGAGAAGGGTAACCACAATACAAAATTGCTACCAGCCGGGCATGGTGGCACACATCTTTAATCCCAGCACTCAGGAGGCAGAGGTAGGAGGATCACCATGAGTTCGAGGCCACCCTGAGAATACAGCGTGAATTCCAGGTCAGCCTGGACTAGAGTGAGACCCTACCTCGGAAAAAAATTACTACCAAGGAGTGGGGCCATTGCTGTAAAGCCTATGTGGGTTTTTTGGTCTTTTGGAAACAGATTTGCAGTATTAATCTGCAAAGATTTGAAACTCTGGGCTAGAGAAGCCTTGCAGTGGTAGGCAGAGCTTCCTAGACCATTTTGGCAAATGCTTGAAAGACCAGGCACAGCAAGAACTGTGCCTGTGGAGCGCTGGCTTAGGAGCCTTCAGGCAGAAAGAAAGACTGGGCCTGGGTCAGGCAGTTTGTGTGATCTGGCCGTGTTGCCCCATGCGTTGAGAACTCGAGCCAAGCCTAAGTGGAAAGTCATAGACTGAGAAATGTGAACAGGCTCATTGGAGCTCAGGCTGCAGACTTCTGCATCATTGACTGAGCCCGCTGTTCTGCATTGGGCCAGTAGGGGGAGTGCTGTCCCTTGAAATGGGGTGACTGAAGGAGAAATGCTGACTGGACCCTCCCCCACACCCTCCCCTTACTAACATTTGCATCTGTGACAGATGCAGGAAGGAGCAGATGATTGGATTTGCAACCTTATGTTTCAGAGTTGCTCACTGGGTGATGTTGGAGGCCCTCTCTGGTGACCTTGTGAGGCCATGGCCTGGAGTTGTGGGTTGCAGTGGACACCCTGGGATTTCAGAGATGCCAGGACCCGGGGTGACACCCACCGAGGAAAGCTGCTTGCTGTGGCACAGGTGGATCTGCCAGACAGCCAGCAGCATGGAGACTGTCGTGGTTCAGGTAGAGCCGCAGGGCTTGGTGGTGTCCCTCTGGTGTCCAGTCTTTTCTGGCCACAGCGTCCTTTGGCAGTGGAAATGTTGATCTGCTGTGTGCGTTACGAGCAGGCACCTTGTGTTTTGGTTTTACAGGCTCCCAGCTGAAAGGGTGTCTTGAGTTTCAGATGAGACTCTTGATTTTGAACTTCTGAACACTATTGTGAGTGGCAAAGACTGTGGGGACTTCTAAAGTTGTACTGTGTGCATCTGTGTTATGACAAGAGTCGGGGCAGGGGGTGCGGCATGGGTAGAATGTGGTTTGAATGTGAAATGCCCCTCTCACCCCAGATTCATGTGTTTAAAGTTGTATGGTGTGCGTCTTGTGTCATGACATGAGTCTGGGGGCCATGGGGAGAATGTGGTTTGAATGTGAAATGCCCCTCTCACTCCAGATTTCATGTTTGTCATTAAGTCTCATCCTCAGTCCCCAGCCTTGCTGGAGGAGGTGTGTCACTGGGGGCGGGTCTTAAGGAGTGTCAGACCAGCTCCTAGACCCCTCCACCCAGGGATGTGAGCCTGCTTCCCGCCTGGACCAGGCTTTTCCCTGCTGTGATGAGACTTCCCCTTAAGACGGTTTGCCTGGAGTAAACCCCTTCCTCCCATCAGCCGCTCTGGTCAGGGGACTTCTCCCAGCAAGAAGACACTTAACTACAGTGTTGTAGTGTTGCTTGATGGTTTCCAGTTTTAGCCCTTTGGTCTAGGTCTCTGGTCTTGGAAGGCTAGGACAAATCACTGTTCCTGCCCCTTCCCGCTGTACCCATCACCCTCAGGGCGCAGGACTTCAGTTCCCTCTGCGCTTGGGTCTGGCATCGTGGCTAAATGTTAATCCAGAGCAGAGCTCTGCTGGGTTAGCTTGTATTCTCAGAATGGTTTAGTGTGGGATCTGATTGGTAATTTTAGTAGTTATTTTCTCGTCACTGTGACAAAAACATCTTTAGGGCTTATCTGGGCTCACGGCTTGAGAAGGTGCAGCATGTCCTGACGGGGCTGCAGGGAAGGCGTGGTGGGGGAAGCTGGAGGGAACTGGTCACGCAGGTGCCCGTCAGGAAAAAAAAGAGGGTGAATGCTGCTGTGTCTTAGCTGCATTCTTCCCTCCCTTTCGTTCACTCTGGGACCCCCCTAGATGGGTGTGTCCCTCTTTCCCTCTTAGTTAAATCTCTCTGGAAACAGACGTACCTGGAAATGTCTTCTGGTGAGTCCCAGTCCAGTCCCGTTAATTGTCAGTCATCACATCCTTAATTCAGCCCTGCCTGACAAGTCGCGCAAGTATTTAGTCTGTGAGAGAGATGAACTGGCTGAGGACCTGTCTGACTGCTTAACCTGAGCTGTAGTGTTTCCCTGAAAATGGTACCTAGTGCTGGTGTAGGAAGAGAGGGGCATAGGTGATGCCTGTGCGCATCAGAAAGGGGTCAGTGGAACTTGAACCTGGCTGGAGGTAGCCCTCGAGCTGGGAGTTCGTTTTTGTCTCTCAAGTACCTGATGATGCAGAGTAGCATCTGGAAACAAAGCCGCTTCTTCTGGTCTCTCTCCATGAACTCACCGCCGAGGCCCGGGTTGGGAAACCTGCATGAGATGGGCTGATGGGACTGGTATGCCGCCTGCACACTGAGTGTTCGGGGTCCTGCATGCGGGTGAAGCACCGTCTGCTCGCGGGAGAATGGCTGCCTCAGACGTCTTGCCTCCATTGTCCTTGGAGCACAGAGGACGGGCCCTGTGTCTGGGCTCCTAGGCAGGACAGCCAGGTGGTGAGTGTAAGCTCCACTCCACATGCCCAGGCTCCCTTGCTGTGCCTTGGTCAGAGCCCCTGTCCCAAGTGAGGTGATCCCGTCAGGTGCCTCCGTCAGGAGTACCTTTGCTCAGGCATGGTGGAGAACTGGGCACTGTGGTTCAAGGCTGGATGGGAAACCTGTTAGTTACGGGCACTGCTTCCGTTCCAGCCTCCTTCACGTGCTTTTGGAAGCCTGCATCCCCGACACCCAGGCTTGGAGACGTGGCTGTGCCATTGGGGCAGCTCCTCTTGGCTCCCTCCTGACTGTTGCTGACACCCAGTTCTGCCTCCCAGTTCCTGTTTGCAGCTTTGCATCAGCCTCATTGGTTTACCTTTTTCTTTTTCTTTTCTATTTTAAATTTATTTATTTACTTGAGAGAGAGGGACAGATACAGAGAACGGGCACGGCAGGGCCTCCAGGCACTGCAAACAAACTCCAGATGCATGTGCCACCTTGTGCATGTGGCTGGCTTACGTGGGTCCTTGGGAATTGAACCCAGAACCTTAGGCTTTGCAGACAAGCACCTTAACTGCTGAGCCATTGCTCCAGCTTGGTTTTACATTTTGAATGAAGTGACTTAATTCTTCCTCTGACTCTGGTTTTAGCCAGTTTCATCAAGGGAATAGTTATACACATAACTCTACTTTTCTGATCAGAAATCTGAATTCGAGCCCACTCTAATCTAAGAAACTTCATTTTAATTTGCTCACATTTATAAAGACCTTGTTTCCAAATTGTGTAATTCTGAGGCAGGTAGCTGGGAGGCGGGCTTAGGAGCGGGCCCTTCAGTATGTTCTGGGAATGGGCCCCTTCCTCCAGTACAGACGCAGCCCCGTACTTGTCCCCTACTCGCCATTCCCCCCGCCTCTGCTTTGCATGTAGGGAGAGCTGTCTAAGTTGAAGACTTGTGGGTGACATTGTTGGGAATAGCGATACGGTGCAGTAAAGGCGTAGGCACTCTGAGAACACAGAGCGAGAGCCGCTGAAGTGCGCCCGGGAGAAGTTAGATGGAGTTAACATGGCCTTGAGTGTTCTCATCCACTGATCCAAGGCTGCCTCTCCTTAGAAGAGGAATTGTTGAAATCTAGTGACTAATCAGTGAAAAGAGAAAACTATACTAAATTAATTTGGTCCAGGTTAATCCTTGGATATGATAGGATCTTCGCAAAGCTCAGACCGGAGCTTCAGAGCATGTTCGTGGGACTCCGACTTCATGATCTCGCATGCTCTTCACCGCTGCTCTGAGGCCTTCGTCAGCTCAGCCCGGCCGGGCAAGGTTGAAGCCTGGCCTGGTGACTCACACTGTGTCTGTGGATGTTACAAGCACTCACTCAGAATGGCTGTGGAAATGTGTAAATTGTAATTACTCCTGAATCTGTAGCCAAAAAGTTGCTGATCTTTAATTTACTTGGAAATATTTTATTTTGCCAACTTTCATATCCTTGTCAATGGCATGGGAAGATGAGCATAGTAATCTGTTTTAATTAAGACATGCAGTCACTCCTATGGCCATGTGCCTCGAATAGTTTTACAGAACGTCAGAAACAGTATGAAGATGGTGCTGTGGGGCTGGGGAGGGGCTCAGTGAGAAAAGCATTGGCCTCACAATCATGAGGACCTGAGCTTGATCCCCAACATCCATGTACAAGGCTGGGCACGGTGGCCTGTGCTGAGGAGGCAGGGACAGGGAGGCCCCTGGGGCTCACTGACCCCCAGCTATTCTACTTGGTGAGCTCTAGACCAGTAAGAGACCCTGTTGCAGGAGGTGGACGGTGCTCCAGAGGATGTCACCTGAGATTGTCCTCTGGCCTCCATGTGCAGATGCACATTAAAAGTACGGTGTGGGGCTAGGGGATGGCTCACCTGCAAAGCCTGTTTGATTCCCTAGGACCCATGTAAAGCCAGAAGCACGAAGTGGCTCATGCATCTGGAGTTCATTTGCAGTGGCAAGAGGCCCTGGTGTGCTCATTCTCCTTCACTCACTGTCTCCTCGCAAAGTTGTCTTTTCTGTTTTTAAAAAGCATAGCTTTTACGAACGGTAGTAGAAACGAGGTATTTAGAAGAACTCATAGGCAGGGATGCAGACAGCGTGCACGCATGCGGGGTGGGAGGGGCCAGCAGGCAGCATCGCTTTATGTACCCGATTTCGTTGATCGCTGCCAGGTGGTTTTCAGTTCCCGCCTGTGTCTGAGGTGTGTCCTTTCCCCTTCATAATACGTCTCACTTCTTAAAAGCTATTGTTTATTTGCTTATTTGAGAGGAGGTCAGAGGGAAGGTGTGAAGGAGAGAATTGGGTGCACCAGAGGCTCTAGCTGCTGCAAATGAACTCCAGACATATGCACCACTTTGTGTATCTGGCTTAAAATGTGTACTGAGGAATTGAACGTGGGTCCTTTGGCTTTACAGGCAAGTGGCCTTAACTGCTAAACCATCTCTCCAGCCCAGTACTTTCAAATTTATTTTATTTTGGATATTTCATACATGCTTATAATACTTCGACCATTTCTACCTGTGGTGTTTGATTCAGGTATCCCCCATAAACTCATGTGTTCTGGATGCTAGGTTCTCAGCTGGCAGCAGTTTGGGAATTGGAGACTCCTGGGGGAGTGTACTGTTGGGGGCAGGCTTATGGCAGTTACAACCACCTTCCTCTTGTCAGTGCTTGGCACATTCCTGCTGATGTGGGTCAGGAGGTGATGTCCGCTGCTCATGCCATCGTTTTCCCCCACCGCTATGGAGCTTCCCAAGTCTGTAAGCCAAAATAAAACACTTTTTTCCCACAGGCTGCTCTGGGTCCAGTATTTTCTGCCAGCAGTGTGAACCTGACTGCAACATGCTCCATCTTCATTCTCACCCTGCTCCCTCCCCTTACCAAGACCCCCGACTGTCCCCTTCCTGCTTCTGAAGCCGATCCCCAAGTGTGGGACACTTCGTGGCCTGCTCTGGCCTCTCATCACCCACAGGATCGTATCAAACTGAAGGACACTACAGTGTGCCCTTGTCAGCCCCAATATCCAAGCTCACTCACACACTGTCGGGACTTAAACTTGTTATCTTTGCCTCCTTCGGGCTGCCCTTCCCCGCCCCACCTCTTCTTCCTGCAATGCCCCCATCCTGCCCATCATCGAGTCTGCTGGAACCTGTCACCTAGTCCAAGACCTCCGCTTCATCAGTGCTGCTGTCTTGCGCACCCCGCAGTGCCTGATCCACACCTTCTCCCCACGTTCCTCCTCCGCCACTTCCTCCTCAGTGCTTGGCCTCACGGATGCGCTCCTCTCTGTGCCGTGGCAGTTCAGTCAGCTGCTTCCTCCGTACTAGTTGCTGTACTTGGGGCAGTCTCTGGTCTTCTCAGAATCAATGCAGTGTCTAGACTGATGACTGATGGTCAGTGACTTCAGAAAACAGCCCAAGCACATTCTTACAGCTAACTACTGTTGAAGGAACATGAGCTTCATAGAGGTCGAGGAGGATGTGAGGGCAGGTGTATTTTTCTACACAAAACAGAAGTTTATGTTTCTGTGTTTATGTAATACTTTAGTGGCTTGCGTTTTATAATATAAAGTGTCAGAACACAGTAACACAAGTCACGAAATGTGATAGAGACACTAATATTGACTGTAGGGTTTCTTTTCTTTCAGAACTTAAATGAGTACGTGGAAGCATTAATCACTCTGAAACAAAAAATCATTAACACTGAGTAAGTATGTTTGCATCTGTTTGGCAAAATTTTGTCAGCCTTCGGAACTGGCTGAAACAGGTGGTGGTTGAAGCCCTGGGGAGGGTACATCGGTGCCAGGTGAAACCGCGAGTCCTGTGGGCACCCGCACCGTCACAGAGCAGTCCACAGACTTTGACAGAGGAGGGCACACTGGTGCTGGCCGGGTGAAACCCGAGTCCTGTGGGCACCCGCACCGTCACAGAGCAGTCCACAGACTTTGACAGGGGAGGGCACACTGGTGCTGGCCGGGTGAAACCCGAGTCCTGTGGGCACCCGCACCGTCACAGAGCAGTCCACAGACTTTGACAGGGGGGAGGGCACACTGGTGCTGGCCGGGTGAAACCCGAGTCCTGTGGGCACCCGCACCGTCACAGAGCAGTCCACAGACTTTGACAGGGGAGGGCACACTGGTGCTGGCCGGGTGAAACCCGAGTCCTGTGGGCACCCGCACCGTCACAGAGCAGTCCACAGTCTTTGACAGGGGAGGGCACACTGGTGCTGGCCGGGTGAAACCCGAGTCCTGTGGGCACCCGCACCGTCACAGAGCAGTCCACAGACTTTGACAGGTAATTATACATTTGCTACCTGTAATTTTAAAAGCTGTTTTTAAAAATTTTTATTTGATTGCAAGCAGCGAGAGAATGAGAGAGAGGAAGGGCCGGCTGCTCTAGGGCTTGGTGTATGTGCCACCTTGGCGGCTGGCTCTACATTGGTGCTGGGGATTCGGGCCTGGGCTGTCGGGTTTTGCAAGCAAGCATCTTGCAACCACTGAGCCATCTCTCCAGCCCCAAAGCTGTTTTTTGTCTTTAAAATGTTAAATTCTTCATAGTATTTATAGCCTACTGTGATACTCTGTGGTAGTTTCATGATTAGGTCAAAATGGATCAAGGAGATGATTTTAATGACAACTCTTATATCGGAGTTGATGTGATGTATATCATGTATAACATGCATTTGTTTTGGGAAACTAAGCAGAGAGGCTTCCTCATGTGGTGTGAGTCTTGACTGTGCAGTAATTTTGCTGAATAAATGGGCTACTACTCCTCTCCTTTCTTGCAGCAACCTGTTAACAGAATATCAGAAGAAGTGTGATGATATCCTTTTCCTGGTTCTCCTTTTTGAATTCTGACATTTGCTTGTGAGTGACAGCTGGAAGGTGTGAGGATTATCTTTAGAAGGCAGTACTGCTGCTGAAGTAAGAGCCCATTGTGCATGTTCCACATGCAGCCAGTCCTTTAGTAGCAGTGAGGATTGGTGGCAAATCTACATTCAGGAGGCCCAGCAGTCCTGGTTAGTGATGAGCCAAAATGATAACTAGCCAGCAGTCACGGTTAGTGGTGAGTCTACACTCAGAAGGTCTATAGTTGCTTGTTGCCTCTGATTTTCTTTTGTGCTAGGAACTTTAATATTCAGATGTATGCTAGGTTCGGAACAGACTGTAACTGTTACGGTACTCGCTGAACGTTGTGACTATACAAAGTACACGAAGAGATCATTCAGAGGGTTAGGAACCCATCATTTCGTTTTAAGGTAGTTAATTATTAAAGGTAGCTATAATGTGAATATTTTTCTTCAGATAATAGTAGGTTCGTTTTCAGTTTTCCTTAACAAGTCTCACAGCTGCAGTTTGCAAGAAGGTGAGTCCCTTACACTCACAGCTGACATCACCACTTGTTTGAGGACTTAACCTGCGGCAGGCTCAGACCCTGACAGGATGCTCTTTGCATTATTGACTGATGCTCACGCTAGAGGCAGATTAGTGGGGTTTTTTTGTTTTTTTTTTGTCAAATCTTTAGTTGAATTTGGTGCTTTGGTGTCAAGTCATAGTGCTGGTTCACTTCCAGTGATGTTTAGGGCCTGGCTGTCCTTTATGTGAAACTCTGATCTCAGGTCCCTGTGGTCTGTATGACTTCCATGTGTTTATGTTGACAGCGTAGATCCACCTAAAGTCTACAGCATTTCAAGCTCTAACCACACTTCCCGCTTAGAAGAGGGTCCAAGGCTATAACCCAAATGGTGTGTCACATTATGGGACTTAGGAGAAGAAGCTGAGATCAGCAGGGCCTGGTGTTTGCAGACTGCCTGCAACATCTTTGCCAATGTCTTGAGAGTCCCTTGAGCTGGTTTCCCAAGTTGCACATTAATGCATTTTTATCAGAAAGCCTGCAAAATAAAAAAGAGCCTGAATATTATGGTAGAGTTCATAGAAGGAATGCGTTTAGAGAAAGAGAACTTTCAGCTCACATGAGGGGTCAGACATGAGAACTGCCCTCTGTCTATCCACCACACCTGAATATTATGTTAGGGTTCATAGAAGGAATGCATTTAGAGAGACGGGCCTTTCAGCTCACATGAGCGGTCAGACATGAGAACTACCCTCTGTCCACCACACCTGCATCTGCTGAGTGCTGTCTTTGGTTGTCTGTTTTCAGAGAGAACAGTACTCTGCATCATCAAGTGGAACAAATGCTCCAAAAAATCTCTCCTCTGCAGAAATGCCAGGAAGAATTGGGATCCTTAAAGGCAGAGCTGGAAGAGAAAAAGGTACCTGAATCACTTTCCTCCAGGCATTACTGTCACTAAATAAAGATAGCTCCTTCACTTTAGCTGGGCTGTGGAAGTTTGCTCACGTTAGCAGAGGAATTCAGTGTTATTCACAGCTCTTCCTCACCACAGAGAACATTAAACTGTGACTGATGGTTGTGCACAGGCACTTAGATCTCTTAACATGATGTCCTGTGCATCTGAGAGGATTCACCCAGGAAATTTGCAGCTGGGATTTTTACAATTCTCATTATGCCCCACATGAATTCTTCTTGCCTGTTTTTCTCAAGTATTGCAAGCATTCACACTCAAGGGAGGAGAATCCTGTGTGTGACAGATGAGGTGAGAGAAAATTTGATGCCTCTAGTGGTGCAGTCGGAGCATTGGTCACCTCTCGGTGGGAGCAGCCTTCAAGCTTGTGCTCTGCCATGGGTTAAAAAGTCCCCTGAGGAACCTGCTCTTGTCTTCATGAGCCATCAGTCTGAATAGTCACCACAGTTAGATTCTTTTTAAAGATCTATTTTTTTGTAATCATGTTTGGTCCTTTGGCTTCTTGGACTCTCAGTGCTCTACAGGGGGCGTGTCTTTTGGTCATATACCCCACATTCCTAAAGGGCGTGTTCAAGTTAGAGGCCATTTCCTTTATTTTGGGATAGATTTGATGCTTATAGAAAGATGGTGTCTTGTGAGAAGACCCTTAGTGATACATTTATTCTTTCATAGAGCCATTTCCTGTTAAAGTCAACATCCTGGAAAATGGCCTAAAGCGATGTAAACTTACTTTTTGTGTAACTTGCTATATTAGTTACAGGAGTCTTAGAATCGGAGTCCTATGACTTCCACAGGTAGTGGTGTGGCCATCCTGAAGAAGTCTGCGTAGTGGTGATGGGAAGTTGCCTGAGGTCATACATGCTGAACACTGCATTTGTGTTTTCCTACTTAACGGACATTTCTTATTGTCTAACAGTGCAGTGTAAGTTTAAAACAGCCGCATTACACCAGACCAGCTTGTAGAATTTCTCTAGTTTGCCTGAGAGGAAATACGTACTTGAGGCCAACTCAGTGCCCCTCTAATGAGTCAGTGCAGATGTAGTGAGATGTAGTGACTTACTTGAAACAGTAAGTCAGCCTATCTGATTCCTGGACTCCACATTTGTAATGAGGAGTTGATAAGCGACAGTTACAGAAATGCATTGTGCACATCACCCTGGGACTCGTAACAGTGCCGTTCCTGAATCATGGAGTGCCAGTGTGTAGACTAATGCTCACACGTTTCTCTTAGTTAATACTATTTAATGATTTGCTTTCTATTTTTTCCACAGTAATAATAACTACCATTTACAGAGCTGTAAGTTTGTTCAGATTATATTGAGTTTGAATTGGTAGGGATGAAAATATTTCTTACTTGATGTTTAAACCAAGTACCTTGACAGTTTGGAATTGCCTTAAAATTAGCAATTTAAGCTGGGTGTGGTGGCGCATGCCTTTAATCCCTACACTCGGGAGGGAGAGGTAGGAGGATTGTTATGAGTTCAAGGCCACTCTGAGACTACAAAGTGAATTCCGGGTCAGCCTGGGACAAAGCAAGAGTCTACCTTGAAAAACCAAAAAACAAACAAAAATTAGTATTTTAAGTTTGTAGCTTTGCTTGATTCTGCTATTCTATCTGAAGAATCTGCCTTACTTTAGAGTGTTCAGTGGCTCACTGCCCAATGTAGGTGTTCACGTGACTAATTCAGTGCTATGGCAGGATGGCCGTTTATCCAGATCACAGCAGATAAAGTGGTGGCCAGTGACTTCTCCATGGGTGACATTTATGCTTCCTTTCTAGAGCTCTCTAAAGCTGTACCAGGACACTCAGCAGGAGTATGCCCGCGTGAAAGAGGAGTGCTTGAAAAGCGACGCTCAGTAAGTGCCGTGTGCTCCAGTGGGCCTTTCCTGAGACCACCTCATCCACGCACGCCGGTGCTTCTGTGTCTGCCTCTGCGTTCGCCGCCTGTGCAGTCTTGGCCCGGTCTTAGCCGTGGCTTCCATCCTGTCTGCCACATGGGAGAGAGCCCCCTAGGGTGGGGTATGAGGAGGATTTAGGAGTCATACTTGGAGGGCTGCACACAGAAGTTTTTGAACATTGTGTGTGTGTGTGTGTGTCACTCGGGTCTGTGTCTTGGTGATTCTTTAATGGCACTGACCCTTGGTAGGTGTCATCTGTTGAAGTCTCTCATCTGTGGAATGACCACTTTTGCTGTTAATGTGAAGGGATGGTCAAAGGATCTTGTTGCTTACGTGAGGTTGGATACCCTGTTCAGAAAGCAGGTGTTGTGTGTGTGGTACAGCAGTGAGAGCCTTTCTCTGCCCTCTCTCCTCTGGGAAATCCATCTTTAAACAAGGGCTGGTCTCCCTCTCACACCACACACACTCCTGCCGTCACTGACTTAGGGAGACCATCTGGACTCAGCTCAGAGAGGGCGCGACGGCCCTTGAGGGGAGTCCAGACGTTCCTGTGGCACAGCTGAGGAGGCCCATCAAGAAGGGAAAGCAGACTGTAGAAACGGCGTCTATCTGTCTGTCGTAGGTGTGTCCTCCAGCAGAGCAGTTGCTGGTGACTCAATGTTGATGAGTGATACTAGCTGTAACTGAAAGCTTGCTAATCTTAGTAACTAAAAAGTCAGGATTCCAATGTATTTCTTCTGTTGATCACTTTTTTTTTTTTTTTTTGCCATCTCTGTTACAAAATTAGGAAGAAGAAACTAGAAGCTAAGGTGAAGAAGCTGGAGGGTAAGTAGCCCTGTCAACAGGCAACAGATCCCAACAAGAGTCAGCACGTGGAGGGTAGTGGGCGGAGGTCAGGATCGCCCCAGCCAGATGCTCCCTGCGAGATGCCTTGCACCAGTCCTGCCCCGCACCTCGTCTTGCTGGGCACTCTGGTCTCCAAATGGACCCACGGGAATTGGTTAGGTTCTTACACCTCAGCTAATGCTACTTGCAGGCATCAGTACCAGCGGCTCTCTGGCTCCTCGTGTTTGCTGCTCCTTCCATCCTTGTGTAGCTAGACAAGGAGGGCGAAGGGTCTACCTTCCTTCTGGTTAGCTGACATGGCGTCTACACTTTCCTTGCCAATTGGGAGTACATAGCATCTCACTAGTCTTTCTGGACTTAAGAAATAGGGTATTTTCTGTAGAGTATGGCATAGGAATTTTAACTGTGGCTAAAAGTATTCCCAGCCTCTAATTTATTTAGATTGAGCCAAGTGTTTGAATCTATACTGTTTGATAACATCGCCTGTGGTTTGAAAATTGCACACCCATTAGCACTGAGGATAGTCCTGTCCTCTAGATCTGAGTGTGGACACCAGCGCCCGTCTCAGCAAACAGAGTGCTGATTATGATGCAGCTTGTTTGAGCAACTTGTTTTGCAAACAAATGTGAATTTGTTTGCACTGGTTGATGGTGGTGAGGACACCCTCTGGATGTGGGCAATACCACCTTTACGTGGGCTTGGATCCTAGACTGAATGCAAAAGAAAACCATGTGTTTCAGTGTTAGGCAAAGAGGCAGACATAAGAAAACGTAGTGAATTTTTTTTTTCTTTGTTGTTTCATTGCACTTTCTAAATGCAGAGGCTGTTATGAGGCAAACTCAGGACTTCAAGCAACTGAGGAATGAAAAGAAAATGCTTGAAAAGGAATTTAAGAAGACACAGGTATTAGATAAAATAATGCACACCATTGGAATTCTGGGCTCCTGTGTCCTCTTTGGTGGACGGGAGGCAGGTTGCAGGCTGCCTCATGAGCACTGTAACCACCGCCCTTCACGCTGCGCCTGCACCTAGCCCACCTGCGGTCACAGTGTCCACAGGTGACTGGCTCAGGCCAGCTCACGGTTTTCTTCTCCTCACAGGAAAGGCTCGATGAATTTTCTAAGCAGAAAAATGAAAGAGGTGAGTATCCAGCTAATGCTTACTTTGAAACACTGCTTTGATTTGCAGTATTTGTTTTAAACTGGTTTTCCCACCTATTTTCAGAGTTGAGACATATTGGAACACAGATCTCCAGTGATTCTTACAGAAGCATAGATAAGCGTGAGTACGGCAGATTGCTTTCCTTTCATCTGTGTCTTTCACTGCGTTGGAAGGCGGTGTGTGGCTCTTACTGGACTAAGAAACAGCAGCCATTCTAGATGCCATTCTATCTCATACATGCAGGTCCACAGTGTACCTCTGAAATGACACATTAAGAGGCCAGGTCAGCAGAAGACCTTTGAGGAGGGAAGAGCAGTAATTTCCACACTCTTCCCTAAGTGAACACATGATTGGCCAGGTACACTTTACCAGATCAGTTTATGAGATCCCCTGGGTGCCCAAACCGTAGATTGGTGCTAGTTCCAGTGTGTGTGCTGAAGACAAGGGTGAGGGCCGAGATGAGCCGTGAGTGATGACGTGTGTTCTGAGGACGGTGTGAGGACAGAGCTGAGCCGTGAGCTGACGTGTGTGCTGAGGACAAGGGGTGAGGGCCGAGCTGAGCCGTGAGTGATGACGTGTGTTCTGAGGACAAGGGGTGAGGACAGAGCTGAGCCGTGAGCTGACGTGTGTGCTGAGGACAAGGGGTGAGGGCCGAGCTGAGCCGTGAGTGATGACGTGTGTTCTAAGGACAAGGGGTGAGGACAGAGCTGAGCCATGAGCTGACATGTGTGCTGAGGACAATGGGTGAGGGCCGAGCTGAGCCGTGAGTGATGACGTGTGTTCTGAGGACAAGGGGTGAGGACAGAGCTGAGCCATGAGCTGACGTGTGTGCTGAGGACAAGGGGTGAGGGCCGAGCTGAGCTGTGAGTGATGACGTGTGTTCTGAGGACAAGGGGTGAGGACAGAGCTGAGCCATGAGTGATGACGTGTGTTCCGAGGACGGGGTGAGGGCCGAGGTGAGCCGTGAGTGATGACGTGTGTTCTGAGGACGGGGTGAGGGCTGAGCTGAGCCGTTAGTGATGACGTGTGTTCTGAGGACAAGGGGTGAGGACAAAGCTGAGCCGTGAGTGATGACTTGTGTTCTGAGGACGGGTGAGGGCCAAGCTGAGCCGTTAGTGATGACGTGTGTTCTGAGGATGGGGTGAGGGCCGAGCTGAGCCGTGAGTGATGACGTGTGTTCCAAGGACGGGGTGAGGGCCGAGGTGAGCCGTGAGTGATACGTGTGTTCTGAGGATGGGGTGAGGGCCGAGCTGAGCCGTGAGTGATGACGTGTGTTCCGAGGACGGGGTGAGGGCCGAGGTGAGCCGTGAGTGATGACGTGTGTTCTGAGGATGGGGTGAGGGCCGAGCTGAGCCATGAGTGATGACGTGTGTTCTGAGGACAATGGGTGAGGGCCGAGCTGAGCCATGAGTGATGACTTACTTGTGTCCTGAGGACGGGGTGAGGGCCGAGCTGAACCATGAGGATGGTCATGCGTCCCGCGGTGTAGCACAGTGACCAACACAAGGCCTGGAGGAGCGGCCAGCGACTGCTCTTCATTGAGAGTTTAAAGGGGAACAGAACTGGGAGGGAGGGAGAGCCGAGAGTGGTGGCAGGAGACCCCTAGCAGGAAGCGCCTGGAGCAACTGGTGCTTCACTCGGAGGACCCAACAGGGCTGAACACGGTTCCTTGTGGAGCCTCTATCTCTGAAGTCATGAAGAAGGAAGCTCACATGTTCAGGGACGGCCAAAGACCTTCTAAGCTACACACTCGAGCACAATGAGGCAGAAGTTACTAGAAACAAAAGTCTTGGTTGAAAGGAAACTGGAGATTGCTCAGGCACAATTCACTAAGAAAGTGATGCCAGCAGATAGCACGGGCGGGCATCTGTGCCACGCCAGGCCCTTAGGAACTCTGCGGGGGTGGCCATATCTTTCTTGGTGAGAGGCTTCAGTATTTGTGTGGAATAGAGGTCAGAGGAGACCACTGATGGCGTGGGAAACAGTCACAGGGACAGTGGTGACAGGCTTTGCAGGCCACGTGTCTAGAGCACCTTAAAATATTTTTCAAGGTTAGCTAATGTGCAACAGAAAATGCACATTTCGTAGGAGGCACTCATAAGAGTGCTCCCTCTGTGTCCACAGTTGATGAGTGGGAAGGGTGGTGGGCCGCTGCTCCAGCCCTTGTGCTGGTCACTGTGCTACGCAGCGGGACCTGGACACATGACTGACGCTGGGTCTTATCGCGCCATAGCACAAAGTGGAAAACCTGAGGAATTACAGTAGAGCTTTTCAGCTTCCAGGTTCATAGTCACATGTGGAAAGTTGAGGAAATGGACCATTTTCTAGGAAAACATACTTAAATTGACCAAGACAAGTTGCTGGAAACTTGAACCGAAAATAGGCCAGAAGAGTATTTCAGAACTTAGAGACGTAGTCTGTGCAGGCAGCTTGTAGACAGACATCTCCAAGGTTGCTGAAAAGTCAGAATTGATATTGCTAATTAGTCTAAGAAATTGTCTAACCTCATAGCAAAACCTAACAGGAGAAGCCTGTGTCTTAGGACTCGGGCCTTGCTACAAGGCAATGTGACTGTCGAATCCTTACATAGTGTTAATGCGTCAAATCCAAGACCGACGTAGAATGCAACTAGTGCTAGACTTGCCTTGGGAATCTACTAGGTTCAAGAGAAAATGATGTTCCCCTTGCCAAATATGACAGTGACCTGCGATGAAAGGGTTTGAACTTGATAGGGCAGACACTCCGAGCACCACTGCCACGAGGTTACAGCCCTCTCTGTGACACCAGGCTAGGGGCTGTCCGGCCTTAGGCCAGGTCAGAATTGTCCTCTCCTCACTCATAGAGCCCTCTCCATGACACCAGGCTAGGGGCTGTCCGGCCTAGGCCAGGTCAGAATGGTCCTCTCCTCACTCATAGAGCCCTCTCTGTGACACCAGGCTAGGGGCTGTCCGGCCTAGGCCAGGTCACAATTGTCTCTCCTCACTCATAGAGCCCTCTCCGTGACACCAGGCTAGGGGCTGTCCGGCCTAGGCCAGGTCAGAATGGTCCTCTCCTCACTCATAGAGCCCTCTCCGTGACACCAGGCTAGGGGCTGTCTGGCCTAGGCCAGGTCAGAATGGTCCTCTCCTCACTCATAGAGCCCTCTCCGTGACACCAGGCTAGGGGCTGTCCGGCCTTAGGCCAGGTCAGAATTGTCCTCTCCTCACTCATAGAGCCCTCTCCATGACACCAGGCTAGGGGCTGTCCGGCCTAGGCCAGGTCAGAATGGTCCTCTCCTCACTCATAGAGCCCTCTCTGTGACACCAGGCTAGGGGCTGTCCGGCCTAGGCCAGGTCACAATTGTCTCTCCTCACTCATAGAGCCCTCTCCGTGACACCAGGCTAGGGGCTGTCCGGCCTAGGCCAGGTCAGAATGGTCCTCTCCTCACTCATAGAGCCCTCTCCGTGACACCAGGCTAGGGGCTGTCTGGCCTAGGCCAGGTCAGAATGGTCCTCTCCTCACTCATAGAGCCCTCTCTGTGACACCAGGCTAGGGGCTGTCCGGCCTTAGGCCAGGTCAGAATTGTCCTCTCCTCACTCATAGAGCCCTCTCTGTGACACCAGGCTAGGAGCTGTCTGGCCTTAGGCCAGGTCAGAATGGTCCTCTCCTCACTCATAGAGCCCTCTCCGTGACACCAAGGCTAGGGGCTGTCTGGCCTAGGCCAGGTCACAATTGTCCTCTCCTCACTCATAGAGCCCTCTCCGTGACACCAGGCTAGGGGCTGTCCAGCCTAGGCCAGGTCACAGTTGTCCTTTCCTCACTGTCATGGCCACAGACTGTCCAGAAGACTAGTTTTGAAGCAGACGCAGGAGCAGCAGAGCTGGGGAACCTCACCCACATGTGTTGATCCCCCTCAGCACACCACAAGTAAAGATACCAAGAACAACTGTCCAACAGCCATGAGAAGACATTTAAAGAGTACAGTGTTCACAGGAGAGAATTGGTGGTGAAACTTGATTTCACGGGCCTGAAGACAAAGACATCAGTCGTCCCTAGAGGTGCTTGTCACTAGAGTCTCTTGCAATCAAAGAACAAGCAGTCGGTGTGGGCTAATCAGGACTAGATGGTCAGAGTGGACAGAAGAGCTGAACGAGGGTCCCACTCAACAGCTTGAAGCCCAGGAGTACATGCCCTACTGATAGAAATGCCAGATTTGGAAAGGCCAGAACTAGTCTCAAGCACGTTAGATATGATGTGTGTGCTCTCAGTACAGGCATAGCTCTGGGTATTGGCCTCCATAAAGATGGAGCAGTAGCTGGTTTTCCTTTAAGTTTCCTTGTTTGCTGCTTTGGGTATCCGTAGAAGCAGGGATCCTGGTCAGTTCATGGAAGCAGAGTAGTGTTTGGAAGTAGGCTTTTTGGTAGGTTACAATTCATGTAGATGAGTTCCTTGACATAATTGCGGAACTCACTCATCTGCAACCTCCCATGAGTGGAAATCAGACGGAGGTGGCCTCGGAGAGCTCAGCAGTTCCTGTTCACATTCACTTTTGTCTGTGGTGTCCCCTTGTCCTGGCTCCTTCCTCAGGAATTCATTTTGGAAGTATTCAGATTGCTGTCCTTAATAGGACTGCGCTATTTGAAAATCTGTCATTGATTTCCTGGAGGTAGTTTGAAAAGATTAATCTTCTACTGATTTCAGTGAAGACATACTTGAGAAACTCAAGTTTAAGAATACTGTAATAGTACATTGAGGTGGCCTGAAATTATCTGAGACTTAAATCTACTTCTAGTTGAAATTTTCTATTTTTCTTTTTTGTTTGTTTTTCAAGACAGAATCTCGCTGTAACCCAGGCTGATCTGTAGTTCCCTATGTAGTCCCAGGGTGGCCCTGAACTCCACAGTGATTCTCCTACCTCTGCCTCCACATTGCTGGGATTAAAGGTATATGCCACCACATCTGACCCTTCTAGTTGAATTTTGATTAGTGTGGGTTTTATGGACATTTACCTCATGTTCTGAAGTGTGTATGTTCACAAATAAGGTTTGTTGCGGGAAGTTTCTGGAACTTGTGTGTAATAATTCCCAACAGACCTAGAGCCGTGGTGTTGCCATGCCCACAGGAGTCTCACTGGGGATGCTCACACCATCCTGAGGCCTTGTACTGGGTCAGCAGTTCTGGGAGTCTCACTGGGAATGCTCACACCACCGTCCTGAGGCCTTGCACTCGGGTCAGCAGTTCTGGGAGTCTCACTGGGGATGCTCACACCACCGTCCTGAGGCCTTGTACTGGGTCAGCAGTTCTGGGAGTCTTACTGGGGATGCTCACACCACCGTCCTGAGGCCTTGCACTCGGGTCAGCAGTTCTGGGATTCTCACTGGGGATGCTCACACCACCGTCCTGAGGCCTTGTACTGGGTCAGCAGTTCTGGGATTCTCACTGGGGATGCTCACACCACCGTCCTGAGGCCTTGTACTGGGTCAGCAGTTTTGGGAGTCGCACTGGGGATGCTCACACCACCATCCTGAGGCCTTATACTGGGTCAGCAGTTCTAGGAGTCTCACTGGGGATGCTCACACCTTCGTCCTAAGGCCTTGTACTGGGTCAGCAGTTCTGGGAGTCTCACTGGGGATGCTCACACCACCGTCCTGAGGCCTTGTACTGGGTGTGCCCCGCCTGACTCCGTGGACCTGCTCTGCGGTGCACTGATGCTCACTCTCCTCTCCCCACAGGAAAGGTCAAGGGGCTGCTGAAGGAACTCTGGCTGTGCGTGAACGGCGTGCGCAGCGTGCACGGCCCAGGTGAGAAGGCTGCTACGAGCACACCTCGCCTCGCCTCACGCAAGCGCCTTCCCGGTGACAGGAACTACCTTGGGTCCTTTGGGTCGCACCCAACCTTTCCCCTGCAGTGTGACTTTTAACCTCAGCAAGTACATTTAATGTTTGTTTTAATTTGGTTTTGAGAATTTTTCTCATGTATGCAATGTATTTTGATCATGCACTCTCTTAGGCAGTCCCTCTCCTGGTGGGCTCCTTGTGCTTTGATGTTGTGTGTGTAACTGCAGTGTCGTCGGTGTATAGTTGATGTGGATGTAGAGGGTCTCTTCTTCCTGGCCTACTTGCATGCCTGGCTTCTGCCTGCATTTAGTGGTGAGAGCTCTGTGCAGGTTGCAGCTGTCCCTTCTGCAGGGCTGATCTGCCCTTCCTCACCTTGCCTGTCTTCCTCAGTGCCTGTCACCTACTGCCTTCCCAGTGACACTGCGAAGCTCTGCTGGGCGCTGCTTCAGATAAGCTCCTCTGCTGGAGAGCACTCTGGGCCGCAGGAGAAGTTTCTAGTTTCAGTTTGTCTGTTTTCTCCCCAGTCCTAAAACACTACTTCTCTAGTGAGCTTTGGAGTCTGTGCAGGACATTTTTATTCTTCCAGATACAGATGGTGACTTGCGATGATTCCTGGGATCTCTGTTTTTTGGCTTTACTTATTAATCAGTACCAATCCAGGTTTCTCTCAGTCTAGATCGTAGCAGGAGGCTTTCCAAGGAAGTTTTTCTGTGGCACTGCTGTGGCAGAGCTCATGATAACAGGGCTCTTGGTCAGTGTTGAACAGAGACGGTCCCTGTGGCTGCTTCCGATCGCTGGTTAGAAAGAACACTGGGTCCCTCTCAGCTTACGTTTGCAGACCTGTTTCTCTGCTACCAGCTGTTGAGACGAGAGTGCATGAATGGGTTACAAGGCCACTCCCTTACTGCTATGCTGACCTCTGAGTCTCAGTGCTGGGGACTGCTCATGGATGGGGCCTTACTGCTGTGCTGACCTCTGAGCCTCAGTGCTGGGGATTGCTGATGGATGGGGCAGCCGCACTTCTCTCCCAATTTACCAGGATAACTATAGAAATTTATTTTCTTGGCCAGGTGTGGTGGCACCTGATTTAATCCCAGTGTTTAGGAAGCAGAAATAAGAGAAACACTGTTGAGTTCGAGGCAAGCCTGAGACTATATGGGGAATTCCCAGACAACCTGGGCTAGCATGAGACCCTACCTTGAAAACAAAACCAAAAAAAAAAAATTTCTTTTTGAAAGTATATCTACTTATTAACATTTTGAACTGTGAACATGAGGTTATTTTTTGTTAGTAATAGTTCCTTTTCCTTTCCTTCACCCCAGAAAACCCTACCAAAGAAAATGCCATCCATGGACCATCTGGGGAAGGTGGAGCACTGCCTCTAGCACAAGGCAGTCCTCCCAGGACTTCGGGTGTGCAGGCACGCCCCACAGAGCTGTCCGTGGAGGGCGAGGGCCACTGTGCTAACTGTGAACGTGCAGAGGACGAGCAGTCCAGTGAAGGAGGAAAGCGTAACCCTCAGTCCATCTCCCACGAGGAGAGGCATGCCACAGTCATGGAGGCGCAGCCTGGTGCGGGGGACAGGGCTGACTTCCCCGGCTGCGGACGCTCCCTGGATGAAGATCTTCAAGCCGCGATCCACTTCTTCAAGCCGCCCCCACCTCTGCTGTCTCCAGTGCCCTCTCCCCCTCTGCCGCCACCACGTCTGAGCGCCTTCTCTGCTCCCCTGCTGCCTGTGAGTTGGTTCTCTGAATATGAATTCCACGTGCCTATAGTTGTCCTGTGCCATGGTGCACAAAGGATGTTAGTGGACTTGGGGAAAGTTGTGCGTTTGAGCCAAATTACTGAAAAAACAGAAGGGGTGACTGCCCTTTTACTTGTCTTGAGTAACTGTCAAAGTAAGAAGCTCCCTATAGAAGGAGTGTGTGTGTGTTCACCCATAGTGCATGCAGGATGAGTCAAGGTTGGATTTTAGGCATGTAGGGAGGTTTTGTGAGTGTTGTGCTTGCTTTCTGCCTGCTAAGTTCATCTTCTCTTTCTGTGCCCACAGAATGGTTTGTTGTGGAGTCTGAGGAGGTCAGTCTTGAAGCTGCTGGGTGTGTGTCCACCACACCCCACACTAGCTGGGTCTCCTGGGCTCGCTGTTGCATGGAGGTGGGGTCAGTGGTGAATGCACATTCCTAAAGGCCCAGAGCTCTTTTCAGGGGGCGAAGGGGTCCTGCGAGAGGCTTGGGGGAGCCTTCTTGCTGAGCGTGAAGGAGTGAAGGAGGGTATCCCAAGTTCTTTCTCGGGGGAGGAGGGTCATGCTGGGGACTGGAGAGAGCCATCCTGCTGAGCGTGAGCAGAGAGTGAGGGTCAGGAGAGCCAACCTGCGGACCGGGCCTGGCAGCGCCGCGTGCGTTCTTGCAGGCCATGTCTGCAAGGACCCTGGGAGCCATCTTCTTCGGGGTTGGGTGGGAAGTCCTTCGTGAAGCATGCCCAGGGCAAGGGCTGCTGTGGGTTTGCAAGCCTCAATGTAGCACCGGGCAAAGGGGTGGGAATGGCATATGCTGCAAAGCCAGTCAGGGCCAGTCCTTCACGTGCAGACACAAGCGTGGCGGAGAGGCTGAGGAAGCGGGTAGGCTTGAGACATGCGTGGAGACTGATAATTGGTTCCATTTTCACTGTGGCTCTGTTGAAAAGTCGTTGATGTAGGAAAAGACCCTGTGTGGTTAAAGTGATGTGTGAAAGTGAGGGGTCAGTGTGTGGAGGCCTCCCATGGCGTTATGCAGCCTGCATGGAGCCTGGAGGGGGAGGCAGGTCGTACAGGGCAAGAGGGACTTCTGAGCATCTTCATTGGCTCCAGTCAGAATCATGGAAGGGGGGGAGCCCCGGAACTGTCATAGGCAAGAGACAAGGAGAGGAAGACAGGAGGGTGGAGACGAGTCTGGAGCGCAGTGGCAGCAGGCAGTGGGGGTCTGGGTTCCAGGGGCAGGGAGGTGTGCAGTGCAGCAGGTTTGTCCCACAGTTGTCTTCCTTGTAGGTGTGGAAGATGGAAGGGCCGGCGCAAGGTAAGGCTGTTAACCTGCAGAGGAGGCAGTATTTAGAAATACGGGGGTTCTTGCACAGCTGCGAGCGAGTTCCTACAGGGAAGGGCAGAGAGCTTGAGGCGTGAAGGGTGCACTCATGGGAGCAGAGCTGCCAGACCGTGTGAGGGGCCAGCGTGCTGAGGGTTGGGACTGGCCTGAGCCCAGATCTTTGATGCCTAGCAAGGAGAGGAGCTTCAGTATGTGAACCTGAGGGGAGGGACTTCAGAATTCAGCTCCTTTCACCAAAGTGTGGGGATGGCTGGATTTAGAAGTGGCATGCTTGGGAGTGAAGACAGATCCACCCCCATGCGGGTGGGCCTGAGAGGTGTTTGTTACAGGAATTGTAAGGGTGGAAAGGGTTCTGGAAAGGTCTGGCTCTTTCAGGAGAGAATGGAACAGTGCTTTTCACAGGTGGGAGTGCTGAGAGCCCAGAGCCTCACACACACTTCTCCAGAAGCACACGCTTCCTGTGACATGCGTTTAATTGGTGCTCAGTCGTGTGTCATCTGTGTAAGGTGTGCTAACTGGTGTGGTTTGTATCATTTTAAGGAAACCTACTTTGGAGCGTATACAGACTCCAGTGACAATGACTCTGTCCCGCTTGGAAGTACTGCCGAGTCTGCTTCAGAAGACGAGGCTGTCGAATCACAGGATTATTTTGGCTTACTTGGGAAAAGTGAGGGAGATCGTACATGGGCAGGAAAGCCCAAGCCACAGAGTGCTGTCCGCATTCTCCGTAGATCTTCTGCACGCACAGTGACGCCCAACAGAACGGAGCCTTTAGTGGCACTGCCCAAGGAACCTCTCACCCCCTTGTCCTCAGCCCAAGGAAGGCATTGGATAGCATCACCCAGATTTGTGAATGAACAGGAGACTTTCAATGTGGCAGAAAGGCAAGTGGGTATCGAGAAGCCAGGGAGTTCTGTTCAGGCTGGAAACACACTTCATAAGCCTGCTTGGAATCGGTGGGTTGAGATGCCATCTGTCAGCCTGACACAAGAGAAGGTCATTGGGGCTGAGGAGTCAGAGCCATCGTCGTCTCCCCTTGTTGAGAGGACACTGAGTGAGCTCAGTGGGGCTGAAGGAAAATCCCCATCATCAACAATGAAGAGATTGCCCCAGCCAGGATTTACCAAGTGTTCACTCACTGATGGGATCCCTTCTGAATCAGACCTGGCAACTGGTGCTGGCTGTTTTCAGAGATCTGGAGAAAGGGCAAAAGAAAGAGAAGCTGTGAGAGGGTCAATGTTAGGATCACCTGAGCCAGACAGCCCCAGCTCAGATGATGGGATGGAGGTGGTGGGGCTTGATGGTGAGGGCAGCTTTTCCTCCTCCTCTACCTCAGCATCTGTCTGCAGCAAGCCCCAGTCATCACGGCTGACACTTGTCAGCAATGCACACAACCCAGTGGAAGTCTTCCCTCGGCAAGTGTGTCACGCAGAACAGTTGCAGATGGGAACATTAGATGCCTTTCTTCTGCGTGCTGAGCCTCCCAGTTGTGCTGAACAAGAACATAACCCAGGGCAGAGTACACATGCTCTAAGTTCTGTGCTGGGGGCACCTGCTTTTAATGATCAGCAGAGCAGAAAGAAGGAAGGTACAAACATTTTAAAAGGCATGACCAAAATGTACTCACTTCCCCAGTCAGTATTTCGGAAGGCGACAAAAGATGGGCAGTGTGAGAGCCAGGGTCCAGTTCCACGGTTCACGCTCCGTCCGTCAGGTCTGACCACAGTGGCCTGCTCGCAGCCCGGCTCCGGCACAAGGGGCTCCGCTGTTGTTAGAAGCGCTTCATGGCACCACAGTGATGTACTAAGGAGAGCTGGTCGGGAAAGTCCTGTAGCCAGCTCTGAGTGTGAGCAGAAGGGGAGTCGCCAGTCAGAGAAGGGAGTACCGGCCTTGGGAGGTGGAGGGTTGACGAGCGAGCCAGAGCAGCCCAAGGGAAGGGCCCATGGTCCCCCGGCATCCAGGGCCTCTGCGGCTTTATTGCCCAACCAAGTGTCAGTCATCACAAAGCAGACAAGGCCCGAGAAGGCTCCGAGCGCCATCCTGGAGCAGAGGAGGCCACGTGGGGATGAGCAGACCTCGGCCACAGAGAGTCATACGAACACAGCTGGCGCCCTGCCCTCTGTAGCCGGACGAGCCAGGGCCATCCAGGAGGCAGCTGTGGTCAAAAGCCCTTCACCAGAAGTGTCTGCCTCTTGGGGAAAACCGGACGCTGGTTTTCCACGTGGTTCCTTACCAGCAGAGAGCTTTGATTATTCCACAGATGGCAGGGTGACTTTCTCTGCTGAGCACAGCCTTACCCAGAGCCAGGACTCTGAGAGCGAGTCTGCGCCGCGGGGGGAGCCGTGGAAATGCACACAGCCTCCCCCTGCGGTCAGGCTGGGCGCCACTAGGGTGCACAGTGAGGAGCTGCGCGCAGCTGAGGTCACAGAGTCCTGTAGAGCTGCAGGCCGAGCGGGCACTGAGGCCCCCGTGGTCACAGGTGGTGCTCCTAGCGCACCCCAGCGTGCAGCTGAAACTTTTCCTGAAAGCCGCCCTGCGCGCTCTTCACCACTTGGCAGTGCAGACGAGGAGGCCCAGGACGGACTCCAGAGTCGTCTTCCTGTGGCTTCCCGCTGCTCCACAGGCCTGCGCGATCCGGCCGGGGAGGACACGGAGCTGGAGGAGAGCGAGGCGTGCAGCTGCAGCGAAGGCGAGCGCGAGCTCGAGGCCGAGGGCACCGCGGGGGGCGGGCGGCAGCAGGCCGTGGGTGACTCGGGGAGGCATGTGGGAGACAGCAAGGCAGAGGCAGCCGAGGCAAGACCCTGCACAGATGTAGGCTTTCTGACCTCGGCTCTGCAGGACTTCAGCCTCAGCCCCTTTCCTGATCTAGACAGGCTGTCCACGTCAGAGGTGGTCATGTTTCTCCAAAGCTGCCAACTAAGGGATTACAGCTCAGGGGACTCGGTGTCGGAATGTTCTAGCAGAGGAACCCTGACTAAAGAGTGGAAGCAGAGTGCTGTGCTCTTGGGCAATCTTGGGAAGTGTGAGGAGGAGATGCTTGGGACCTCGGAGGAGTGGGTTGAAGCAGAAGATGATGATCCCTCTGAGAATTTCAGCCAGCATGGCCCGTGTTCTTTGGAAACTCTGTCCGCGGTTCTCACCAAGCTGGGGCGAGAACTGCATGCACACCGTGAGGACTGTAGCAGTGAGGATGCAGATCGCCCTGTTCTCCTAAGTGTGCACAGCAGCCCAACAGCTGACCATTTGGAGGCAGTGCCACTGGAGGAAACCCCCGCTCCCCATGCTCCAGAGCTGCCCCGGCCAGCAGTTGGGAACAGCACAGGCAGCTCGCCACGTGGTACATGTGATCCTGAGCACATTCAGAGCAGACTCAAGGAGGACTCCAATATCACCAAGTCTGCCAACAGTGTGGAGGGTGACCTGAAAGAACCTGGGCCACCATTGACTCTGAGCTCCTACTGTGAGGCCCCACTTAGGCCAGAGCAGAGTCGCAGCTGTGTGGCTGAGTCAGCGGTCCGGTACCGTATCTCCACAGTGACCTCCGAAGTTATAAACGTGGTTATAAACAAAAACCAGAATGTAGTTATTGAAAAGGGGGACAACTGGACGATCATCAGTGGGGTTGCCATCTCTCCAGGAATGGGACAGGTCCTGTGTGGTACTGTAGGGGATGGTCCCATTTCTCAGGATCAGGGGACACTGGACGCTAGTTCTGGTTCCGTGATGTCCAAGGAGAAGCCTATAGAGGCTGGCCACACTAGTGCCCTACTTCCAGAGCCTCCAGGTGGTAGCAACTTTCCAGGTTCCCAAGAAGATGTTTCCAGCACTGGTCAGAGTGCCAACTTTGATAAGAGTCGCTTGCGGAGCAGGCCCGTGAAGCCTAGCATATGGGTTAGCTCTCAGATATATGACCAGCTGGGGGAGACCGAGAGGGTTGTTGCTTTCGATCACACGTACTGTAACTGGAAGCTCGAGTCTGTCAGCAAAAGTAAAAATCGATCAAAAATCTCAAACAAAGATCAGTCCCCCAAGCCCGGGAAGACTTGGGGACTAAGCAGGGACGATGCTTGTCAGGGTGAAGTTAACCAGCCCTCGGGTGCCAGAGAGAGCACAAAACCTCTTCGGACCCAGGCCCAGCCCATCTTGGCCAATGCTGACACGTCTACCCCCATGGACTCTTCTCCCGACACCCTGAGCAAGATCCGCCAAGAGGTCGGGCCCCCATTGCCACCTCTTCTTGCTCCACTGATAGCCACACCTCCAAGGAGTTCCCAGCCAGTGTCCCCTGTGATATCAAGCTCAAGTCCCTCACCAGCTTCCCCTGCCAGTCACGTTTCCCCCTTGTGTGATATCTCAGGGCCTCCTGGGTTGTCTTCCTGGCCTGAAACAGCCCAGCAGGCTTCCTCACCAGGACCCTCTCCAGCTCCATCTCCTGCTGCAGGGGCTGCTGGAAGGATCGTATCCTCTCCTCTGCAGTTCTGCTCAGCCACACCCAAGCACGCACTTCCTGTGCCTGGCCGACTCCCACCCTGTGCCCCTGGCCATGCAGTGGTAGGAGGGACTCAAGAAAATTCTGTTAAAATCCTAGACACCATGTACCCAGAGCTGTCTGCCAGAGCCCGAACCCTCAACCTCCTCAAAGGGAACCTTCAGCTGTCTCGAGGTTCCTGTGTGGATGGGAAGGTGCTCATAGGGTTCAAAGCCATCACCTCCACCTCAACAGCTTTTGTCAAAACTAGGAGCAGCTGTGGTGGTGAAGGGAGCCAGAAGTCAAGAGACATGGGTACCCAGCAGGGCATGAGTGCCAAGAGAACTTCGTCAGCCTGTACGCTGAGGAGTGCTAAAAGACTACGCCTAGACAGTGAGTCCCCGGAACCAGAAAGCAGGGCCGTCTCTGCAGGAGTCAAGAACCTCCCAGGAACAGCCCCCCAGGCTGACCCAGTCACGGCAGAGGAGGGGCAAAGCGCCAGCCCAGGGGGTGGTCCAGCTTCTCCACTGCCTGGTGACCCCAAAGAAACCGTGGAGTCCCCTGATGAAGCCATAGCTCGGGCAATGAAGAAGGTCGCCGAGGCTGCTTTTGACCTGTTGCCTGTCATTCGCAGTCACGTGTATGTGGGGAATATCTCCAAAAAGCCTGTCATGAGAGACCAAGAGAAGGAAGTTGTGTATGAATTCAGCACAACAAAAAAGGTAGGTGGCCGCCTTTCTCCAGGTTATCAGGTGTGCTGTGTCCTCAGGTGCAGGGCCTGCCGGAGGCTGCCAGATGCCACCACACTGAGAGCAGTGTTCCTTCTAGCCAGCCTGTGTCCGTGCAGTGGAGTGGTGCACCGGGGCCACAGCCGCACCACAACCAAGCCCGAGGCTTGCCGAAGGCTGGCTGACTGTTTTCATTGCAGTGACTGAACCCGAGGCTTGCCGAAGGCTGGCTGTCACTATTTTCAGTGCTGTGACCGAACCCAAAACTTAGAGAAGGCTGACTGACTATTTTCAGTGCAGTGACCGAACCCAAAACTTACAGAAGGCTGACTGTCACTATTTTCAGTGCAGTGACAGAACCTGAGGCTTGCCGAAGGCTGACTGTCACTATTTTCAGTGCAGTGACCGAACCCAAAACTTACAGAAGGCTGACTGTCACTATTTTCAGTGCAGTGACTGAACCCAAAACTTACAGAAGGCTGACTGTCACTATTTTCAATGCAGTGACCAAACCCGGGGCTTGCCGAAGGCTGGCTGACTGTTTTCAGTGCAGTGACCGAACCCAAAGTTTGCAGAAGGCTGACTGTCACTATTTTCAGTGCAGTGACCGAACCCGAAGCCTGCCGAAGGCTGACTGTCACTATTTTCAGTGCAGTGACCAAACCCAAAACTTACAGAAGGCTGACTGTCACTATTTTCAGTGTGGTGACTGAACCCAAAGCTTGCAGAAGGCTGACTATTTTCAGTGTAGTGACTGAACCTGAAGCTTGCAGAAGGCTCACTGTGACTATTTTCAGCACCTCAGATTGCTGTTGCATGCTCCGTATTTTTCTGAATGAGAGACCAGGCAGTGGCCAGGGTCCCATGCCAGGTGCTTGGCTCTGGTCCGGCAGTGAGAGGACTTTGTGGACTCAGATGCACAGCTCGTTAGGACATCGACTAAGTGCACACAGTATTTCCATCGTGGTGTGGCTCATGGGGCGGTGCGTGTCTGCAGGCCCCAGGAGCCCTTGCAGCCTGAGCAGAAAGGGTGTGAGCATCCTTGAAGTCAGCACCACTTAATGCTCCTCTCTCTCCTCTGCAGGAGAAAGTCATGCACAGTGCTTGAAAATCTGGATCAGTAGATCAGTGAGAAGGGGATAGAGTTAGACAAGGGCTCTCATACTTGCTTGCATGCACGTGTACCCGCTCACGGCTCTTTTGGCAAAAAAAATCACTATTTACTCACGTGCTAGTCCTGTCAGAGACGGGGTGGGGGGGGGGTGCAGCTGTGCCGGTGGCATCTACAGCAGACATGGAAGGCTCTCCTCACTGCACTCACGGCTACCAGGCATGGCAGCCCAGGTACTGTTGGAGCCTGCCTTCTGGTGCTTGTGCGCTTTATGTTTCTAATAGATCATTGTAATTGTTACTTGTAGCTGTTTTTAGGTATCATAAAGATAACCTGTTAACCTCTTTTTCCAATCTAGCACTTAGCTGAGTGCTTACTGCGCTCTATTCTCTCAGAGCTGAAACTCGAGAAGACAGCTGAGGACCCCAGCTACCTCCACGCCCTGTGCAGAGTATATGTGGGCATTTGTCGGCAACTTGGAGACCTGGAAAGAGCTCGCTTGTTTTGTTACAGCATACTGAAGGAAGGTGTGTGTTAACTCCCCCTTACTCTTGCATCTGCGTTTTCAGTTGATTTAGAACAGAACACGCTGTGTACCTGTGGTACAGGGCATGGGTGACTGGTTCTCTCTGCCTGCACTGGTGTTCAGTAGGAGTGCTGACTTGAACTTACTGCTGTTCACTAGAGGCAAGGAGATGACCTCTCCTCACTGTTGCTGCTCCGGAGTCACAGGCAGTGGAGAGAGGAGCATGCATGCATTGGTCAGCGTCAGCCTATGCGGCTGGCCTAGCTGAAAGAAGGCAAAGGCACTCCCGAAGACAGAAGCCAGAGCCGTGCGTCAGGACCAGAAAGGGGAGGAGGCTCTCCTAGGTCTCTCAGTTCCCACTCAGGGATCCGATGTCAGCGGCCATTGCTCAGGCATTAGGGAACTGCACTAGTCACGGGAAGCTCAGCTTCGTTCTTGGCATGGGCTCTTTCACCTGCTTCCTTGTTCAGAAGCCATCACGGGATGTGTGCCACGTGTGAGGAACTCTGGGGTGACCAAAATCAAATGATGGTGTCCCCATCACAGTGACATTCCAGGAGCACGGTTAGCACAGAGAGACAGATGTGGGGCATCCAAGTCCTTTGGAATCACAGGCCTTCATCCTCACAGATGAGGAGTGCCTGTGCTCAGTTACCTCTTGTGTCCTCAGTTGTCCCAAGTACTCACCAGTCAGTTACCTCACACACCCTCAGTCGTCCCAAGTACTCACCGCTCAGTTACCTTACACCCTCAGTCGTCCCAAGTACTCAGTGCTCAGTTACCTCACACACCCTTAGTCGTCCCAAGTACTCAGTGCTCAGTTACCTCATACACCCTCAGTCGTCCCAAGTACTCACCGCTCAGTTACCTTACACCCTCAGTCGTCCCAAGTACTCAGTGCTCAGTTACCTCACACACCCTCAGTCATCCCGAGTACTCAGTGCTCAGTTACCTCACATCCTCAGTCATCCCAAGTACTTAGTGCTCAGTTACCTCACACACCCTCAGTCATCCCGAGTACTCAGTGCTCAGTTACACCCTCAGTCATCCCGAGTACTCAGTGCTCAGTTACCTCACACACCCTCAGTCATCCCAAGTACTCAGTGCTCAGTTACCTCATGCTCTCAGTCGTCCCAAGTACTCAGTGCTCAGTTACCTCACACACCCTCAGTCATCCCAAGTACTCAGTGCTCAGTTACCTCATGCTCTCAGTCGTCCCAAGTACTCAGTGCTCAGTTACCTCACACACCCTCAGTCATCCCAAGTACTCAGTGCTCAGTTACCTCACACACCCTCAGTCGTCCCAAGTACTCAGTGCTCAGTTACCTCACACACCCTCAGTCATCCCAAGTACTCAGTGCTCAGTTACCTCACACACCCTCAGTCATCCCAAGTACTCAGTGCTCAGTTACCTCATACTCTCAGTCCCTCACACCCTCAGTTGTCCCAACCACTGAGTTCTCCTTCGTCACACTTTTTTCTTTCTTCTCACTTTGTTTGCATCTTCTTTCCCTTCTTAGGTTGCACACTCCTTAACAGTCCTCTCCTGCTCTAGCCCACCCAGGAACATGCTTTGTCAGCTGCCACTAATCGTCTTCCAAGTTGGACTTGGAAAAGTCAGCTTGATGGGCCGAGAAGTCAGGGAAGCTTTCCTCAAAACTGAAGTTTTTTTTTTTTTTTTTTTTAAACTGAAGTTTTAAGGAATTGTTTTTGGTGGTGGTTTTTCAAGGCAGGCTTTTACTGTAGTCCAGGCCAACCTGAAATACACTCTGTAATGCCAGGCTGGCCTTGAATTCACAGCGATCCTCCTGCCCCAGCCTCCCAAGTGCTGGGATTGTATGCCACCATGCCTGGCTATGAACTGAATTTTTAATCTGAGATGTGAATGTGCATCAAAAACATTTAAGAGTGGGGATGAGAACTCCAGGCAGTATTTAAATAAGCAGCTGAAATAGTTTGAGTTACTGCTGCTTGCTGCCCAGTCTTTTTATCCACACAGCAGTAGACTATGAAGTAGGACAAGGAAATCACAGGTATAGCTTCCAAACAAATAGGGCAGAATTCTTCACATTGTCTGCCCTAGCCATATTGAAGTACCGGTACATCTCATAGAGCCTAACCAGGCATGGTAGTTCACACCTATAATCCCAGTACTTGGGAGGACATGGCGAGTGCATTGCTGTGAGTTCAAGGTCAGTCTGGTCTACTTAGCTGAAGACATACATTTTATTGTATTCTCACAAATTCGCCTTGTAGGTGTACATCCAACAGAAATAAATGCACATTCTCAGGTGGGCTCTATACTCAGCACTAGCCAGTAACTGGAAACGAATGTCCATGGCCAAGTGAGCAGAAAATAAATGATGGGCTATTAAACAGTGGAGTGCCACTTGGATGGATGAGCCTCCACCATCAGGTTGTACAGGGAGGACTAGACAGCAAGAGGAGAGTACATTGAACTAGTAAGGAATGTGGGAGGCATATGAGGTGGCTGCCTTTGTGTGGCTGGGACAGGATATCTGACCAAAAGCAGTGGGTGAGGAAAGGTTTGTTTTGGTTTACAGACTTGAAGGGAAATCATGACAACAAGGGAAGGATGGCACAAGCAGAGGCTGGGTGTCACCTCTGCCGCAGCAGGAGAGTGGGCCCTGCTCTAGCAAGGGCGTGCTGCTATGATGTGCCTAAACCCATTGCCAACAACACACTCCCTCCAGCAAGGCTCCACCTCCCAAATGGCCAGCAGCTGGGAAATGTGCATTCGGAACACATATTTCATGGGGGACACCTGATTTGAAGCCCCAGTGTGACAGTAAGCAGACCTGGGTCCTCTGCCTGGGAGTGAGAGTCACTGCTCAGGGTTGGGGCTGTGGCTGTGATGTGGACACAGGGTGTTGTACCACATCGAGAGAGGCAGTCAGCAGAGCAGGAGAGAGCGTCTGCACTGACGGGTGGTCTCCAAGGCAAACGCACTGTGCTTTGGAGGGAGCCCAGGCCTGTGGAATACAGGGAAATGTAGCAGAAAGGCAACGTTGAAGCTGGAGAAGTTTGGAGACGGGATGCTTTGCTTCTCTCTGTATAGGAAAGGGTTTTTGTTGCTTTTCCTTCTTTCGTACATTTTAGTGTATAAATTTAACTAAAGAAAGTGTGGCAAGCTACATGTGAATGCTTTGCTCCTATAATCCCAGCACTCAAGAGGCTGAAGTAGGAGGACTGCCATAACTTCAAGGCCAGTGGGAACTTTGTAGTGAGATTCAGGCCAGACTAGTCTCAGAATGAGACCCTGCTTCCAAACAGAACGCCGGGACCCAGAGAAACGGTTCAGTGGGAAAGTTTTTGTCATGCCACATCCACAAAAATGCTGCGGGATGTGCTGAGCCCTGTAAGCAGCCCTCAGGAGGTGGGGATGGGAGACATGGCCAGCTAATGAAACTAGCCAGGTTGCCAAGTCCTGGGTCCAGATAACGTCCTGTCTCAATCCCTAAGTTAGAGAGAGACCAAAGAAGGTATCTGACCTCAGCTTCTGACCTCCACATAATACGTGTGTCAGTACCCACACATGCACGCACACCCCCACACAGATGCACATGGAAAACACACGGATGAAAGAAAACACCCTCCCAAAATCAAGAGAGCAAAGCAAAGCCAGCCTGACAAAGGAGGAAGCAGAGCCAATTTTGAAGTAGCTGCCAGAGCTTTGTTTGGGCCGCCATGTCCACCCACACAGGGTGCCTTGCCAGGTACCCAAGAAATCTAATCCATTCATTGTTTTTAAAGTTGCTCCTGTTCTCTTTCTTTTAGATTTTCCGGAGTCTGAGAAGTTGACTCTGTTTATTGCAAATACATGGCTTGACATATTTCTCTCCCAGTCTGTGATCAGTCAAGCAATGCAGTTAGTAGCCAGGCACCGGGCCAAAGGAGAGGTTCAGAACTGCCTACGAGCCTTCTTGTGCTGGGAAAAGGTGAGCTTCGTCTTCATGTCCCACTGTGTCGCCTGCAGGTTGCTAACCTCACTGCTTCATCTCTTGTTGCTTGTTGCCTGAGATTTCTGTCAGCTGTGAAACCTTCATTGGCTTTATACGTTGAGCATTCCTAATCTGAAAATCTACCATGCTCCACATCCAATCTGAGGACTCTAAGGTTAAATTTCAAAATGCCTCCTCAGCCTACATGGCCACAATGGCAAGGTTCCTCCTGCTGGCCTGTCTTGGAGCCTCCTCCGCACTGACTGCGCAGGCGAGGCCCTTTCTGTGTGCAGGAAGGAGTGGCTGTTACAAATCACCACTCCTCATGTCCGAGGCTGGCAGTTGTCCATCCTTTTACAGAACCTTACATATGTCAGTCTTGGTCCAGTTATAAGTCAGCCAGCAGTTGCAGAATCAACAGTGCCTTTCTCTGACCACTGGCAACGTAATGTTCTTGCTGGTCGCTGTCCTAAGTGATCAGTCTCTTTGAAATTTCAGCAGGTTGGTTGTAGTCAGCATCTGAAGTAGTCATGAACATAAGCTAACTTCCTCAGAAGAGCTTCAGATCCACCTTTGGGTCTAAGAAGCAGCATGTCTCTCAGCACTTAGCCTGCATGCTGCACGTCGAGGACTCGGTCTTAACGCCGACGTCGTGCGCTCGAGCGCTCCGTCCTGTGTGGGACACAGCGCCAGCGACGCTCGGACAGGCTGTCCTGTGCAGGCTCGCCGCTGACCAAGACCTCAGTGTCACACAGGCGCTGCCACGCGCACGTGATGAGCAGCAAGTCAGGTTGCAGTCACTGATGCCCTTTTGGCCACGTTTCACTGTCAAGTAGACTTGGGGGTCGTGATTTGGACACAGATTCCAGAATAGCAGGCTTGAAAGACTTTCGGGGCGCTCCTGCGCAAACATGGGCCAACGTGCTGAGGCCTCTTATTGAAGCTGCAAGCCTGTATTCTACACACATGTGTACTGTTTTCTACTAGAGCTCACGTGTAACATTGGTAGAGATGTTAAATGTTTAACAACCCTCAGAATTACACACACAACTTCTTCTAAAGACCCCCGAGGGTCTCCACGGGGCACATGAAGTGTTTGTCCACAAGAAGACTGACTTGTGAGTGTTTGTAATTGTAAAAGCCTTGGTAAATCGAGCTGGAGATAAGCCATATGCCTGTCCATGGGTGAGCTCACTAATGATCAGTTGGTGGTTGTTACTCAGCAATAAAATGGAAGGCTTGAGCTCTAACATAGGTGACAAATGAGTGTAAAAACAAAAATATATATATATATGTATATATATGTATATGTATAGATATATGAGTGTTCATAAAAGTAAAAGAAGCAAGCGTGTACACAGGTGGAATTGTCCAGTATGTTAGGTCTAATTTTGTCAATTTGTGGAGGGCAGGCTGACCTCCAGGCCGAGGTGACAAGAGTTACAGGTGTTTCTAAAGGCTAGGCTATTATTTATTGTTACTGAAGGTACAACTTAAACACTGTGATTGGAATTGATGAAGATGGCTGTTCTTGTCTGAATTACTGCTAACTTCTTTGCTATATGGTGAGAAATCTGATTTGGCCTATAGATTTTTAACTCCTTATCAGCTAACAGTACAGGTCATCTCAGGCCGCCTGTTGTAGCCAGTGTAGTTTCCTGTTCAAGACACAGCATCTCAGACTGAACATGATCACTTGTTGGCTGCTTGGTGTCGCCTTTGAGGGGACTGGCAGCGTAAGATGCACCATATTTAAGTCTAGATGTCATCTTTTAAATGTATTTATCTTTTCATTTGCTAGAATGCTCCTGTAGATGTGGGCATCATGGTCTCTAAGCTGCTTTTGACCGTACAGTTGTGCCCCAAAACAGAATTTCAGTCCAGTGAAAAGTTTGGTGAAGACCTAAGTGACAGCATCTGGGAGTACGTCCTTGCCATCGACCTGCTGTGCTGCCATCAGAAGTGGGTGTGGACGCACGACCATGTCATCAGGTCAGCTGCTTGCTCGTCCAGGGAAATGGGGAGGCTCTGCCAAATGCTCAATCCTGGTTTGCAGCATCTGTTTCCGTTCTGTTTTACTTTTTAACACAAACATCTAAAGCACAAATAGCATCTTTATTGTGATGAGCATTAATAAAACTGCACACACGTGGTGAGCAACGTGTCTGAAGACGATGAGTTGGTTGTGTGCAGGCGCGTGGCTGGAAAGGTTTGGGATACTGACCCTGGACAGCGACAGAGCTGAGTGTCCAGCCCGCCTACAAGAAGGGGTCTCTGTAGACTCCTCTTCTCCCGGGAGCCCAGGAAGCAGGCCCTTCTGTTTCCAGTTACGGGTGTGTAGCCTGAGCTGGCATGCCCCGGCACCATGGCCAGGGTTTGTCCTGGGTGTGCTGTGTTTTCTCGCCACGTGGTTTCCATGTGCCAACAGGAGTGTCTGGAAGAGACAGTTACATAGCAAGCATTACCTGGTGACAATGTTTACAGTGCGTTTTGTTTACCATTTTCCTTTCAGTTTGTCTGCACTTAACTTTCTCAGTCATGTTATGAAGGCTGTGCAGAAAGCCAGAGAAAGGAAAGAAATGGCCTGTGTGCAGTGTGCCATGCTTACTGTCCCCTGGCTTTGCTCATCTTGCACACATGGCCTTGTCACCTCCCTGTTAACTGCGTTTCTGGGATTGGGGTGCCTTGGTGCCTGGAGGCAGCCCTTCCTGATTCTTTGACTTGGGGACACTAACAGTTACACTAAGGTAAACACGCAATCATGGATGAGCATTGGTTAACAATTGGCACCACTGGGAACTCAGATACTGAGGTGCTGCGTGGGGTGGAGGTTTCCAACGCCTCTTCATCGAAGTTAAAGTTAAAATGTTGCCTTCTCAATGCTGCACTTTTAAAACTCACCGTGTGTGGACCGTGTGTGCGATTGGTTACCGTGGGACAGTGACGCTGAGCACACCCTCTGTCGTGTTGTTTCCCAGTAAGGAGCTGTGGCCTGTGATGGACAAGTGGGTAAAATTCAGGAAAGGACATGTGAACATCACATACACCCCTGATGTCATTGTGGCGTCCATACTGAGGCTGATTGGTGAGTTGTCCTTCTGACTGCTTCGAGTCCTCTTGCTTTTGGTGCTGTCTTCATGGAGGGGTGGGAATACGTGAATGTGGGTGCTAGTAACACGTTATGGGACCTAATGTAGGGCTGTGGTGATGAGTGCTGACTTCATGGAGGAATGGGAATACGTGAATGTGGATGCTAGTAACACGTTACATGACCTAATGTAGGGCTGTGGTGATGAGTGCTGACTTCATGGAGGGATGGGAACACGTGAATGTGGATGCTAGTAACATGTCACGTGACCTAAGGTAGGGCTGTGGTAACGAGTGCTGACTTCGATTCCTCCCCACGTCTCTAACAGTCGGGCCACGCGCGCACACTCAGTGCCCTGGTCACGCTTTCTCGTAACCAGGTGCACTTTCCATCTCTGTCACAGGCAAAGATGATCCTCAGTAGTGTGACTTCTAGTCTTCCAGATATGGCCATCACTACACATACACAGACCATCTTCAGTCTGCTTTTGGATATACCCATCCCATGCTTTGATACTTGCCAGTAAGGGTCACTTCAGAGAATACAGAAGTCACTGTTGAGGAATTCTCAACGTGAGGCTAGCTGCTCCTTTCTTCTGCAGGTCTGAGCTGACCTCTATGCCATGTGGCTTTACTCCTTCCTAGAGCTCAAAATTTGTATTATTTTTTCTTCTGTCTCTGTCTCTGGCAAGCAGCACCTGAAGCCGCAGCATTGTCGGTGATGAGTTACGTCACTGTCAGACTCACATACTTTAGAACTGACCTCTCCCTGCCTGTGGGGAACCAGAGTCGCTGCCTGGCTTACAGCCCTTTGGATTTTAATTAGCTAACACTCAGAGACAACACGACTTAAGATGAAGTTGGAACTGGTTTTGTTACTGCTTCAACAAATAGTCATTCGTCCAGTGTGTGACACTCACAGCTAGTGTAGTGACATTGTGCTGCTACCTACATACATAGAATGATGGCAGACAAAAGCCTGGCTTAATGAAAAATGCACTTGGCATTACGTTACCTACCAGGCAGACAGGAGAAGTGTAGACTGGAGAAACGTCACACAGTGAGCAGGCTCCTCTACCAGTGTGTGTGGTCAGTCTCAGAAGGGCCTTGCTTATCCTTACTTTGGAAACTGTAAGGAACACAAAAGGCTTCTGTACCTGTATACCAGGGTTGTCATCTTGTGGAAGAAAAGAATGAAAAGAAAGTGATAGCTGGTTGGAAGCAGTAGTATTCTGCTTTGGAACTGTTCTCCCCACAAACATTTTGCCTATGGGAGGCTCAGGTACCAGGGAGTCTCGGCAGTGCCACGTCGTCTGCACCCAGCTCCGGCTGAGTGGCTTCCCTCCACCTGCAGCAGTGGCTCTCACTCTGCTTGGCTCAGGCCCTTGTACGCCATTCATATAGTTGAGATCTCCAGAGCACTCTGTTCTAGCATGTTCTCCGTGTTCTGTCAGTGCTTAGTGCTTTGGAAATTCAACTGAAGTTTGGAAATACTTTTCATTAAAATTAACAATGAGCTAATTAACGTGTTCTGAAACAAAATAAAAATCAGTGGGAATAAATAGGTTTGTTTGCCCTTTTGCAAGCCTTATAACTAAGATCCTTACATGAAGTCAATCTCGTATAGAAGCGTGGTTGATGGGAGAGTATTTTAATAGCCTTTTCCAACAATTCTAGATGCTCCTTTTGAGTACTATGTAGAAGTTAACAGAGAATTTTTTTTTTTCTGAGATGGGGTCAGACCCATGCTGAAGTAGTGAGCCTCCAGGATTAGCTGCATTGGGAAGACTTCCCTGCTGTAGCAGCATGTGAAGGTGTCTCTCTCCCCATTTGAAGCTTTGTAAGATGCAGTGCTCACTTGGAGAGAAATTGGTGTAAACACACCTTCCAAAAGACGTCTGGAGCAGCCTCACATTCTTGGTGTTGGGTGCAGCTCAGCATAGTCGCTAGAAATGCTTTCTGGAGCTGGACTCTGTTGAGAAATTCAGATCTGCCTTTGACCACAAGATAACTGTCCTTGGCGTTGCAGCCTGCCAGTTACTTTTGAGAACTCACTCCCGGTTCCCAGTAGGCAGAGGCTTAGTGAAAGTAGGGTGGTGTGGGCACACAGCTGTGAGGGAGCATGTGTGTACTTCCTTGGCCATTTCTGGCCCATGGCATAGTGCTTCAGGGTCCAGTACCCACTAGAAGGGAGGATTGTGGCTACTCTGTCAAGCACATTTATTCTTCAGTGGGATGGGGTTTCTTGGCTGCAAACAGCTTGTGATGACAGTGTCTGGCAGGACTCTGTCTCTCATCACTGGACACAAGGCACAGAGCTGTGTAGCACTGATGTGAGTGAGGTCAGCTGACGAGACGCCACAGAGTCTGGCCAGACTAAAGAGTTGTTCTGCATCATAACAGTTGTCACCAGAGTGTGCTGGTGGGACAGGTCTTCCCTGTTTACCTGACAGAATCATCTCATACTCTTCCTGGCAAAACTGTTGTGTCCTGTAAGTCCCCCTCTGTGGATTTTGTCTGAGCGGGGCAGAGATGCCGAGCCTCCTCAATAGCACCTCCTGGCAGGCCTGGTGCTTTCCCACAGCACTTGTTCTTACATAGTCGTGGGCCCAGTTTAACTTGAGGTCAGGATCTTCAGACTTATGGTAATTATGATTAATGGAATAAATCACAAATTCCCAATTCTCATGAAAAGTCAACCTGTAACTATTATACATTTTGTTTCCCCTAGGTCGTTTAGGCCAGTTGGGTTTGAAGGAAGGATTTCCAACTGCTGTGAGAAATATTAGTTCGGTTATTGGTATGTTCATACAACATGCTCGGGATGAAGGTAAAATCACATTTAACTTCCCTTGTGTTTCTCATACTGCTGAACCTTTCTCTCGGTCTGTGCTCTGCACTGCGCTCTGCTTGTCTGTCTACAAGGCACCAAGCAAGCACTTGAGCTGTCGCTCTGAGTGGTGTGGCTGGGTGTCCAGGGCAGTAGTACTTGACCACAGTGGGTGGTGCTTCTCTGAAAAGGAGGGGGTTCTTCTTCCCGACTGCTGGCCTTTAGTCTTAGATGCTGTGTACCCCAAGACTTTGCTGAGGCCCGACCAAGACATGCTGTGTGACATTGCAGCCAGCCATCAGCAGTGCACGCATCAGGAGAAGAAAGTAAGGCAGGAAACCTTGGGAGCGAGTCCTACGTTGGGATTCCATTTATTTATGGCATAGCATTCAGTTTTGTATTTTATTTGTGTCAGGGAAGAGCTTCACCCAGGGGAACCTGACAAGTGAGGAGTCTGAATTCTACTTTGAATATCACGCAGGCAGGGAATAACGTAGTGAAACAGCTTCGAGCATGTGCACGGAGTGACGACATAAGTGTAACGTGATAGGGTTTGGACTGGAGTTCACCAAGGGAGACTTGATGTGCCACTTAAAAAGTACAGCCAGGAGGAGTGCCAGCCCTGTGTACAAACTCCCGAAGATCTGAGAAACGGCACCCCAGTGTACAAACTCCTGAAGATCTGAGAAACACCACCCCAGTGTACAAACTCCCAAAGATCTGGGAAATGCCACCCTGGTGTACAAACTCCCGAAGATCTGAGAAACGACACCCCGGTGTACAAACTCCCAAAGATCTGAAAAACGCCACCCCAGTGTACAAACTCCGGAAGATCTGGGAAACGCCACCCCGGTGTACAAACTCCGGAAGATCTGAGAAACTCCACCCCGGTGTACAAACTCCCAAAGATCTGAGAAACGCCACCCCAGTGTACAAACTCCCGAAGATCTGGGAAACGCCACCCCGGTGTACAAACTCCGGAAGATCTGAGAAACGCCACCCCGGTGTACAAACTCCCAAAGAACTGGGAAACGCCACGCCGGTGTACAAACTCCCGAAGATCTGGGAAACGCCACCCCGGTGTACAAACCCCCGAAGATCTGAGAAATGACACCCCAGTGTAAAAACCCTCGAAGATCTGGGAAAGGACACCCCGGTGTACAAACCCCTGAAGATCTGAGAAACGCCACCCCGGTGTAAAAACCCTCGAAGATCTGAGAAACACCACCCCGGTGTACAAACCCCCAAAGATCTGAGAAACGACACCCCAGTATAAAAACCCTCGAAGATCTGGGAAACGACACCCGGTGTAAAAACCCTCGAAGATCTGAGAAACACCACCCCGGTGTACAAACCCCCGAAGATCTGAGAAACAACACCCCGGTGTAAAAACCCTCGAAGATCTGGGAAACGCCACTCCGGTGTACAAACTCCTGAAGATCTGAGAACCACCAGCCCGGTGTACAAACCCCCGAAGATCTGAGAAACGCCACCCCTGCTGTAGAAACTCTGGAAGATCTGAGAAACACCACCCCGGTGTACAAACTCCCGAAGATCTGGGAAACACCAGCCCGGTGTACAAACTCCCGAAGATCTGGGAAACGCCAGCCCGGTGTACAAACTCCCGAAGATCTGGGAAACGCCAGCCTGGTGTACAAACTCCCGAAGATCTGAGAAACGCCATCCCGGTGTACAAACCCCCGAAGATCTGAGAAACGACACCCCGGTGTACAAACCCCCGATGATCTGAGAAACTCCACCCCGGTGTAAAAACCCTCGAAGATCTGGGAAACGACACCCCGGTGTACAAACTCCCGATGATCTGAGAAACTCCACCCCGGTGTAAAAACCCTCGAAGATCTGGGAAACGACACCCCGGTGTACAAACCCCCGATGATCTGAGAAACTCCACCCGGTGTAAAAACCCTCGAAGATCTGAGAAACGACACCCCGGTGTACAAACCCCCGAAGATCTGGGAAACGACACCCCGGTGTAAAAACCCTCGAAGATCTGGGAAACGACACCCCGGTGTAAAAACCCTCGAAGATCTGGGAAACGACACCCCGGTGTACAAACTCCCGATGATCTGAGAAACTCCACCCCGGTGTACAAACTCCCAAAGATCTGAGAAACTCCACCCCAGTGTACAAACCCCCGAAGATCTGGGAAACGACACCCCGGTGTACAAACTCCCAAAGATCTGAGAAACTCCACCCCAGTGTACAAACCCCCGAAGATCTGAGAAACTCCACCCCGGTGTACAAACTCCCAAAGATCTGAGAAACTCCACCCCAGTGTACAAACCCCCGAAGATCTGAGAAACGCCACCCCTGGTGTACAAACTCCCGAAGATCTGAGAAACGACACCCCGGTGTACAAACTCCCGAAGATCTGGGAAACGACACCCCGGTGTACAAACTCCGGAAGATCTGAGAAACACCACCCCGGTGTACAAACTCCCAAAGATCTGAGAAACGCTACCTCTGAAGCTGATTGAGCACTGACAGTGAACATCATACCGGGTCTATGCAGTACTAAAAGTGTAACATGCCCTACCACGTTAACTGGCCTTGTCACTGAGGTATAAGTGAGACAGAAGTGAATTTCATCTGTGAGGATGTCATCGTATCGCTGTGTGCATGCAAACAAATACTCCAAAATACATAGCAATTGGAATACTTCAAATAAGTTTTAACTAACTCCTAAATTAGTTAAACTTAAGTGAATGAAATTTTTGACTAACCTTTAGGCAACCCCTAAGTGAATTCTGGCAAAGGCATGCTAACTTACAGACCAGCTCTGGTACAGTTTCTGACTTGGTTCATTTTGTCTCCGGACTCTAGATTCTCCATGTCAGTCCACTGGTGTGCTCCGTGCATGGAGATTAGAGAATCTCGTCTGTTAGTTATTTGGAGACCCATGTTTTCTTAGTCATCACACGTGCCCTGTGATCCCCACACTTGGCCTAGGCAGACGTGCACTGGCTCCTCTCCCCTCACATTCCCTCATCCTTGGACATAGCCAGCCTGGGAGCTGAGAGAGCTCCCCTGGTCTTTCCTGAGTGTGCGTGTACATGCGCCATAGGACTGGATCGGAGGTCCTGCTCTACCACTCTTCCTTCATGTTTCCCTAAGATTGGGGTGGTAGGGGTTCTTAGTGAATCTGGTACTCTCCACTTTTCGGTTAGGTTTGCTGCCCAGGTAGCGCCAGAGATCCTGTGTCTCCCCCTTGCCCAGCACTGGTGTTAGGCGTGCGCAGCCATATGCACAGCTTTCTGCGTGGCGCTGGGGCAGGCTCAGGTCCTTGTGCTTGGGCAGCAAGTCCTTTTACCCTCTGAGCCATTTCCCAGTCCCAAGGCGTTCCTTTGTGCTTTTGCTCATAGGTAGGTCTTTAGTGTTTTTATTGTAGGATTATTTTTCACACTTAATTTTCATGTCAATATTGTCAGGAAACATTTCATATTTGAATAGTATTGTAGATTGCAACATTACAGTTTTGAATGACAGATGTCTTGATGTGCCATCACTGATTCAGATATCCTTTTCAGATATCCCCTGGGGCATACAGTTAGCAGCCGTGTATGCTCTTTGCGAATTAAGCCCCAGCAATCCAGCAGAAATTTCCAAGATCCTAGAAGCCTGGCGGAGAGAGACTTCCAACAGTGTTCCGAGTGCAGTCATCAGCTGCCTGGAGGAAGTGGACTCACTGAGCACAGGGGACTCAGATCCTTGAACGTGGTTGGCTCCCTCGGCATGGGGGGCTCGGATCCCTGAACGCAGTTGGCTCCCTCAGTATGGGGGCTTGGAACCCTGGGTGCAGAGGTCTCTGCTGAAGGCCACAGTCAATGTAGGAGAGAAGTGCCTTGACCCCTTTCGACTGATGTAGCCAACTGACCTGCCTTCAGCCTGCACGCTGAGGCCGGCCCGCAGAGAAGGAAGCCGAGAGACCAGGGAGCTCCTGCAGTGCGGCAAAGAGAGAAGCAGGCAGGGCCTAATTTTTTCCTGGACCATGTGGCCCTCTGGTCGTGCGACATGGGTTGTGTTACTGTGTCTTGGTCAAACAACAAAAACTTGAACTTAGCCCTTTTTTTGCTGCAGTAAGTGTCCTTTTTTTAGTGGCTTTTAAAAGTTGAGTGGCATTTTATAATAACAACATAGAAACACAATTTGGTTCCTGAGGTATTTTTAGATTTTATGCTCAAATAAGTGAGTAGGAAAAACAAATTGGCTTAAAAGATTAAAAGGACCAGAGCCTCCCATGTCTCGGCTGAAAGCAGCTACAAACGTTTCCCATGATGTGTGTAACTGACCAGAGGAGAACAGGTGTGGGAAGAAACTGACTTGAGCATTTTTTCTTCCCATCTCTCAAGTCCCTTAAGCATGTATTTCTGTGTCCGGAAGCGGGGACTGAGCCCTGAACATGCCCCGTGCCTTTCTACAGGCTCTGCGTTTCTCTGTGGGCAAGCCCAGGTGAGCAGTGGCTTGCTGGGCGGTGTACATACGGACAGTGCTATCTATGATGTGTCTCACATTGGATGATATTCCACTTTCGGAATTTTAGTATTTGTATATAGAAAATGGGTTTAATAACTCACCATAATTCTGACCTGTCTTATTATTCGTCATTTCTTAAAACTCGTGGTTTTTTTTATAATAAAAAATAAAAGTAAGCCATACACACTGTTGTTCTGATGAGTTAAGTAACTTGATTCTCCCCTGAGGATAAAGAAGATATTCCATCAAAGGTAGGAGTGAGCAGTCTCACCATGCAACCTGGCTTTCTGGTAGTTGTGGCAGGTTCCTGGCACGTGCCGCTGCGAGTGTTCAATGAGGCCCAGGCTAAAAGCACTTCCATCGGTGGTGCTGAGTGACCTCTGACCACTGTGTGGTGAGCCTTGTTTCCTGGCAACTCCCAGGCATGGCTGGCACTGGTGGGTGATGGCGCTCCTTTGGGAGCAGTGACTGGGGGTGGTTGTTCCTTCCACCGGTGTGTACCAATCCTATCGGCACGGCTGCCCCACTGGAAGGAGCTGCTGAGCAGTATCGTCGAGAGCGTGCTTCTCAAAGACCACCCGTCAGTGGGGGGAAGATACCCCTGACGAGTCACCCTGTGAGGGGTGTGGGTGAGTGTGGATGAAGGTGGGAGGGGCCACTCCTCTTCCCACGTATTAGCCAGGGTGATCGTAAGGCGGCCCGGAGAGGAGGCACCAGCCTGGCCTTCAGGGAAGAGGAGTGTCTTTACTGGGAAGGGGAGGGTGGCACCTGCAAGATGTCCCTGCTTCCTGGTGCCAGGAAGCTCATGGTAAAGCCGAGGCTTGGGGCATGCAGGTAGGAAGTCATGTCTCTAACAGGCCAGTGAGCAGGATAAGGACCAGGAAGGGGACCCTGGGTACTGAGCGTGGCCACAGGCGGAGTGCTCACAAAGCAAGCTTTGTGTTTGCTGTGGGAACAGGAGACATTCAGGCACCTGTGGAGGGAGCCCTTACGGGACAGCACTGAGCAGTGGTCAGGTGGAGCTCTGGAGCTCCCTGAAGCTCAGCATGCATGGGCACCGGTGTGTGGCAGTGGTGAGGGCAAGGGGAGGGAGTGCTCACTGGTGGGAGTGACCCGGCGTGCATCCCACAGTGATGGCTGGCCAGCTGAGGCAGAGCAGGTGGCAGAATTTGACCCGACGGAGTCCGAGTCCAGGTTTTGTGGACGCATTGACTTCCTGCCACCAAGCAGCCCCAGCTTCCTCTCTGGCTGCCGAACTTGTCCTCCGTGACACTCCACACCGAACTGATGACACACTGCTGGCTGGAGGCCTGTGTGACCCTTTCCCCAAGCAGCACACTGTCGGATGTCGGAGGCTCTCATCTGAACTGAGCCGTGAAGGACGCCCAGCCTGGAGTCTGGGACCTGTGCTGCCCAGCCAGACTGCCAAGGCAAGTGCGTGGGCAAGGTTATGGTGGGCGTACCTTTGGGGGTGCTGGGTCCAGTTTGGTGAAAAGCATGGACATTTTTGTTAATTCTGATGATTATTTTTATACTTATTTAGATGAAAGGAAAGGACTAATCGTGGTGCGGGTGCAAACACCCTTGCACTTGGCTGTCAGCTTTTTTCTAGGCTGAGGACACACTTCAGATCATAACATTCCAGACTCTGAAAGTGTTGCTGAATGTGTACTTGGCAATGGGAAGAATCGCCCTGAGGCCACCAGTGGGCGCTGCAAACTCGCTCATGAACAAAGGCCTACAGGCTTTGCTGAGAAGCAGGCCACACCCAGAGCCTCTCCATTCCTGTCTAGGCTACTGACTGCGATGCATAGCCCAGTGTTTGTCCAGTAGATGGGGAAAACGACAGAAAAGATAACATTTAAAAGTAATACTCAGAGAACTGTAGAAAAAGGTACCTGTTGGATTAAATTCTTGTGTGTGTGATTCTTAAAAAATCACCCTAAAGCAAAATGCCTAGGGAAAAATGAGTCCCAGGTGGGTATCATTCCAGGGGCTATGAGTGAGTGGAGCAGGCTTGCCTCACATGCCCCCTTAATGCCAGGAAGAGGTGCCCGCTGCTTGTCAGTTTTTGATTAGTTCTCTTGTGTAAATCCACGTCATAGAGTATTTGATGTGTGAAAAGAGGTTATAGGACTCCTGAAGATTCAGATTGGCCCGGAGCTCTTAGAGTGGCCTAGAGCTGGAGGGGAGTCAGAGCCACTGACTTGCAGGCAATTTTCTGCCCTATCCTCTCCATTCTTCCTGACACTTGCCTTACTCTCTGTTGGGAATTCAGTGCATGTGACTGAACACCAGAAGTTCCCATCCTGCCCCTTTCACCTGAATTTTAAGAAATGCCGGCTTTTATATGAGGCCTTCCCTCGTGGTATTCTTTGGCATTCCTGTGTGTTGAGCCCTGTGTTCTGGGATTATCAAGGAGGTATAGGCAATGTGTATGAAGAGCCAGGGAGAGTGGTGGGAAAACACGCGGCCACTTGCCCTTGCTGAGAACCTTGTGTGAAGGACATTAGGGCTTTGGGCAGGCTGGGTTCGGGCCAGGCATGAGGGCCTCACCCAGGGTGCCAGGGTTCTTTCTCATGAGGAGCCCAGCCCTCAGGGCCTCCTGGTCCTGCAGGGACCTGGCACGGTGCCCGCCCCCCCAGGCCAAAGTCCACACTGTCGCCTCAGGAGATGCAGGAAAGGCGAATGAATCCAATCTCCCTCCCTAAACCTGAACCAGGGAGGGTTAGGAGGAGAGCGGCCCTTTGTAATCAGACTGCAGTTAGCCTGGTGGTGGCGGCGGTCGGGCAGGTGGGCAAGGGGTAGGGGGTAGAGGCTGGATGTTTTCTTTCCTCATTGGAAGCACCGCTTTTGCTCAACACAGTTCTGGAGATCCTAGCAGAATATGACAGCAAGAGAAAGAAGAAAGAGAATCCAATGTGGGGAAGAGGAAGTTATCTTTGCAGACATGATCTTGCACACAGAAAACTCCACAGCCTCCACCAGTCACTAAAATTCATGAATTCAGCAAAATTGCAGGACACAAAATCAGCACATGAAGTCACACAGATGCTGCTGTATGCAGATCACAGAGAATCTGGCTTACACATCAAGACTCTGTCCCGTGGGATAACCACGACGAGAAATCACTCCAGTGAAAACGAGGAGAGCCACTGGAGAGAGCACAGGCACACACTGCAAAGCTGCCTTGCCCAGGGCAGGAAGAATCATTGTGATCATGTCTGTAGCACTCCAGGGCACACGGGGCCCAGATCAGCACAGTCCCTATCAGAATGCAGTGACGTGCTTTACAAACCTAAAATATGACTTTTGGAGGACACCCAAAGCTGCAATAAAGCAGTGTAAAGTCAGACGATAAGCTGCCAAGACCACAGAGCTGGTAGTGTGGCAGTGACCTATCCGACAACAGAGACCATGGCTGAAACACCTTCAATGTAAATAAGCTGACTTGGAACAGTTGTTACAGAATGTGTGTGTGTGTGTGTGTGTGTGTGTGTGTGTGTGTGTGTGTGTGAGACCACACCCAGTCTTCAACTGATGAGGCTGGGAAAGTTGAAAATGCTAGCCCACTCTAGCCCAGGCTGACCTGGGATTCACTATGGAGTCTCAGGATGGCCTTGAACTCAAGGTGATTCTTCTACTTCTGCCTCCTGAGTGCTGGGATTAAAGGTGTGTGCCATCACACCTGGCTTTCAAACTCTAGATTTTAGCCAAGGAATATTACTATATCTTCAGTACAGATGCAGGCAGCCTTCTGCAACGTGTTGAGGACACCCATGTCAACGAACCTGCTGGCTCTGACATCCTCATGGAGGATCCCATGGCTGAAGGTAACGTGTGTTTCCTTCTGGGCTCTGCATTTCATGTCATCTGGCAAGAAGCTCAAACCCGGTTGGTAGCCATTTCCATCACCTCCTGGGAGAAAGGCTGCTTACCCTGGCTAGCTGAGCAAGTCAGAGCTAACTAGATGGGACAGGAAGGCAAGGGACTGTCAGCCCTGTCTGTCCGCAGTCTTGGGTGCCCGGTGGAGTAGGCTTCACTATAGCGAGCCTCAGCCTGGCACGCAAGGACATGGGGGTGAATGCCATTTTTACCTTCCTGTTACTCAGGTCTTGTGTAGCATGAATATCTCAGCCACTTTGTGTCTGGGAGACAGTACAGTAATCATGCCTCCCCTTCCTTTGGCTCTTACATTCCTTCCACCACCTCTTCCACAGTGGTCCCTGGCCATTGGCGAGTGTGATAGAGATGTCTTAGTGCTGAGCACTCCTGTCACTCTCAGCACGTTGTTGAGTTTTGAGCAGTGGTAAAATGGTGTGTTTTAACAGAGGTATGAGCTGTAAATGAGTCGCACAGAATCACTAGACATGTTTGTATGCATTACTTTCGTGTTGCTGTGCAGAAATATCTGACAGTGCCCAAAAGGATATACACATCTATTAACAAACCAGAGCAGATGTATATGAGACACAAAACCCACCAAAGGATATACATGCCCATGTGTACACCAGAACAGACACGTATGAGGGACACGGAGAGGAAAGAAGACACTGTCTTGCCCACTGTGTGTATAGGTGCATGTGTGATAAATTTCATCATTTTTTCTCTTTTTTTTCAGAGAAAGAGAAAGGCAAACAGAGAGAATGGGACACCAGGGCCTCTAGTCACTGCAAACGAACTGCAGATGCATGTGCCCCCTTGTGCACTGGCTTACGTGGGTCCTGGGGAATAGAACCTAGGTCCTTAGGCTTTGCAGGCAAGCACTATAACCACTAAGCCACTTCTCCAGCCCAAATTTCATCATTTAAAAAGCCAAGGAAGAGCAACAAGAGATGTTATTTCAGCCAGTGTCTGCACATAGACGGACTGCATGTGAGGAGGGATAGGAAGAGAGCCATTTGGACAGTGAAGGGACTGGCCGGGAAATATAAATGTAGTGTCAGCGGTAAGGGCAAAGGAACAAGGGAGGCAAGAGGAGGAACTGGGTTCTGAGAACTCATCAACTGTTGCCAGGGCATAAAACCTGGGTTAATGGACAAATGCAGAGATTGTATGTTCGCTTCCCTGTGCTAATGTCTTGTATTTCAAAACAATTTTTTTCACTGATGATGGAGGAACCCAGGATCTCGCACTCATTAGGCAAGCACTCTAACACTGGGGCATTTTTCCAGCCATTTTGTACATTGTGTGTGTGTCTGTTTGGTGCAGAACTGTGTTTTTGAGACTTGGCCTTCGTCCTGTAGGCCTGGTTGGTTTTTAACTCAAAAGCATCTTATCTCTGTCTTTCAGTTACTGGGGTTGTATTGGGTTCCAAGGGCTTTGTCGTCCTGTGCCTCATGTGAGCCCCACTTTAAATCATCCTCGAGGGCCGGAAGCGATAGCAAACGAGAGCTGAGCATATCGGTGCATGTAGACTGGGTTTAAAATGGAGTTTTTGCTGCATACATTTGCACATATTTGTCACTGAGGTTGAAAGAGCAACACCAAAGCTGTGGAGACCCTTGCACCTGCTCCAAAGACATTTCTGGAGCAGTGTATGTGTGTGTGTGGCGGGGGGGACTGTATCCAACATGCCCAAAGGACCGTGGCCCCTCCCTCTGGATCCCAGGAACTCATGCACCCACAGCCAGCTTCCCTCAGGGCAGACAGCTCACCTCACCCCGCACTCTGGGAAGGACGGATTGCATCACCCTGGGATAGCTGTTCCAGGTGCCAGCCCAGGTTTGGGTGACTAGTCGTTAGGTCCATATAGTGTTGAAAATATTCTGCAGACGTTTGTAGATGTGTTTGATACCTACAGCTGGTTCACTTCGAAGGGGGTGGCCCGGGGCACTGTATGAGGGGCTCATGCACCCAGGAAGAAAGCTTTCAAGAGCAAAGACTGGCATCTCTGAAGAGGCGATATTCTCCCCAACATAGTGTCTCTGCCTGAATTTGTTGCCCAAGGCGGCAATATCAACTGTGTGTAAATTTCCAGGCTTTCTCCCTCCCTCCCTCTCTCACTCTCCCTTTTCCTTCTCTTACTGTCTCTTTCCTGTCCACCATGAGGGGTGGTGTATGACGAACATCAGGTGCCCCACGCTTGGGCTGCCAAGCTTATCTGTCCATGTGCCTCCTGGCAGAAAGTTATAGGCTGAATCCTCCAAAACCATGAACCAAAAATACGTCCCTGAGTTGTTTGTCTCAAGTACTCAATCAAGGGAATATAAAGTCTCACAAATACGATCTATTACCTAATCATTTATTCACCATCTATACACCCTTTATCCATCCACACACCATCTGTTCATCATCCACACATCCTCCATCCATCCGCGTGTAATCTGTTCATCATCTACACATCCTCCATCTATCCATATATCATCTATATATCCACTTAGCAGGGTTCTGTGGGCATGCAACCACTTTCCCTGGTTAGTGAGGCCCTGTTGGCTGTGTCTCTTCACAGTCTAAACTAAGCCACAGTGACAGCATTTCCCTCTGCACCAGCTCAGCATCTGACTCCAGGAAGCAGGTGGCCCAGCACGAAAGGCCATTTATTTGGAAAGAAACGTTTCTGGAGTGATTGATGAGTGTGGCTCCCAGCTGGAGTGTTTGGGAACAGGGGTATTCATATTTCTGAGTCTAGTCTTCCCTAAGCGGGATGCTGTACTGCTCATCACATAATTCTTCATTATTTCCTTGATGAAAAATAGTGGGACACTGCAAGGTTAGGAAGCTTCAACAACTCATCTCTGGGTCTGAGATTTTAATCACAAGGTGTCTCTTTCCTCTCAAGGACAATTACATTGTTGATTGTTCTGCTGTGAACTCAGCAATCGGGTGAAGTTCAGGTCCTCACAGGCATTTTCCTTAAATTAACGTTTCAGCTGTGATAAGCCCCAGGGGAGCCTGGGATTCAAGGGCTTTGTCCACCCAGAGGGTCCTGTCCCAGGGCGGGCCACCATAAGTGCACACACATGTGTGTCTGGTCCCTTTGCCTCTCCTGTTTCTCCTTCAGGATTTGCACAGCCCATTGTTTCTGTGTCCCCAGAGCTCCCTCAAGTGCCCTAGGTTGTTTGGCCTGTGTTGAGACACGGACAAGCTCCTTCTCCCCAAGGGCAGGATGCCTGTGACAGACTGACGTCCGTTTCTCCCAAAGTGCCACCTGGGGACCAGTGAGTTTGCTGAGCTTCCTCACAGAGCATGGGGAAAGAGGCCACTTACACGAGTGTGGAGACCCCAAAGCAAACATAGCACCCTAAAGTCTAGTTCCAACATGGATAATGACCTTCTTGTGGCTGCTTAGGCCAAGGCCCCATCCCTGGACCTTCTACCCTCTGTCCACCTTCCCTGGAGACCACGAGAGAGACCACATGCGTCAATGCACCCACAGGAATTGACCGAGCTCTCAGGCAAGGGTCCTTCTTCTATGTGGGAAGACCAGCAGCCCAGACTTAAAGGCATCTCACGAGTGGTTGGCGCTGCTTCTGGTACAGGTGGCAGTCGGTGCATCATGCAGCAGCCCACCATGACCTCTGTAGGGCTTGCTGCCCTCCTTACCCCAACACCACCATGCTGTGTAGAAAGCCACAAGGGTCCCGGCTGCAGCCACCCTGCTGTGGCCAGCGTGTGCCAGTCAGCAGTTCACATGATGATGGAAGAAAACTGCTTCGTTACAGGGGCAGAGCCCAGGGCGGAAGGCAGGTCAAGGTGAGGCTAAAGTTGGAGAAGGCAGCAAGGCTTTCTCCAATGCCTCCCAAGGATTTCAGTGATCCAGGTGCCCACTGTACCCGTGCCTTCTTCCTGACCTGGCACATCCTGTCCTCTTCTTCCTTCTCTGCCAGAGGCAAGGAAAAGTGAGGGCCTGACCAGGGTCAGAAGGGCCGCCTCACTGGGCACCCCCTTTCCTCTTAGAGCCCACATGAGAAGCCTTCAGTCACACAGGGCCTTGGCTAGATTCCGTGCTGAACGTGCTTCCTGCACTGTCTCTACAGTGTGAGGAGTCAGTCTGAGTTTTGCCTGTTGCTTCAGTGTGAGAGCAGGGCCTGTGGACAGCCCAGTACCATTTGCTCATCAGAAGTCCAGTTCACTTCCTGCCAGTCTTACGTGCAGCCTGCCTGGTCGGCCTTCTCTGCTGCCCCAGGGTTGTGCAGAGGACCCATCTGCACAGGTAACTGGGTGCTTAAAAGTCTTCTTCCATGCCACCATAGTCAAGAGTTCCGTTCTCCGTCTCTCACACTATTCAGAGCTGTCCCAGTGTGTCGGGGAGGCCACTCTTTCCCCATCTTCTCGTCCTTTCCGGGGGAGGTGGCTTCTGCTCTGCACCACCCCAGGCCATGTACCCTTTGGTTATGACGGAGTGCCATGGCTTCCTTCATCTACCGTCCCCTTGGAATGTAAAATGCCTCCCCAGTAGCCTCATGTGTTTGTGACCAAGCCACATTCTTAACCCCAGCTGCTGGAGCCTTTGGCTTGGAAGAGCAAGGGGACCCTTGGCTTGGCAGGAACACATGGCAACGACTCCCCACCTCCCAGTTATCTAGGAATCAGAGTGCCCGCCAGACCCTGGAGTAGGCACAGACCTCCCAGGCCCACCTCCAGAAACCTGCTTCTATCAGCCCAGCTTCTCTTCCTTGGGCTCCATGCTCCTGCCAATTGTTACCACATGTTGGGGACCGGACATTCAACGTGAGCTTGTGAGGGACATTTGGATCAAACTATATCATTCCTTTCTTAGCCCCCAAAAGCTCAGCACCTCAAAATGCAAAGTGCACGTAGTCTATTTCCAAGAGCTCCCAGAAGTTCTAGCATTGTTTGAAAGCCTAAATCTAAGCCGGACATGGTGGTGCACGCCTTTAATCCCAGCACTTGGGAGGCAGAGGCTGCAGGATCGCTGTGAGTTCAAGGCCACCCTGAGACTCCATAGTGAATTCCAGGTTATCCTGAGCTAGTGATAACCCCTACCTCAAAAACTCAAAAAAAGAAAGAAAGCAAGAAAGCAAGCAAGCAAGCAAGTAAGAAAGAAAGAAAGAAAGAAAGTCTAAATCTAGATTCCCTTCTGATACTCAAAGCAGTGTACACCCTCAGAATAAAACCAGAATAAATGTGAAGCACTTCCAGTACCACATGGTGCAGAGTAAATATGCCCACTGCCAAGGAGAGGGATTGGGCATAAACAGGAAGGGGAATGGGGCCAGGGCAAGACCGATCGTCAGCAGGGTGCACATGAAATGCTGGGCCTCCATGCTCGTCATCCCGGCTGCCAGGTAGAGCAGCGATGAGATCTGCAGTGGCGGCTCCACCTAGAGTCTTCCCTTGTGCCGCCTGCAAGGCCTCCCTCAGCCTGGCTTTGCTTGGGAGCTGCAGCTTCCCTTGGCAGGTGCCCCACTCTCCTCACCTTGATCTCCACTGCAACATAGGCTTCCCTCTCACAGCTTTAAGCATCGCCCTGCCTGGTTTTCCCACAGAGAACCCAACCCTGACACACACTGCCTGGCCTCGCTGGCTTTGCTCTGGGATCTTGATAAAAGCTTTCATCACCCTGTGACTCTTACCTTCTGCTTTTCTGCCAAACCCACACTACCTGGATAACACCTCAAAGTTTGCAGCTAGCTGGAGCAGGACCTGCCCATCGTGGGTCATGGCTGCAATGGCCTAAGTGCCTGGATGGCTGAACCTGGGAAAACACTTCCCTAAATAGCCCTGGGCAAGCAGAGTGCTGTGGAGTTGTTCTTGCACCGAAGGGTAGTCTTTTACATGAGCTTGTGGATTTATGCCATGGAGACTGCAATAAATGATGGCATCTCACCGTGTCCCCAATACACCATGGCTTTTGTCCCAGGACAGAGCACTCTGCTTCTTGTTAGTGGCACTAGTCTCTGTGATGACCACAGGCTGTTAACTGAGACTTTACCACAGTTCTGCAAACTGCATTTCTTCCGCATCTTTCTGCTCTGCTCTTTACTCTGGATTTCACTGTAAAGCAGGCTAAATCACAACAGCCAAGCTGGGTGTGGTGGTGCACGCCTTTAATCCCAGCAATTAGGAGGCAAAGATAGGAGGATCACCATGAGTTCGAGACTACTCTGAGACTACATAGTGAATTCCAGGTCAGCCTGGGCTACAGCGAGACCCTACCTCAAAAGAAAGAGAGAGAGGGAAGGAAGGAACAAAAGAAGGAAGGATGGAAGGAAGGAAGGAGGAAGGGGAGGGAAGGAGGAAGGAAGGAAGCAAGCAGCAATAAGCAAGACACAGCCTGAATGCTATGCTCTCTTGACATTTCTTCCACCAATTATTTTGAAATTTAGCCTCACACTTTTCAGGACATAGGCCATAACGTGAAATAAGTGGCCTCTAATTTAATTTCCAGTAGAGTCCTTGGACCTATCTGAACTTCGTGAGCTTGTTCTTAACTGTTGGCAGTTCTGGTCCTTTGACCTCCCACCAGAAAAGCCCAGTAAAGTCTGCTTGCAGGATTCTAAGGCTTCTTGAGCCCACAGACCAGTTCTAAAGGCCTAAAAGCAAATGATTTGGTTTAGTCACAGCAATGACCCCATTTCTCTGGTTCCTGAATTATAAACCAGGTGCCTTTGTGTCTGTGATATATAATGCCTCACAGAAACAGAATAAGGGGGGGGGATTTATTTGGCTCAGGATTTCACATTGTGGCAGAGTAACTCAGAGCATGGTGACAGGAGCATGTGGTGGAGGTGTTCACAGCATAGTAAACCAGAAGGGTATCACAGGAAACAGGGGCTGGTTATCAGCTTAAGAGTCCACCACAGAGTCCTGCTTCTGCCTGCCTAAGTCCACCTTCCAAAGTTCCCACAGCCTTCCAGTAGAATCACCAGCTAAACACCCAGCATTCCTGTGAGGCATATTTCAGATTCAAATCGTAGGAGTTGCATTTGTTCTTTCTCTGGTGTGAGGTTGAGGAACTTTATTTACTCAAAGTTTTAGAGCCTGTAGCTCAAGATCAGGCAGCCTCATCAGTTTGTCTGCATGGTAAATGGCATCCTGGTGGTGAGGATGTGTGCAGAGGAGATCTGTGGACAGAGTGTGTGCAGAGGAGATCTGTGGACAGAGAATGTGTGCAGAGGAGATCCATGGACTGAGTGTGTGCAGAGGAGATCCGTGGACAGAGAGTGTGTGCAGAGGAGATCCGTGGACAGAGAGTGTGCAGAGGAGATCCATGGACAGAGAGTGTGCAGAAGAGATCCGTGGAATGAGGGTGTGTGCTGAGGAGATCCGTCTACTGAGAATGTCTGCAGAGGAGATCTGTGGACTGAGAGTGTGCAGAGGATATCCGTGGACTGAGAGTGTGCAGAAGAGATCCGTGGAATGAGGGTGTGTGCTGAGGAGATCCATCTACTGAAAATGTCTGCAGAGGAGATCTGTGGACTGAGAGTGTGTGCCAAGGAGGTTTGTTGAATGAGAGTGTGTGCTAAGGAGATCTGTGGACAGGCAAAAAACTAGAAATCTAAGAAACTGGCTCTTTTTACAGCAATTCTTCTATTTTTCGGAACTGATAGGGATCTCATGAGAATTGCATTATGTCTCCTCTCAATCTGTTGCATCCTTTCCCAAGAGAAGGGCCTGCAGTGACATGGCTACACTCCCTAGGCCCTGTCTCTTGAAGGCTCTGCTATTGCTCTTCATTGTCATAGTGGCGACCAATCTCCACCAGCCAGTGGGGGACAGACAAGTTATATTCAAACTGCAGCAGTCATCAACATGTGCTCATTAACAACTCCTAATTGCCCATTATAGCAGAGTGTGGCTAACTTTAATGAGAAATTCTGATTTGTCTCTGGTTAGCAGGACTTGGTTGGAAGAGACCCCAGAAATATGGTCCGTGTGCTGTGGGGGAGTAATGCAGAAGAGGACGTGAGGCCTTTGCAAATAGTGTTGCTCAGTTCCTGCATAAAATGTTTATCTGTTTTCCTGAGATCTGAAAGTGGCTTATAGAATCCATAAGTCAAAAAGGACAACATGCAATAAAGCCGAGTAACTTCTTAGTGTCATAACAAAGTCGATGTGCCATGAGCAGCGCAAAGAGCAGTTTTCGCCCCTTAGCAGAAACATTCATGGCTCATAAGCAACGTCTGCATTTGTCAGGCGCCTGCAGAATATTTTAGCAGCACACGTTCTCTTTTGCTGTTACAAGTGTGGCCAAGGGCTTCCACGAGGAAGGGCTCAGGTGCCACCACAGACTCACTCATACTGAGAGCTGCAAAGTTATTCTGAAAAGATGAAAACCAGCGTCATGTCAGGAGGTAAACACAGATGGAGGAGGAAGAAGGAGGGAAGCCGTCCTTGCGCAGACCTGTTTGTGTCACCGCACAGACTTGGGAAGCTGCCATTGGGAAAAGGCTCGACCGTGGGTGTGAGTGTCGTTGGCCAGCGGCAGGTGCCACAGGACATTTACGTAAGCATCCACACTTCCGTGAGAGCCTGGGACTCAGTGCCCACGCTGCCTCCCCCAGAGCTGCGAGCTACCAGCTGCCAGCATGATGCGGGGGGTTGGGGGGGGGCTGGGCCCACATCTCAGCTCTGCTAGCTGCTTCTCTCACATCTAGGAGTTCAGAGCCGCAGTCGCAGATTCTCAAGGCGGCAGAGATGAGCAAGTGAAGCTAGGTTTGGGATCTGTTCCTCCTTTCATTACTCCTTTGTTGGGGAGTCTCAAGAGCAGTCATCTCACATTGTGAAACCTGGGTCACTGACTACATCCATTCCCAATGTGGGGGTACATTTTAGACTGAAGGTTTATTGAGACAAGGGGCCACCACCCCAGCCAATGCGCTGTCAGCCTATGTGGCTTCCACAAGCCTCTGGGATCTGCGGAAACAGGACTGTTTGTGGCCACTGCACAGCGGGGACCTTGAAGAATGTTGAAATGCTGATCTTAAAGGTCCCATATATTGATTCATTCTAGTTAACTCCTTTTACTTCTTTTTGTGGAAATGTTGGGTGCTGTGGAACATAAGGCAGAAACTGTTTTAGCAAGTTCATTCTCATTTTTTTTTTCTAATGCTATTTATTTACCTGAAGCTTGTGTTCTAATCTCGTCATCAGAGATAGGCGCAGAGGGAACTCCACCGTGATGATCTGAGAGTCAAGACCTCATTTCGGTTCTTTTGCTGACTCTCTCTGGCCTCTCCAATGCCCTAGTCTAACTTTTAAACACAGGGCTCTGGAACTTCAATTGTAGTTACCTTCTCATTGCCGGGACAAAAAACGGAGACAAAAGCAGCTGATGGGAGGGAAGTCACAGTCTCAAGGGGAAGCTTCATGAGGGCAGGGGAAAAGATAGAATGAACAGACTGGACGTCACCTCTGCCACAGCAGAGGAAAACAGCAGCAAGCACATGAGCCGACCTAACCCTGACAAGCTAGGGGTTAATAAAATTCAAGGTCTGCCCCCCCCACATGCCGTGACACACCTCCTCCAGCAAGGCTCCACCTCTCAGGTGCCGCCAGCTGAGGACCAGGCACTCAGGTCACATGAGTTTATGGGGGTCACCCAACTCATATCGACATGCCTGTCTCATTGTGCCACATGTAACACCCCTCACTCCCCCAGAGCCAGCCAAGAGCCGCACCTTGGCCTCGGGACCCTCAGCTCGGTGACACAGGCCCTGGCCTAACCTGGGTCCTCTGGGCTTCCTTCCTGCCACTCGTCTCGTTCCCCCTCCCCAGGCTCGGCCAGGGCTCTCGGCGTTCTCGCTTCCTCCAGAGCCTCCCTCGTCTGCTAGACTGTCGTCATCACCGTGCACATCTACATGTGTTTGTGAGAGAAATCACACTATGAATTTTATGCTTTAAATTAATAGTTTTTATAATTAAAAAGCTAAATTTAGCTGAGAGGCTTCACGGAGGCAGGCATGCTCATTATTACTGGTGTCGTTTGAATCCTAGAACTCTTTGGAAATAAATGTGGCAAATGCCTCAAGAGCCCTGAGTCATGAATCCTGTTTAACACGTAATTGAACTTCTGCAAATCCAGCCTGTAACATGAATCCCAAACTCAAGCACAACCCTACCCAGCAACATTCAAGATAGAATTATTCATAATGGCTTCAAATGGGAAAGGATTTGGATATCCCCAAATCATCCTATAATAGTAAAATGGTTTTGAAAATGGAAGTCAGTCCACTAAAATATCGCACATAGAGCAACAAGTGTTTGTGTGAAGTTGGGTGAGCAGTGAGAGGGGCAATTTGCTTAAAAGCCTACCAAGAAGGAGTGGTCAGACAGCAGCGTCTGTGGGCCCTGCCTGGATGCCACGGTTGCCCTCTATTCCAGCCTTGGGATGTCACCGAGCCAGTGTGTTGTGCTCACAGAGTCTCTGGACCAGAACGTTGCACAGAACACCGAAGGGAAGTCTGGGGTGTCACCTGGAAAGAGGTGATGGTTGGGTGACCTGGATTGGGAGCTTAGACAACCTGGAAGTTTCTTCACAGACATCAGGTTTGTGGTTGGGCAGGACTGGAGGTAGATGCTCACTGCAGCAGTTGACCTTGGGCCAGCACAGGCAGTCTCCATGGGGCCTGTGCCTCTGGCTCCATGTGCTGGACTCTGAGAAGGGCCACTCGACAGCAACTCTCCCTGGGGCCTTGGAACCGCAGGCCACTTATGATGTCACTGCAGAGGTCACAGAGGGTCACATCCATCTCTACTGACCGAAGCCATCACAGCAACCTTAGCCCTGGAAAGGGACAAGATCAAGATGATGTACCCTTTCACTCTAAGCACAGTGGTGGAAGGGGGCATTTTGTGCTTGCACCTATGAGGACCCTCAACACAGAGGTGTGGGCACATGGAGAATCTCCCCACTGCAAGTCCACGTGTCCAGGGCAGCAGACATACAATGGAGCCTCTTTCCTGCTGCCTTGTATCCACACGGTCAGCTGCAGGAGAGCATCCACTTTCACGAGATTTAATGTCCTGACTCTCCAAGCAGAAGGCACTGCTCTCTCATGGCCAGATCTACTGAACAGCACGGGCGTCAGCCCAGCTTGAAGAGCCTGCGCCAGTTCCCATGCAAGAACAGAAGTTGCACCTTACCCTGGTTTCCTGTGATTTGTTTGTAAGTATTGTTTCCTCTTTTCTTTCCCTTTGAGGATTTATAAGTAAGAAATTAAATTCCACACCAAGATTCCTGATGTGATCGCTTTACTACCCAAGACATATTATAGTCAATATTGGAAAGCTCACAGAAAACGGGTGTGAACGCACTGGCTGAGGCCGTATGGTTTGGGCCAGGCAGATGGTATGTAGGTGACTGTAAACCACAGTTCCTCCTTCTCTCCCTCTTGTCCATCCTTTCTCTTCCTCCCTTACACACTTTTTCCCTCCTCCTCTGTTCCACCCTCTCTCTCCCTTTTCCTCCCTCCCTCCCTCTCTCATCCTCTCTCTGCCTCCCTCTTTATCTCTCTCCCACCTTTTCTCCCACCCTCTCTCTTCCTCTCTCCCTTCCTCTCTCTCTCCATCTCTCTCTCTCTCCATTCCTCTCTTTCTTATACTTTTTCTTCCACCCTCTCCCTCCCTCCTCTCCATGCCCAGTCTCCAGAGGAGATGGTTGATAAATGAGGCTCTGTAAGATTGACTGGCTTGATTACTTTGCTCTGAACTGTCATTTTACTTTCTTAATTAAAGTTCTTTTTTTTTTTTTGTCCTCTCCTGAAAACACATGATTAGGCCTCAGGTTAGGTGGTACATCTTGCAACTCCTTATCCTGCTCCAATCACAACTTAGAAACTTATAATTAAGCCCACACACTTTAATGAGAAGGGGAGTTTTCTAAGAATACAATGTGATGATTCCTGAGAGAGACTTTCTGGTTTTAAAAACTTTAACTCTTTAGGTCTTCCCTGACACACAGGAGGAGGCAAGTGGGGGAAATATTAAGAAAATTACCAGGAAAAATAATAGAGTACTTGTCACACTCTGGACTGATCACTGGCATCTATGCCTGTCAAGTGTGTCCATCTAGGGGTGTCTTCCAGAGCCGAGCAAAAGCTGATGGGTGACTCACACCAGCGGATTCTGTGTGAGGCTGCCCCACTCCATGAAGAAGTGACTTCCCTCCTGGTAGCAGATTGACCTCCCTGCTAAGGGGAAAGCACAAGATAATGCAGGGCACTCATCGATCGAAAGTCCTCACGGAGCTCCAGACAGCAAGGACCCAGTGGCCATGGCAGGGGACAAGGAAGGTTGAAGGGGAGAATCCTTGGCCTGGGGTCCTGGGTTCCCTCAGGAAATGTGCAGTGATGGAAAGAAGACTGCTCAGCAAGCTCCCAGCTAGGGGGGGGCAGGAAGGAGGCGCCAGACAGGCCTCAGACTCCCAGTGGGGAGTCTTTCATCAATGAGGAGGGGTCAGTAAGAAAGTAGGCAGACCCCAGGAAGATGAGAACTAGCGAGGCCAGCTTTCTTCCAGATGCAGTTGGCACAGCCCTGTCCCTGCCTGCCAGGGCAAAAGCAGGTATCCTCTGAAGAGAGGCAGCAGAAGCCCCAACCTCAGGTGCGCTTGAACTCGTGCCTCGGTTCCTCCACGAGGGAAAAGTAGTGACCATGGTGTCACGTGCCTGCAATCCCAGCACCCGGAGGCACAGAGGCGGAGTGCCACCACAAGTTTAAAGCCAGCCTGGCATACATAGTGAGTTCCCGGCCACCAGGGCTAAACTGTGAGATCCTGTCTCCCAAACAAAAACCAAAACAGGATGTGGCTGCTGTGTCCATGGAGAGGCTGAGGGGTCAGAGCTGTGCCTGAGGCACTGGGGCACCCGAACTGCTAAGATTTCAGCATCAAAGGTCCTGGTCCCTGTCCGAGCTGTGAGCAAGGGGATATTGCAACCCATCTGGGCTCTCACCCTGACATAATCTAGATAAGACAACTATGTAAGGACGAGCCTGAACCTGGAGGCATGAAAGTGCGTGTGCAAAGCAGGGGCTGAATGACCTTTCTTATTCTCTGGGACCCACAAAGACCAAAGGGGTCTGGTAGTGAGGCTGTTCAAGGAGGAGTTAGAGTGCTCATTGGGATGGCACTGAAGACGAATTGTCCACTGAGTTTGTACTCAACAGCCCAAACATGAAGCTTTAGCACGTGAAACCTTGGGAGAGAGCCAAAGAGGCCATGTGACTATCGTGCGCTCAAGGTTCTATGGTGTTTGGTCGCTGCATGGGGAAAAGAAAGTTGCATTTTGAAAATGAAAACCAAACCAAACCAAGACAAAAATAATCAAAACAAACAGGGCCAAGCACAAGGAGAATAATAGAGAATAGAAAAGAGGTACAAAGAATCCTGATGCTGAAAATTAGGGACCGTTGAGTGACAGACCCTAAATAGGACACCCACATCACCCCCTGCAAGATTTTAGGAGTGATGAGGATGTGGGGGTTGGCAGAAAGAATGCAAGAGGTGGAGGATGGGAGGGTACCGTGGAACAATGTCTCCTGGGCATGACAGGCTCATTGCACGCATGATGTCACAGTGACTTGTTACTTGTACAACATCTGGCCTGTAATGGAGCCCAACTCTTCCCTTAGTTATTGGCAATTAATGGTTGATTCTTCAGTGGTACAGCCATGCTGCTATAAATAACCCACTGAGTAAGACCAAAATATAACCATAAAATTTGTCAAAAATAAATGAGTTAATTAAAACAAAACTATGATTGATGTATTCCAGCACTGAAAGTCAAGTTGAAGAATCTCACCAGAGAATGAGAGAACAGATGGAAACACAACAGAAGAAAATCATCAAAAGGATAAGTGATAGAAATGAAGAAAAGAATGAAAAGAAATTAGCAAAATAAAAAGTTTAACATTCATTAAATCAGTGTCCTCAAAAGCACAAGGAATGGATCAGTGGTGATCACAACGAAGCTGAAGGCTGACAAGTTCCACGGGAAGGACAGCTGTGAGTCAGCAGAGAGGAATGGATGAGTGGTGATCACAATGGAGTTGAAGGCTGAGGACTTCCAGGGGAAGGACAGCTGTGAGTCAGCACAGGGGAATGGATGAGTGGTGATCACAAGGGAGTTGAAGGCTGAGGACTTCTATGGTGAAGGACAGCTGTGAGTCAGCAGAAGGGGATGGATCAGTGGTGATCACAATGGAGTTGAAAGCTGAGGACTTCCAGGGGAAGGACAGCTGTGAGTCAGCAGAAGGGAATGGATGAGTGGTGATCACAATGGAGTTGAAGGCTGAGGACTTCCATGGTGAAGGACAGCTGTGAGTCAGCAGAAGGGGATGGATCAGTGGTGATCACAATGGAGTTGAAGGCTGAGGACTTCTATGGTGAAGGACAGCTGTAAGTCAGCAGAAGGGAATGGATGAGTGGTGATCACAATGGAGTTGAAGGCTGAGGACTTCTATGGTGAAGGACAGCTGTGAGTCAGCAGAAGGGGATGGATCAGTGGTGATCACAATGGAGTTGAAGGCTGAGGACTTCCAGGGGAAGGACAGCTGTGAGTCAGCAGAAGGGAATGGATGAGTGGTGATCACAATGGAGTTGAAGGCTGAGGACTTCTATGGTGAAGGACAGCTATGAGTCAGAAGAAGGGAATGGATGAGTGATCACAATGCAGTTGAGCAGAAGGGAATGATCACAATGGAGTTGAAGGCTGAGGACTTCTATGGTGGAGTACAGCTGTGAGTTAGCACAGGGGAATGGATGAGTGGTGATCACAATGGAGTTGAAGGCTGAGGACTTCTATGGTGAAGGACAGCTGTGAGTCAGCAGAAGGGAATGGATGAGTGGTGATCACAATGGAGTTGAAGGCTGAGGACTTCTATGGTGAAGGACAGCTGTGAGTCAGCAGAAGGGAATGGATGAGTGGTGATCACAATGGAGTTGAAGGCTGACAACTTCCATGGTGAAGGACAGCTGTAAGTCAGCTCTCCAAGAAATATCCTTCATAATGCCTTGTTTGTCCTAAACTTTTTAACCCTTGATACTCAGGGAAATTCAGCTGCTGATCGCTTTTGGCACACAAATACAAAAAATACCTTTACCAAAGCCATGTGGAAAGATCCTTTAACTTTAAAATGGAATGGCCCAGACCCAGTACTCATTTGGGGCCGAGGATCAGTATGCTTGTTTGACACCAAAGAAAATGTTGTGAGATGGCTGCCAGAGAGACTTGTAAAACAAGCTGATGATCCTCCAGTGACATCTCACATATCCAGGGAAGAAACACTTCCCTGAGAGAATCTTCCTTTTTCCTAACAGTGCAAAGCTGGAAGGACCTCAAAAATACCCTGCCCCAGAGGACACAGCCAACCTACTGGAGGGGCCGACTCCCATCCACACTGTGTTTGGCATCATTGAACCGTCCCTGGAGGATACAGGCTCGTCTGGCCATCAAGGACACACAGCTCTCTATTGGGCCCTCTGTGTCTGTGCTGTGCTCGTGTGTCTATGTGTTGCTCTCGCTTTAACCCTGCAAAGGCTTCTTTCTAGACATATATAACATAATGACAACCTTCACCTGGTGCCTGCTGTTACTGCTACATCTTCCAGCTGCTTGGCCCTCCACATTCCCATTTGCCTGGCGATTCTATCTCACAGAAAACTGTACCATCTATGATCAGACACAACAATTTGGACATGTTTTGGCTACTGCCGACTGTCCGCCCACAGGCTGTGCCAAGCCTATTTTATTAAATTTTACAGACTTTAAACATCACCCCAATAAAGTTGCTCCCATTCTGTGCTTCCTCTTCTATCAGAAGTACAACAAATGCAAAACTCATTATATTGAGGAAAGTGTCGGATGCCCTTGGCACTGGTGTACCATTTGGAGTGCCTCTATCCCCGCTGAGGGTCAAATCCTGGGCACTGGATGGTCTGGCCATAAATTCTGGTGCACTAACAGTGGGTATTCCCTCATCATCTGGGACCCCTGGGACTCGCGCTGGACCTCCATGGTCCAAGGGGCCATATATATGAACAAAATTCAAAGCTGGCCCTCTAGCAAGATCTATATTTGGCACAGCTATGTCCAAGTTCAGTCCAAGGTATACTCTAACATACTACAGGCTGAAAAAGAACTCTCCTCACAGTTACCCTCTGCCTCCCACCCCTTCTCTTGGCCAGCCCTGCTCAGAGAAGGCCTAATGGTTGCTAAAATGACAAAAATTGGTAACCTCTCTGCTTGTTTTCTGTGTGCCACCCTCTAGCGCCCTCCTCTTATGGCTGTTCCTTATCCTGCCCCCCTTAATCTTTCCTCTACTCCAGGGCATCCCAATAACCCCATCCCAGAAGTTCCATTATTTTCTGACTTTCTTCGTGACAAATTACCCTTTTGCTATGGAGGCAATTCTTCCCTCTGCAATAAGACTCTCTCCCTTAATTCCTCCACAGTCTATGCCCCTGAAGGCTTCTTTTTTTGGTGTAAAGAAACCCTGTACAATATCTCCAGATCCCTCTCTGACCAACTTTGCCTTCCAGCAACCTTGGTGCCACAATTGACACTTCAGACTCCTGCTGAACTTCTGGAACCAGCCTTCCATCCTGCCGAACGTCAGAAGAGAGCTGTCTTCCTCCCCCTTGTGGCAGGCATCTCCCTGGCAACCTCCATAATGGCTGCCAGCCTTGCCGGAGGAACCCTAGGCCACTCCCTGGTCTCTACAGCACAATTGTCCCAACAATTCCAATTAGCCATAGAAGCTTCTGTAGAGTCCCTCTCCTTCTTACAAAGACAGATAACATCAGTCGCCCAAGTAGCTTTACAAAATCGGAGAGCACTAGATCTGCTCACTGCAGAAAAGGGAGGCACTTGCCTCTTTCTGGGAGAGGAGTGTTGCTATTACGTTAATGAGTCAGATCTGATAGAAACCCAAGTAGAAAAATTACATGCGATCAGCCTAGATCTCCCAAAACAAAAATTTTCCTCAGCTGCCAATGATTGGTGGGAGTCCTCCCTATTCACCCTTCCCATGCCCCTAGTCAGACCCCTAGTTAGCCTAATTCTCATATTCATGCTAGGACCATTTTTTATCAACAAGCTCGTTCACTTCATCCGACAACAGACTGACAGTATCATTGCCAAGCCCATGCAAATCCACTATCATCAATTGGACCTGATTGATCAGGGCCTCGATGCGCCAGGTGACTCCCTTTCCTCTCCTGGTTGCCATCGGTACCAGGACACCTACTTATCTTAATCCTCTCACTCATAATCGGACCCGTTATTATACTTAAAATCATGTCTTTTATATGTCAACAGATTAAAGCCATTAAGATGCAGCCTTTACAGGTCCATTATCACAGACTGGAGCTGGCGGATCAAGGTGTTGCCACTGAAGACCTACCGCCTGCAGCTGTCACTCTCCCTTGATCTTACATTCTGTACTTATTTACTATACTGCTGTCCTCTACACCTCTGCTATCGCTGCAGTCTATCTGTCATGGCCAAATAGCTAACCCTCCTTTAGGAGCTGCGTAGGATTCAGACCTATGCATATCAGTTCACAATAAAGTGAGTGCAATATGGGCACCAACATGGGTGTGAGGCAAAGCACCACAAGGGAAGGTCCCTATCTGACCGCTTCTGAATTCCCTGAGAGAAAAACCTGACTTGCATGGAGGTTGGTACCATAACTGTTATCACTAAGGCCATGCCTCACTCTCCAGCCACATAGTCCCTGCCCCCCCCCCTCCAAAAGGTACCAAGGGCCAAAGATTGTGGGAAAAAGACATCCCCATAGGAGGAGTCGGGTCCCTACTCCCCCAGTTGGTTAATGCCCACCGCTGTAAAGTGGGCCTCCCCCTCTTTTTGTATAAAAGAAGGAAGGAGATGTAACAGAGACTGCCATATAGCAAGTTAAGTTTTTACTTCCTCACCTAATACTCAACTACCAGAAACAATGGGATCGTACACCTGGCTAAACACTCCCCCATCCTGCCGGTAGCTGATGAAGAAACAAAGGCATTGCAGTTTAACTATTGTGATCTTTGCCCTAACTACGTCCCCTTCCCCCTACAACTCCTTGCCCTGACCACGACCCCTTCCCCCTACAACTCTATATAAACCTACATGTAAGAATAAACTCTCAAGGCTGTGACAAACACCTAGCATGGTCTCCATCTTGTGTCTGTTTGCCTTCTTTCACCCAGGTTAGCTTCTCCTCGAGTCCTTGTTCAACTCCCCACTGGCCGAAGCAGCATCTGTCTCTCTTCCTGCATCTTTCTTACTCAGCAAGCCAGGGCTTGGGATCACCCCACCTCTTCACCACACAGTAGAATAAGGTTGGACAGAAATACATGGTGCAGGGGCTGGAGGGATAGCTTAATGGTTAAGGTGTTTGCCTGCAAAGCCAAAGGATCCAGGTTTGATTCCCCAGGACCCACGTAAGCCAGATGCACAAGAGAGTGCACATGTCTGGAGTTTGTTTTCAGTGGCTGGAGGTCCTGGCACTCTCACTCTCTCTGTGTCAAATAAATAAATAAATATAAATATTTTAATACATGGTGCACTCTCCTCTCACCAAATCTATGACCACTGGCTGGATGGGGCCCTGACCACTGTGTAGCCATGGTATCACCCTTAGAGGTCACCAATCTACACCTCTAGATTGGGACCCAATCAACTCTTCTTCCACCTTGCATCTCACCTAATTTCTTTGCTATAGTTTCACAAAGAAAATGGAAATAAGCAGAGAAGACTTGCAGCAATTCCCTAGCCTCTTCTACAAGGCCCACTAACTGAGCGATCTGGCGTCCTTTATTCCCTCTTCTGTTGTATAAGCCCACATCTCCTGGGGCTCACAGGCACTGCCTGGATAATTCTCCCTTCTCTCATTCATAATCAGTATCTTACTCCCTACTGGGTCATTTCTATCAGCAAGAAGGCATGCTATAATTTTTGAGACTTTTAAGAAGTGACCTTCCTGTCATTCCACTTTCCCTTCCAGCAGCTGTCCTAATTTTGCTCGTGAAATGACAGAAATCGGGAGTTTGCAGTATGTCAGTGGTCTCTGGGGAAGGGCACAGGTGGTGTCAGTGCCACAACCTAGGCTGGGCTCTGAATGTTCCCCCTTTGCGTCCTGCAGCTGCTCTCTACTGAGCGCCTGTCCTGTGAGACACCCTTGCACGTGTCTGGAACCACAGCTGGTTCTCTTCCCTCATCATCCCTGTGGGATTTCCTCTCATCTCTGACCCCCAGACCTCAGCTGCCTGGCTTCTGTCCTCCCAGCCTGATCCTTATCTCTGGACTTGGCTCTCTCCTGAGTATCATGATTTTACTCTAGGGTCCCTTATTGATCAACATCACAAGCTCTGGGTTTGCTTTTGCATGTGGATGTGTATATGGTGTGGGAATATGTATAAGGGTGTTTGCGTGTGTGTGTGTGTGTGTGTGTGTGTGTGTGTGTGTGTGTGTAGGCCAGAGGTTAACATCGGGTGCCTTCCTCGAACATACTCCATCTTATTCATTGAGAAGTTTCTCCTGCTTGAACTCAGAGCCCACAGATTTGACTAGTGCAGTGAGCCGGCTTGCTCCAGGATTCCTGGTATCCATCTCCTGAGTGCTAGGGTTACAAGTGAGCCACCACACTTGCCCAGCATTTAGGAAGGTGCTGGAGATCTAAACTCGGGTCCTCACGCTTGTGTGACAAGTGCTTTACCCTCTAAGCCATCCCCTCAGCCCTGAGCTCTAGATTTTATGCCTCACCTCCTTCAGAGTGCCTCCACTCTGACTGGCACCTCAAGCTTCCTATATCCACAAAGCCCCTCCTGATGGCCCCTTGCTACATCCTCCCCAGCTCCCCTTCTCAAAGTAAGTGGCTACCCATGCACCAGCCACAGGGATTCAAGACCGTGAGCTAGCTGCAATATGCTTTCTCTCCCTCTGCCCATTCCATTTCTCAGCTGATCCTGGAGGCCCTGTCCTTCAGTTTATACAGACTCTGCTTTCTGGAAGTCTAGGACTGGGGAAGTCTAGCACATGGTGTGAGCTCAACCAGGGATGCTTGTGGGTCCGTACTTCTCATTTGAGCCCGAAGAGGAATGTACTCTAAGCTCTGAGAACGGTGGTCTCCTGGGTCAGGTGCGGGTGGGAATGGCTGTCTTCTGAGAGGAGGAAGGGATGAGCCTGTAAGAGCCAGGGTCGGTGGCCGCGGGTGGTGGGGTGGGGAGCCTCTTCACTGTCCCAAATAAACAGAAACAACTATCTTCATTTGCGAGAAAGAAATGCCACCAGAAGCTTTTCTGGGAAGCTCACAGCACCCAAGAGTGGAAGCGTTGACAGTGTGCTGTCATCTCCCCGTGTGACGGGTGCAGGTGAGGGTGGAGCAGCTCCCGCTGTTCCAGGCTGAGTGACATGAGCGCATGCGTTAGCCTGCCAGGGAGTGGCTAGGTGCAACCGAAGTTCTGAAGCTGGCCAAAGACAAGAGGAAGAAAAAGGGGGGAGAGAGAGAGAGAAGGAGAGAGGGAGAGAGAGAGAGATCCAGAGCTGGCTCCACTGTGTGAACAGAAAGGTTGCAGGAAGTCCTAGAGGTCAGGGCAGCCATGCAGCCTGGGCCAGGCAGGGCAGGAGCCAGGAGAGCCTTCTTAATATTGTCAGAAATGTCAGTATTAGCCAGAAACAAAGAACCACAGGAGAAAGAAAGAAAGAAGAAAGAAAGACAGAGAGAAAGAGAGAGAGAGAGAAAGGAAAGAAAGAAAGAAAGCAAAAAAGAAAGAAGAACGAACTCACTGAGACTCCCCTGAATTTAGCCATCACACAGCGATCTGAGTCACTACTGAGAAACTAGGGTGATATTTCAGAGAAGTGGGAAGGAGGGACCTGGCTTCAAGAAGATGAGCCTGTGAACCAGGCTGAGCCTTGGACTCTCCTCTCTGCAGGAGTCAGTGATGAAGCCCGAGCAGGCAAGAGGCTTGAGAGACCTCCCAGCTGCACCTCCGTGAGGAGCATGAGGAGGACTCCAGGGAACCCTTTGATCTCATCCCTGGCCACAATGTGAGCAAGGTTCAGAAGTCGCCGTGACCCTCGTCAGGCTGCATTTTAACCAAAGCCCTGCTTTCCTCCAGTTCAAAGAATGACTATGGGCGGGGGGGGGGGGACCCAGCTTTTCTGAATGTCCCCTGCTTCAGCACACCTGGTGCTGTGGGGAGCAGCATGTTCCCAGAAAGGTGTGCTGAAGGCTTGGCTCCCAGGACTGTCTGGAGATATGGTCTGAGATGCAATTATGATGAGGCCTTACTGAGCCCAGGTGATTTTAATCCAGTGGTGGCTATGACTAGAAGGAGAAAGTGGGCACAAAAGAAGGCCTGGCAGAGACAGACACGGGCATTGGCACAATGACCCCTGCTGGGCAAAGCCTGCTGGAATCGGATCTAGAAGGCTTGAGAGCCTGTGGGTATCTCCATCGCAAGCATGGAGTGAGGACATTTGGATGTCGTACGTTCCTGGCTTGTAAGCTTTGTCCCAGAAACAGTACCCTTGTCCACACAGGACAGGAAAAGGCAGGAAGGGTGGAAGGTGACGGGGTCAGAGAAGTGGCACATGCTCTGAGGACTAAGTGGGAAGGGCCAAAGGAGAGAGCAGGCCGTGAGAGAGAAAGGACAGCAAAGAAAGAAACGCTGCCTGCAAGTCAAGGCCAGGGCTGCGGACTCCCAGCCTGACGCTGCTGTCCACGAAAAGCCAGGCCAGGGCTTGGAATCTGCCAAGTGGGCGACCAGTGAGAAGAAATGCACCAGCACAAGGCTGGCAGAGCTCATGGGGGCTCGTGGAAGCATGAAGCAGGGTCTCGGTTCCGGACCCTTGGGAGGGCCCTTTCAAGGGACTATCCATGCATGTCCTCAGCGCCCAAGGACACTGGGATGGGGTGGGGTCTCAGAATCCTGGAAGGGAGCCAACGTGCAGGACCCATCCGATCCATGATAAGGGACCTGGGACGGTTGCTTGGACATCTGCAGCCAAGCACTGGAGGCAGGGTATGAAGGGACACTCGTTCTTCGCCAGCCCTGGAGAGCACACGTCTGCAGTAAACAAGTCCAGGGCAGTCCCGTCTCAGGTAGCAGGCAGTCGGGGAGAACCCTGCGTCCCCTCTTCAACCTGTGGTGCTCACGGGCTGTTCTTGGCATTCCTTGGCCTCTGCCTCTGTCTCCACATATTCCCCATGAACCTGTTCCTCTGTATCAGGACAGCAGTCACAGGGATAGGACCCTAAGCATAGCTCCCAACTTGACAGGGTCCAGAATCTCCATGGGAAAATCTCTGCGGGGCGGGGCACATGTGTGACAGGTTTTCAGGATTAGGTTATTGTAACGGTGCTGTGGTAAGGGCTGAGTCCTGGAATGCACAAGGAGGAAGCAGGTGAGCGTGCAGCCGCACTCACCCGTTCCCCGGCTGAGCATGGAGGGCGACCACGCCCCTGCTGTCATCCCTGCCAGCTGTGAGGGCTGGAAGGCCCCTGGCCTGTGAGCAGAAACAGCCCTTTCCTCCTTGAGTTGTCTTCATCAGGTATTTTGCCACCAAAACAAGAAAAGCTACTGGGCTGAAGAGATTGCTTAGCAGTTAAGGAGCTCGCCTGCCAAGCCTAAGGACTCAGGCTCAATTCTCCAGTACCCAGGGTGGTGCGTGCATCTGGGGTGCTTTGGAGTGGCTGGAGGTAGTCACATGCCCATTCTCTTTCCCTCTCTCTCTCTCTCTCTCAGATAAATAAAAAAAGCAACTAAGACAGGTGCAGTTTGCTCTAGGTAGACACAGCTTATCTAATTATACCCACAAAACCCTCTGCTCAAATGTTCTGGGGTAAGGGTGGAAGTGAATTCTACAGAGAACTCTTGGCCCAGGACAAACCTTGTAGCAGGCAGCCCATCTTCTGAGGCTGGGGCTCCGGACCCCACACCCTTCTGCTTGGCTCACTCCCCCATTATGTGACGAAGACTTCTTCCAGGCACGAAGTTGTGGGATAGTGCCGGTCCCTTGAGAATACTGAAAATGGACAGAGAAATGGCACGGTTAGTACTGTACTAATGCAGTGTTAACAATAAAACTGTAGTTGAGCAATCTGTAACTTGCAAATATGGGCCATTTTTTTTTTTTCTAGTGCAGTTGTGTGCAGAAATCCTATTGGAAACCCAGTGACGATGCCTGTGTCATGTATATAATGGAGTCATGAAACCTGGTTGTTTTAAGAACTCAAATACTTTTCACTGAATGGGCCATCTCTCTCCTCCACTGCAATGACAAATGTTCCAGGCCTGGCTGCTTAGGAGTGAAGTGGGGTCTCTCTGTGGTTATTCGTCTCTTCTAGCTCCTCCCTGACGGGGCTCGTGTGTTCTTCTTGCTCTTTACACAGCATTATCCGTTTCCCTGTGACACCTTTTGCTACTGAGGACGACAGCTATGCAGCATGGGTCCCACGCAGTCTTTTAGTGTGGGTGTGAATTCTCTTCTGACAGAAAGTAAGCCGGTTATCACGGCTCCTCAGACACACGGGGCTACTATTCCTGTCACCTTTCTGTGACCTCCGGCTTCGGGAAGTGGCTTGACTTCCGCGCCTCCTGGCTGCTGCAGCTCAGTTCTGTGGGCCCAGCACCTAGCCCTGTGTACCCAATACCCCCCCCCCCAGAAGCTTGAGTTACATGGCACAGTGGGCTTACTCATGGCCTTCTTTTTCTTTCATGAATCAGAATGACATAACTAGTCAAGCATTTTATTGTGAAATTGGGGACATAGGGGTTGCTTTCTCTGTTTCAAGAAATGTCAGATTAAGGTGCGTGCATCTATATCTGTAAAAGGCCCTGAGGATACTTCTTTTAAGTAAAATGGTCCTTTCAGTTGCTTTCATTCAAAAGTGCCGCATTTCCTGCTGCAAAGAGCTCACTTGGGCTCTGCCTCACTCATCCCCATCCATCAGCCGATCAGGCAACAGCTGCGAGCTTCACTCAGAACGCCAAGGCCAAGCCTTTCAGAGAGGCTCCCTGCGGCGGAGAGCAGGCTGAGGCTCTCAGCATCACAGGCAGCCAGGTCCTCAGCATCCTGGTCCCCGCCACGCTGCGCCTGGGCCCTCCTGCTCCACATTCACTGAGCTCGGGGCCATTGTCCACACAGTTGGCTGGCAACATGCATTCCTACCATTAGGGATAACAGACCACTGTGCCTCCAGTGGTTATGGTCTGAAGTGTTAGCTCTAGAGATCTGAGGTGGAGAACTTAGGTGTTTGTGGTGATGACAGGAGCGTGGATGGTGTCCATGGTGATGACAGTCGTGTCTGGAATGGAGGGCTGATGCTGACGGTGGCAGTGATGTTGTGGAGGCCATGGTAGAGAAGACTGATTATAAAGGAAAGATGGTGGTGGGACAATGAGCTGTGGTAAAGGTGATGACAGCCATGATGTGGAAAGGTAGGGTGGTCATGACATTCAGAAAGCTTATTATACATGGCGCCTGATCTCTTTTAAGCTTTAAGCTCTTGTACATAGCTGGTTTGGGAGTGTTGGACAATGACTTGGGAATAATTTGGAAAAACCATTATGTACCCCTTGGAAAGGCCCTACTTCTCATGGGATTGGCCTCTTATGCCAAAGTAAAGATCTCATTCTGTCACGTTGCAGGCTTTGAAAGCCTTCCTCTGCTCTGGGAAGTCTTAGCTCGGGGTTAAGATGAGGCTGCATAGCTTAAGGGAAACCAGCCACAATTCTAAGTAAGTATAGGGATAGGAAGTGGCGAGAACAATGGGCAAAGGCTGGTGGTCAGCTGGCATCCTGATGAGTCAGCAGCCACCATCTTGGTGGTTAGTGTTTTCTTAGAATTTTAGCCTGGACTGGAATTACCTGATTAGTCATGATGCCAGGGCAGGTTGCTGTTTACCTCTGCTAGAGGCCACATTTCCCCGAGTACACTGCCTACAACTCAAGCTGCTGGACTGCTAATCTCTATCACGGTGAGCCCGTGAGGGTCAGAGGGTGAGGCTGAGGACGGGTACAGCGTCTGCAAGTTTGTGCAGCGTGTCTAGTGCGCATCCTTGGGCGGGAGTGCTCCCTGCCAGTGTCAGCCACGTTAGTGGGGGAGAAGGAGCCGATGGGGAGGCGAAGGAACAGTGCACCTCATGATTGCCCTGCTGCCCGCGCTGGGCAGGGCTTCTCCCCACAGGCCAGGCCAAGGACAGAGGGACATGGCTCAGGGCACTGGAGCTCCAGGAGGTCTCCACAGAGCCACACTTGTCCAGCCATATTCTCTGAAGCCTAGAGCATCCAGCATGTGGGTCTCCACAGGGGTTCTTTCCAAAAGTACTCCCCTCTACAGGTCTCTGAACCACTTGTTAGTGGGGGATTAGCTGCCTGACCCTCAACAGAGCCCAGCTTTTTTGAGGGTCACATTTTCCATCTCTAAGAGGAGTTCTGACCCCACAATCTTCTACTCTTCCTTTAAAGTTTATATAAGCAAACCCTATGACTAGTCAGTCCGTACTTATATATAATACATTATGTATTGTAAGATATATAATTAATATATAATTACATAATCTAAGTATTTCAAAATGGCCCATCTCCTGCATAGATCAAGAGAGAATCTAACTTTTCGAAGTATCTGGAAATCCTCCTGCCAGGTGCTTGTGTCTGGGTCCAGTGACACGGCGACGGTAAAGCCGTGGCAGGCTCTTGGTGAGTGACTTCAACAGGTCCTCTTCAGAGCGCATCTGTCCTTCTGCTCGGACCATGCTGTCAGAGTGCACGTTTCATTTCACGTCTGTCTGCGTTTGACACCACGGAGAAAGTCTGCTTCTGGCTGTGGAGCTGGAAAGCACCGGAAAGTTAACATCTGAGCGCACCACTTACTTACGTCCCTTGAGAACTCCTCCTTGCAGTTTGGAACCAACTTAAAATATTTATTTATTTGCCAGGAGAGAGAAAGAGTAAGAGATGAGGCTGGGGCAGGGAGAATGGGTGTGCCAGGGTCTCCAGCTGCTGCAAACAAACTCCAGATGCACGCACTACCTTGTGCATCTGGTTTTACATAGGTACTGGGGAATCAAACTCCAGTCGCTGGGCTTTTCAGGAAAGTGCCTTAACCGCTGAGCTGTCTCTACAGCCCCTTGGGCCATATTATGATTTGTGTCCTTTAAATCAGATGCTGCTCACAGAGTCTGTGTTTGTTACTTCAAGGCTTAAATCTCAGGGGATTCATAAATGGAACTTTGAACATGAGAAAGAATATTGGGGGCTGGGGCAAGCAGGAGAACCCGAGTTCAGTTCCCAGAATGCTTGTAAAAATTCCAGGTGAGGTAGAGGCAGGAGACCTCTGGGTTAGCTGGTCTACTGTAACTGGTGAGCTTCACACCAAGGAGAGATTTTAAAAAAAAAACACAAAGAATGGTGGACAATATTCCTGAGGAATGACATCCGGGGTTGTCTATGGCGTCCACAAACATGTGAACAAATACACACATATATACATGCATTAAGAGAAGACTATCAGGGCTGCAGAGATGGCTCAGTGGTTAAGGCACTTGCCAGCAAAGTCTAAAGACTGGGGTTTGATTCCCTAGTACCCATGTAAAGCCAGATGCCCAAAGTGGCACAGGCATCTAGAGTTCATTTACAAAATTTAGAGGCCCTATTTTGTACATTCTCTCCTTGCAAATATATAAAATAAACTACTTTTTTTTTAAAAAAAGAATATTAATATTTTGAGGGACCAGTTAGTTTTCCCTGGGCTCCAACGCTTACTTCAGCTCCACTCACAAAGGTCAAGATATGCAATAAACTCAAAGTCCTTTGACAGATGAATGACAAAGAAAATGGGTTATGCATACAGAATGTAAACTACTCAATGTTAAGGAGAAGGATACTATCATTTGGAACACCACATATTGCCTTGGAGGATGTGAATCTACGTAGCCAGGCAGTGATAGACACGAGACAGCTCACTTACATGTGAAATCACCAAAGCTGAACTCATCGAAGGCTGAAGCGGTCAGCTCTGGGTGGAGATGATTGATGAACACACCTGAGGTTGACCTCTGGCTTCCACATGCACCTACGCACGCATGCACCTGCATATACATGGGTTCTACACACATACATGCACGCACATATGCAGCAAGGGAGAATCTTATGGAAATAAGCAAAATAATTGTCAGGAAGAGTTTTAACACCCTTTTGGTAAAGTTACTATGTTGCAGATGGCACATCTTAGAATACTCTGGATGCTTGTATCAGCGACTTGCTCCCTTGGGCTGGACTATCTGACCAGAAACAACTGAAGTAAGGCAGGGGTGACGCCAGCTGACAGCTTCAAGTTGAAGTTCCCAGTGAGGAAGTCATGGTGACGGGAAGGGGAACAGTGCCTGCCAGTCACATTGTCAGGCAGGAAGCAGAATAGTGACATTAGGCTATGAAACCTCAAGACCAGCTCTGAAGATTCCACCTCCGGTGGGGGAGCACATAAGCCTTTGGGGGGTATTGTACAGTCAGTAAGGAAAGTGAAAGAGAAAAGCAAAGGAGAACGCGGGGCTTGAGCTCAACAGACAGAATGTGTATTGAGAGGTACAGCAAGGGGCAGCCGCCTTCCCACGGGATAAAGGCTGAGCACTGAGCCAGGCTGGGGTTCAAACTTATAAGGAGAATCCTAAGACAAGCAGACTGAACCAGCTGCAGATCCAAGGGAAGTAGATAAGGAATCAAAGTTATTTGTGTCTGTTGCAGCTGCAGATCCAAGGGAAGTAGATAAGGAATCAAAGTTATTTGTGTCTGTTGCAGTCAGGTTCACATTGCTGGTAGAAGTCATCCAACCAAGAGTAGCTTTGGGAAAAGAGGGGTTATTTTGGCTTACAGACTGGACAGGAAGCCCCATGATGGCAGTGAAAATGATGGCATGAGCAGTGGGCAGACATCACCCCCTGGCCAACACCAGGTGGACAATAGGAACAGGAGGGTGTGCCAAACACTGGCATTGGGAGCTGACTATAACACCCATAAGCCCACCCCCATAAACCACTCTCTCCCAGAGACGTTAATTCCCAAATCTCCATCAGCTGGGAACCTAGCATTCAGAACACCTGTTTATGGGGGACACCTGAATCAAACCACCACATTCTGCCCGGCCCCCATAAACTGATAACCATACATGATTTAAAATGAAATGCATGCATCCAACTTTAAAAGGTCCTATGGTTTTTATGAATCTTAATGATGTTCAGACATCCCCATAATCCAAGATCTTTTAACTGAGCCATAATACCAAAAAATCCCCCCCCCCAAACCAATAATGGCACAGAATAAACATTCACACTACAAAAGATGGCATTGGGCATAGCAAAGAAATACTCAAGCAATACATGATTTAAACAGGGCAAACACCAAACTCTGGAGCTTCAAGTTCAACAACTCTACTTAGTGACAAATTTCCAAGTCCGATAATTCTAACTTGCAACAAGTCTCTGGAGTTCAAATTCTGCCCCTCCAGCTAGGCTACTCACAGTCCTGGTGTTATGCCAAGACCCCTGACCAGGAGCAAAGTTCCCTGGTCACTCGGGAGTCACCTAGAGAACCGCCACAGAAGCCGAGACACTCGAATGTAAAAGCAGCAGGTTTCTCTATTGCAAGCCTAGGCCTGGTCTCTGTCCGCACAGTCTGGCACAGCAGTAGTGAGGAAGAGAGCCCCTTTATTTTGGGGGCAAGGGTTCATATAGGAATTCGAACAAAGAAGTAGGGGATAGATACATGATGGGTTGATTTAAACAGTTCTGATTGGCTTGGGGTTTCAGTGGGCAAAGCTGGGGGCAGGAGCTAGGGGCACTCCAGGCAGATGAAGTAATCTCCATTGTCTTTGAAGTGAAGATTCCTCAGTTTCTTATCTATGCAGGTGGTCAGAGGCCAGAGCCCCCCCACAGTGGAGTGTTTCTGCAATGTCCTTGAAGTGGAGATTCCTCAGAAACTTTAGGGGGAAAGGCAGCAATTGAGCAGGCAAGCAAAGTTTACAGAAGTAAAGGCCAGCATATTACCCAGCTAGTTCTCTATCTAAGTCAGGCCTGGGCCTTTTTACTTAAAATGGTTATGTTTGGTTTCTCACTGGAAAACTTCATCGGGGCCAGCAGCTTTCCGTAGCAGCCATCTCATGGTCCTGGCATCTCCACTGGGTCTCCACTGCAATCCATGGTTCATCCTAATGGCTTCATGGGGTCTCTATGCAGGCAACCAGCAAACCTGCTTTACACTACCCGTGGCCATTTCCAAAACACAAGACCATGTTGCAAACACAATGACCCTCTCTTTCCTGCATTTATTATACTCCACAATACCAGGTAGGGTGCCAATTTGTTAATCCAGGGGGGAACTTTGAAGAACAGGACACTCCTTGAGCACTCAGGCCCCTTCAAGAGAGTCTACATTCTTCCTGTTGCTCCAACGCAGGTCAGCTAGCCCAGTCTCAAAGATTGTAATCTCTCAATTGCAGCTGAATGGGCAGCAGTTCACCCAATGATTTTTCTTTCTATGCTGTATCCCTCTGCTCACACCAGTTCATCTCTACACAAAACAACCCTGCACAACTTCTCAGGACACAAGCATAACAGCAAGCTTTTCACACAAACTGCTAGCCCAGTCGAAGCAAAGCTTTTTCTTACCCTCATAAACCAAACCTCACAGTCCATAGTTCTTACTGCATTCAGGTCTTTCAACTCTGACCAGAATAGTCCATCAAGCTGTACTTAGAGCACTGCAAGGCATCTCTTAGGCCAAGGTTTCAAATCCCTCCTCATTCCTCCTGAAAATCAGCTCCAAAAGGCCAAAGACACACAGTCAGGTGTCTAGCAGCAACCTCACTCTTGGTGCCACTTTACTATTGCAGTCAGGTTCACATTGCTGGTAGAAGTCACCCAATCAAGAGCAGCTTTGGGATAAAAAGGTTTATTTTGGCTTACAAGCTCGAGGGGAAGCCCCATCATGGTAGGGGGAAATGATGGCATGAGCACAGAGTGGACATCACCCCCTGGCTAACATCAGGTGGACAATAGGAACAGGAGGGTGTGCCAAACACTGGCATGGGGAAACTGGCTACAACACTCATAAGCCCACTCTCAACAGTACACTGCCTCCAGGAGATGTTGATTCCCAAATCTCCATCAGCTGGGAACCTAGCATTCAGAACACCTAAGTTTATGGTGGTCACCTGAATCAAACCACCACAGTGTCCTTGCTCAGAATAGGCATTTTTTTTGCAGAATTGTCTAGGGAGGACTGGATGTCTCCACTCTTTACAGCCTTCTAATCTTAAGGTTAGTGATTAACTCTTTAGCTTCCTCTAGTTTTCAGGGTAGGCTATTAACCCTTCACAGTCAAATTACAACCATGAAGAACTAAGTCTTGCTGTGTCTGGAGGAGACAGCTTATGGAATTCTGTGGGCTGTTCATGGACAAGTGTTTTGGTGGGCTTCTGTCTGCTGGGAGCTGTTCATTTCAATGTGTGTGAATGACCAAACCACACAAGACCTCTGAAGCAAAGTAAAAGTTTCATTTAGGAAAGACCTGAGCTGTCAGGCTGTCTCATGAGAGATAAACACAGCACCCCTGGGTTTGCAAAGGTTAGGTTTTATAAGGCCTTATGCTGGGTGGGGGGATAAAGGCATGTGGGGATCATTTGTGAAGTTAGGTAGGGGAGTTTCTTCAGGGGCATTTTTTTGTTAATCACAAGATGGTGGTCAGGGAATTAGGGTATGTCACCAAAACAGAGGTCTGGTGGCTCTTAATGTAAGGTGAACAAGGAACTTTGGCCTAGGAGCAAGGGGAAACAATGGGTCAGGTGGTTTCTGAGGAACGCAGTCAGCCAGTCTTGTATTTTCCCATAAGGCTGCATCTCATCTCCTCACTCATCACAATTTTGTCATCCACCACAGCTCCATCTTGGGACCTGGTCCGACGTAACATTCAGAACTTCAGAGCCCCCACCAAGAGAGGCCAGGCAGCTTCATGTGCTCATGCAGACCTGGCCCCTGCCACAGTAGGGATAACCATGGGTGGTGGTTGAGAGGATCAAATTTGCTCCAGTTTACAGCGAGGCCTATGTTTCAGTTTCCCGGAGAGGCAGGCAAGACTTCATGGAAAAATCACAAACAAAGGGCTGTTAATCAACAGCGACCCCGACATGTGTCCAGGGAAGGTAGCTGCCCAGGGGCCTGAGTCAGTTCCTGCAAAGTCTCTAAAACATGTCTAAACATGTTCAAGGATGGTAAAATCTGGGCCACAGCCAATCAAAGGTGTACAAATGTAACTGCTGCTTTCTTAGCCAATCACATTAGAAGATGACTAACCCTGCTACGATTCCCCTAGCTGTGCTTAAAAGCACCCTGTGGGCTCCTCTCGGGGTTGCCATTTTGTATGAATGGTTGACCCCACATGCTGGCTTATTCTGCAGAATAAACGCTCTTTGCTTTTACATACTATTTGAGTCCAGGGTCTTTCTTCAGCGATTCTCAGACCCTTACATTTGGGGGCTCATCTGGAATTGCTGGAGACCCCTAAGACTCGATAGTGGAGCATTTCTAGGGGAGCAATTGGTTCTCTGCTGATTGGTGGGTTGAGGCGCCCCTCTGTACAGTGTGTCTTTTTTCTGCTCTGTTCTTTATTTTTCCTGTAGATCTGGTGTCCAGACACAATCTTGAGGCCCATGAAGGTCAGGCAGATGTGCCAATTATTACCTCCAGGCCAGGGGATTCTGAGGATGCTCCAGACCCCTCTGTTGGAGCCCGAGAGCTCCAGTCTGACTCTGGTGTTGGTAGATACTGATAGGTCGTGCTCATCTGGCGGAGCCCGTTTATGGGGTAGGCGCTCTCAGCATCGTTTTGCTTTCTTTTTCACTCCCTGGGAGGTGTGTTTCTGTGTCTGTATGTCTGCGTCTTGTTCGTCCTTTTCTTCTTTCTTGTGAGACACCATGGGACAAGTGGCGAGTTCTACCCCACTGGACCTAGTCCAGTCACACTTCAAGGACTTCCGATGCCTGGCGGACAATCTGGTTTTAACAGTACGGCAGGAAGACGACCCATCTTTTGCAGGAATGAATGGCAGACTTTCAATGTGGGATGGCCAGAGGGAGGCACCTTCCACCTTCCCACCAAGTTAAAGCTTTTACAGGTGCTCTTCACGACTGAGGAAAGAGAACGGGTGCTAGCCACAGCCCAAAAGTCAGTTCCAGGGCCAAATGGCCAGCCCATGGTGGTCCAGGCAGACAATGACATGGTTTTTCCTTTGATTTGCCCAAACTGGGGCTCTAACGACCCTGCAGTTAAGAAGAGGCTGAAGGTCTACTGCCAGATTCTAATGGGTAGTGTCTGTGAGGCCACCAGAAGGCCTATAAATTTGTCTAAAGTAGGCCAGATCATACAAGGTAAGGAGGAAAGCCGAGGGGCCTTCCTAGAGTGACCGTTGGAGGTCTGCTGGACTTACACACCCCTCAACCCTGAAGCAAAGGAAAATCAGTCAGCTGTGAACATGGCTTTTGTCAACCAGATGGCGCCAGACATCTGCAGGAAGCTCCAACGACTGGATGGATTTGTGGGTAAGCAAATGGAAGAGCTTGTAGCCATAGCAGAAAAGGTCTTCAACAATAGGGAGACTCCAGAAGATAGGCAAACAAAAGGACTCGCCAGAGTACCACTGGCAGCTACAGGGAGAAAAAGATCTGATCCTTGAGAATTAAGAGATACAGCCTATGAAAGGGGAAAAGGCAAACAAACCCCTCAAAATAAGGAGGGACTACCCTGACTCCAAAAAGACCAGTGCGCTGGGAGAATGACTGTCCCAGAAAGCAGAGGGAGAAAGGAGCTATACTTGGAAAAATTAGGGGAGGAAATTCTAGGAGTATGGGCAGAAAAAAAAATCAGATGGGGCTAACTAAACATAGGGTCCCAGTTCTGGTACAACTGAAAGCTGATGCTAGTCTGGCCCGAGTCCACCAGTACTCCATGTCTTAAAAAGCGAAAGTGGGGATAACACCTCTCATAAACTAACTCTGGAAACAAGTGATATTAGCTCTTTGCCAGTCTGAACATCCCCCTTCTGCCAATAAGAAAACCCCACTCCAACGACTACAGACCTGTGCAGGACTTAAGGGACGTTAACGAAAGAGTAGAAGACATTCACCCCACAGTGCCCAATCCATACATCCTGCTGAGCAGCTTGCCACCTGAACAGATGTCTATACAGTGTTGGATCTTACAGACACATTCTTCAGCCTGCCACTGGCTCCAGCTAGCCAACCTTTGTTCACCTTTGAATGGAGCAACCTGAAATGTGATTTCAATGGACAGCTGACCTGGACTAGGCTACACAAGGGCTTAAGAACTCACCCACCATCTTTGACGAGGCACTCCATGAAGACCTGGGTGAGTGCCGGCAGGCACACCCCCAAATAACCCTTTTACAGTATGAGATGACCTCCTTATAGCTGCCCCAGACAAAGAAACATGTCATTTGTTGACTGGTGCCTTGCTCAGAGAATTGGACCATATGGGATATTGAGCGTCTGTGAAAAAGGCACACCTCTGCCAAAGGGAGGTAACATACTTAGGGTACATACATACTCAAGAGGGGCCAACGTGCTGTCTCGGGCCTGGAAAGAGATGATCCTCAGTATCCCCACTTCCAAAACAAGATGACAAGTTTGTGAGTTCCTGGGCTCAGAGGGATTCTGTGACTCTGGGTGCCAGGATTCTCAGAAATTGCTAAGCCTCTCTATGAGGCCACAAGGGGGCAGGAGAATGCCTTGGACTCCAGAGATGGAAGAGCCTTCCACTGGCTCAGGGAGGCACTCCTTAAGGCCCCAGCACCGGCCCACATCTATAAGCCTTTCTACCTGTATGTGGATGAGAACAAAGGCATAGCTAAGGGCTGCTGACTCAAACTCTAGGCCCTTGAAAAAGACCAGTTGCCTATCTGTCTCAAAAGCTGGACCCAGTAGCACAAGGATGGCCAGCCTGCCTGCCCATCATGGCTGCCACTGCATTGCAGGTTAAGGATGCAGGTAAGATTACTATGGGACAGGAATTGATCATCATTACCCCACATGCCATTGAAGGGATTCTCAAGAATCCCCCAGATCAATGGATCTCTAATAACTGACTGCTGCATTACCAGTCTCTACTTCTGAACCTGCCCCACATCTGATGCCACCCTACCTAGCCCTCAATCTGACCACTTTACTGCCAGATCCAGACCAGGACATTGCACATGACGGTTCAATAGTGTTGAACCAAGTCCAAAACATAAGGCCAGACCTGACAGACAACCCCTCACAAAATGCCGAGGTGGACTACTTCACAGATAGGAGCAGTTACATGGAAGATGGAGTCAGGTATGCGGGTGCTGTGGTACTAACTCTTGACTCTGTATATGGGCCTCTACCCTACCACCCCAGACTTCAGCCTAGAGGGCCGAACTAATTGCCCTGACTCAGGCCCTTAAAATGGCCAAAGGCAAAATTGCAAGCTGGGCATGGTGGTGCATGCCTTTAATCCCAGCACTTGAGAAGCAGAGGTAGGAGGATCATTGAGAGTTTGAGGCCACCCTGAGACTAGTTAATTCCAGATCAGCCTGGACCAGAGTGAGACCCTACCTTGAAAAAACAGGGGGGAAAATACAAACATCTTCACGGACAGCTGATATACCTTTGCCATGGCTCATGTCCATGGGCTCATCTATAAGGAAAGGGGGCTGCTCACGGCAGAAGGAAGGAAAAACCATCAAAAATAAAGATGAGATTCTAGCCCTATTAGAGGCAATGTGGCTGCCCCTCAAGATAGCCATCGTCCATTGTCTGGGCCATCAAAAGGGGGAAGATAGAAGAGCAAAAGGAAACAGACTGGCTGATAAGGCCTCAAAAGAGGCTGCACTAGCTTCCACAGCCACGGCCTTGGTGGCTATGGTTCCACTAGGGCTCTCTCCAATCCCCCATTTCAGCTCAAAAGAAAAGGAGGACCTAACCAAATGTCAAGGTCTCTTTCAAAACGAAGGATGGCTCCATACAGCTGAGGGCCGAATAATTCTCCCCTCAGAATTTGCTAAACAGCTCATTCATCAGATTCATCAAAATACCCATCTGGGTCTTAGAAAACTTAAGGAGCTGCTGAGAAATGCTAACTACAAAATTTTTCATTAGTGAATTAGGTCATTCCCCACTGCCCTACCTGTAAGGCAGTAAATCCCTTGACTGTAGGACGAAAGGCCCCGGAAAACTGGCTACGCGGACAGAGATGAGGCACAAACTGGGAAACAGATTACACCGAAGTCAAACCGGATTTATATGGATACAAGTACCTTTTAGTTCTTGTAGACACATTTTCAGGCCTGGTGGAGGCGTTCCCCACCAAAAAGGAGACCACCACCATAGTGGCTAAGAAGCTGCTAGAAGAAATTCTCTATAGGTATGGACTGCCTCCATTGTTGGGATCTGATAACAGACCTGCCTTCATATCTCAAGTAACACAGTCACTTGTTAAGATTGTGGGGATAGATTGGAAACTTCATTGTGCCTATCATTCCCAGAGTTCAGGCCAGGTAGAGAGAATGAATTGGACCTTAAAGGAGACCTTAGCTAAATTAACCCTGGAAACTGGCGGTGACTGGGTAGCCCTCCTTCCTTATGCCCTGTATAAGGCTAGAAACACCCCCTATGCCCTAGGCCTAACTCCCTTTGAGATACACTATGGGAGACCCCCTCCTCTTCTGCCTAAGCTTCACCTGAGATCCTTGCAGAATTTGACCATCAAAAATTCCTGGAATCCCTACATGCTCTCCATAAGGTCCAAAAACAAAGTTGGCAAGATATACACCAAACCTATGAGTCAGCTCCCCTTCCTAACCCCCATTCCTTTGAACCAGGTGATGAATCTGGATTAAGAGACACAATCACAAGACTCTCAAGCCACGCTGGAAAGGCCCTCACACGGTAATCTTGACCACGCCCACAGCCATAAAGGTCAGAACCTGGATACATCACTCCCATGTCAAACCTGTGGATGAAAGTCCACTCAACAGCTACAACACTGACGGGAGAGGCCTCCTGATGACTTGACTCCAGAAGGATGATTCAGCCCCACCCACTGGACCCACTAAAGCTAAGACTTGACAAATCCTGATCTTGATCCCTGCTATGGGTTTGGCCCTTACTGGACCTAACCCTCATGAGCCATATAACCTCACATGGGTGGTTACTAACATGGCTGTAGGGATGACTGTTAATTCCATGTCCCACTCAGCCCCTATAGGAACTTGGTCCCCTTGGCTTGACAGGGCCCCTGATGCTGTTGCTACTCGCCCTCATCTGTGGGCCCTATATCCTTAACATGCTCATAGGTTTGTCAAAAAACATGTATCTACCATTCAGGTATGATATTAAAGTCCCAATATCAACCCCTAGACCTCTCTCAAGGATCTGAGATGGAACCTATCTCCAGGGGGGAATGCGAGGATCAAATTTGCTCCAGTTTACAGGAGGTCTAGGTTTCAGGTTCCTGGAGAGGCAGGCAAGACTTCTGGGAAAAACCACAAACAAAGGGCTGCTTATCCACAGTGACCCTGATATGTGTCCAGGGAAGGTAGCTGCTCAGGGGCCTGAGTCAGTTCCTGCAAAGTCTCTAAAATATGTCTAAACATGCCAAGGATGGTAAAATCTGGGCCACAGCCAATCAAAGGTGTACAAATGTAACTGCTGCTTGCTTAGCCAATCACATTAGAAGATGACCTAGTCCTCCTACGATTCCCCTAGCTGTGCTTAAAAGCAGCCTGCAGGCTCCTCTCGGGGTCACCATTTTGTATGAATGGTTGACCCCGCATGCTGGCTGATTCTGCAAAATAAATGCTTTTTTTTGAGTCTGGGGTCTTTCTTCAGTGATTCTCAGACCCTTACAGTTGTGTAGACTGTAGATCCATGTGTCTCTGTGTTATATAGGTACCATCTCTGAGTAGAGAATGCATTACTAAATGACGTTTAAAATCCCAGCGCTACATTCTAATTAGTTAATCATAGAAAGAAGAACGACACAAGGTACTGTTGCCATTGATGTTTAACTCTCATTTTCAAACACTAAAGCCATTATTGGGAAAATAGCTCTGTATAAGTGGATTTTACTGTATGATTCATTTCCCATGAAAAAAAATTTCCATTCAAACTCTGAACCTAAGTAATTCTTAGAGGCAGAGAAAAGACTTGGGATAATGAATGAGCAAAGCTAATTAACGCAGCATGCCTCTGAGCTGCACACCCTGTGCTGAGGGCTGCAGGCCACTTTCAGAAGGAAACATTTTGCTCAAAGATCATGAAGATAAAGCTTACATGATTTGAAGATCATGGCCCTCTTCTTAGAGTTTCTGAATGTGGCTCATTCCCCAGGCTTCAGTCAGGACAGGAAGAGGCGGTGAGGACAAGGTCCAGGAAGGCTGCTGGCACATCACTGGGTGGTTCACACAGAAGGCAGCCTTATATACGTCGATTACAAACAAATGAGTTTTTCCTGTTAGTTATAAACTCAAAAACACTAAGACTTCCTTTTCTCATCTTCCCTCAACTGAAGAGCCTATAAAGCCCACTATCTGTAACCCCAAGCTGACTGCTCCGCTCTTGAGAGTCAGTCCTGGCAGCTTGTGTTTTGCCCCCAAATAACAACTTCCATCTATGCCTCAGAGTGGTCTCTGTGGTCCTTGGTAACTCATGGACCTTACATGTGGTGCTATGACCCAGAGAGGAAGGCTTCTGATTACCTTCTTGGGTGGCCAGACCTCCTTTTCCCCTGACCAGACCACCAAGCTGCCATTTGGCCCTCTGAAGGCCTTGGACATCTTTGTCTGATACAGGCTCTCAGCCCCCACGATCCAGCCTCACTGTTCTTCCCATCGCCTCCCTCCTTCTTGGTAAGTGTCCCCTTCTCTCTGATTGGCCTGTCTCAGATTTCACCCCTCCTTGTGGAAGCTGTGCCAGCATGCCAGGCTACACCCCTCAGCCACTAGGTCCCAACCCCAGGTCTCCAGAAAAACGTACTCTGGATACCTTGGGTCTCTCTCTCTGGCCTACCACACCCTAAGGGGTCCCTTTTGGTTCCATTGCACCATCTGGGGACAACGCCTCTCCCTCCCTACTCTTCCTCTCCCTCCTGAGCTCTCATCTTCCACTGCCAGCTGCTTTCATCTTGCATAGCCAGCAGCTTCCGCATTGGGAGCACAGTCACCCTCCTTGCCTACTAACAGGACAAACAGCTGACAGTTGCGACCTATATGGTCTCTGCCCATGTGGGAGGTACAGGCCCCATTCATCCTAATGGGCCAGGGGGTCATACTGGTGTTCTGGGGAAACCCAGTTTAAGCCCTGGTTCCTTTTCTCTCACCCTTGTTTTGTTCTTTCCCTGTCTTCTTATGGCATTTATCTTTCTCTGCAACTCTGCCTGGCCACATCCATAAGCTGGACAATGGGTCCAAATGGTCTGAGAATGATACTTTTGATGTCCAAATTCTCACTAAATTAAAACAAACTTCTGCCAATGTACAGGCAAATGGCTGGCAGTACCCATCTCTCTCTCTGTATGCAAGGCCTTCTCTCTGCTCTATCTGCCACTCTCACCAGGTCCTAGCCAAGGTCTCAGAAGTGCGCTCTCACTCAACCATCCCCCATACTAGTCCTCACCCTCTGCTTTTGACCCTGATGCCATAATGACCTCACCCCAACAGCTCTTCTGCCTCCTCCAGCTCCCTCAGTCTTTCCTGACACCCTGCCTGGTAACAAGGTTTGCTTATAGTCCCCAGAGTTATAAATAGAATAGAAATTTAACATGAAAATGTATAACTTCTGAAAAATGAATGAATGAATGTGTGAAGGGGAATGGTTGTTTAGAGTCTATATGAAAAGTGCACTTAAAATGAATGTGTATGTGTGAATATGTACATGGCTCACAGCCCTAAGGCTGCAGAATGATTTCTGTTCTGATCAGTGCCATTTCATTATAGGGATGTTTTCCACCAAGCCCACTGTATGAGATGGCATAGTCAAGTTTTACTGTTGAGTGTCCCACAGAAGAAAAACTAAAAGCAATTAAGATCATAGAAAAAAATGCAAGATTCTCCTACTCTTAAAGGGTTAGTTATGGCAGGATTGGAAAGCAGCCTATAGCCCTGAAGGAAGATCAAAATTCTCCCTGGAATTTAGGGGGTGGATGGAAGGCAGCTTCACTGCATTGAAGAGCCAGGGAATTGCAAGCACAGGGAATCTCAGGGTGCTGGCCCCAGCATGATGATGAATGAATGTCAAGTCACTATGGGGACTTTTTATAAGAAATTTGTAACTGTTTCACATTTACTTTATCTTTCTGTGCTTATATGGAACTACTAATGGATAGCAGCCTCAAGATTTATGTTTAAATTCATAAAAACAAATTTGAAAATTGCCAATAATGTTTAAATCTGCTTTCATATTTTTTTAAAGGTGTTTCAGAAAAGTTATAAGAAACAAAGTTCCAAACTCTGCATGTTTATTCTGGGTTGAATAGCATAAGTCAAATCTGATCTTTAAAAAAATATCTTTCTTTTAAAAAGTTATTTCATAAGGCCTTTTGAAAGGAAAGGAAAAGGTCAAATTAAAAGTATTTTGGTAAGGACAACAAAAGTATTTGTCAATAGTTATGAGATGAATATGATTGAAAAAGATAAGCTGGAGAGAAAATTTTATATGTTGGATGTTAAATGTTTGAGGAAAAGATTGTTACAGAGTGATTACATGGATTGTAAGGTAAAAGTATGTAGATGAAGGCATGAGTAAAGTGTGTGGATGAAGGCATGAGTGAAGTGTGTGGATGAAGGTGTGAGTAAAGTATGTAGATGAAAGTGAGTAAAGTCTGTGGATGAAGGTATGAGGAAGCTTAAACAAGTTAAAGACAAAGTAGTTAATCACGTTACAAACTTTTTGAGATATGAAATGACTCAGCCTAGGGCTTACATCAGACTAACAACGTGTGGCACTGGCTGGTAGCAGGATGCTAATGGTTTTCAGGTTGTAAACTGAACTTTAACTCATTGATGTTAATCTGGTCACAATGGTCATGAAAGACTGAATTTAGAGTACCTAACTAAGTTCACTAGGTTCCTTTATTTGTCTACCTTTTAACTAAGTCTTAAGGTTAAAATTGACTTTATATTTAATTATCTCCTAAGGTTAGTATATCTAAAACCCTGCCTCAAAAAAAAAATCTCACAAGAGGAACTATTTACTCTTTTTTCCCCCCCTATTTTATAAGGTAAATAGACCACATTAAAAACATTAAGCAGTATTTATCTGCCACACACTTGAAAACTATCTCATGGTAAGCAGTTAAAAAAAAATCTAAACAAAGTTATGTTGTGACTTAAGATGCAATTCCTCAATTCCTCCAACAATCAGTCTTAATACTTTAACTGTAACTTACGTCATTACTGAAGAAGTTTACCAAAGTACCATAGACAGAATTATAAAGTTGGTTAAGGTTTGAGTAGCTATAGATTGTGTCATAAAATTTTGAGTATGTCTGGAATTAAATATAGTTCTATTAAATTGATTTAGAAGAGATTAAAAGTGATTATTTGCAAAGCCAGATGCACACTGTGGAACATAGATTTGAAAATTGTTTTAAAAATCTTTTACAGTGGCAAGTGGCCCTGGCATGCTCATTCCCTCTCTTTTTCATGAGACTTGATTCCTTTTTTATTAGGTCATGGCAGTTTAATCCAGTTCCTTTTTACTTTTGGGTATGTTAAATATTACTAAAATAATTTCAAAATCTGATTTATAGGACTGGAGAAGTGGCTTAGTGGTTAAGCGCTTGCCTGTGAAGCCTAAGGACCCCAGTTCGAGGCCCGGTTCTCCAGTACTCATGTTAGCCAGATGCACAAGGTGGTGCATACATCTGGAGTTTGTTTGCAGTGGCCGGAGACCCTGGCATGCCCATTCTTTCTCCCTCTCTTTCCCTCCCTTTCTCTTTCTCTCCCCCTCTTTCTCTCTCTATTGCTGTCAAATAAATAAATAAAAATAAACAAAATTATACATATATTTTAAAAAACTGACTTGTAGATTGGATAGACATTTATCTTTTAAGAGTGCTAAATCTCCTCATGAAAATATATATGATATAAAGGTATTCCACCTCTGATGAACTTTAAAAATTCAAAATTTTACATGTCTTCATATTTAAGCCAAAAATGTTACTACATAATATAGATTTCTTGTTTATTATAAATTCTGTCAGCAGATCTTTTGTTCAGTTTACTCTCTGTAGCCTCCTGTGCCTTAAATATGTCAACTCTACTTTTTTGTTAGTGTCAGACTTTTCCAGATATCAAAATATTATAATTTGATTTATACAAAGTCCATTATGTTTGGCTATCAATAAGCATCCATCACCATGCCTGACTAAAACTGTAATTTTAAGATAATTCTTGTCTTCTTCATGCTGGTTTTGCTAGATAATTATCACTGAGGTTATATTCTAAGTCTTCTAAAAAGTGACTTAGAGTGATTTTGTTCTTAGAAAAGCTGAAAAAGCTCCCCATGTCTTAAAGAAATCTACTGTATACAAACAATGTTAATATAGTTTTTCTAAGCTTCATATAACAGTCATAAATATTTCTTTAATTAAGCCTTAAAAATGTTCAATGGTAAAAGGTTCTTATTTAAGAAGTTGCTTTCTATGTCCCAGATATAGCTAACACTGTCACCTGACAACTAAACTTAAATATTAATCAGAATGATTTTAAACTATTGTGTCATTCTCTAACCAGATCTGCTTTGCTAACCAGATCAGCTCTGCACCCTTTTTAAGTAATCTGTTTTGCTAATCAGATATGTACAGTCTCCCTCAGTGTGTAATAACTATATGTAGCAGCCAAAATCAATTGGAAACGTTGGAGTTAAATGGATAACCAATATTTTGGCTCCTGCTCCCGGGTCAAAAGGCAACAGGAGATGATGGGACCCTTGAACTTCCAACCTCTGGTGAGTAACCTGTCTTCTTGATCAGAGAGGATGTGGAGCAGCAGAAATAAGTTCCAACTCAGTGTATATTTAATAGGAAAGTCACAGTGGAGGAAAAGCAGTCCTCCAGGCCTCCCAAAAGAGGGAGGGCCACTTGGTCAGCACGGCCTTGACTTATCCTAGCAGACGACAATGCTGAGAGTCATAGAACTCCTCACAGGTTCCTGAAAGTCTATCCTACAGAGCCATTATTGACCTTCAAAATATACAGTTAATTCTGGCAGCCTACATGGTCTTAGTCACCCAACGAGAAAAATATAGCTACAAAATATAACTACAATATAAAAAATGAGTCAGACTAATAGGCTTCCCTGTCTGATGCTGATTTGCAACTCATGCCTTCTGCCTCTGCCTGTCCCTGATTAGCTTCGCCTATCCTGACCCCAGCTCCTCCCACTTCCTATTCCTCAGACCCCCTTCTTCATCAGCCCTTACCCTATCTCATCAGGATAAGTACACTGCCACCCCAACAGACACTCTCAAGTTTAAACACTCTTGTGTTCCTACCCTTCCTAGGACCCCCAAATGCCCCTCTGCCTTCTCTCTCTTGCCCTAAGCCCTCTATCTCTCGCCTCTGAATACTCACCCTCCCTTTACACCTGGCATTTTGACAAGAGTAACAAGCTCCTTCATTCTCCCTTCTGTCTTCTCCGGGGTGCACAGAGCCCATCTCCCTCACTCTCTTTATTACAGGTGTCTGCCAGCGCCTGCCCTGATTACGAGAGAGGTCTCTGCTTCACTCAGAACCAAGTCATAACAACATGCTACACCGGTGCTGTGGATCTCACCACTGGGCCACCTCTAGCCACCATGGCCTCCTCATCACCTGCCCTGAAGAGAGACCCATCAACTGCCTCTCCCATAACAACTCATCACCCTATGGTCAGCACGAACCTTCCTCTCTTGTCATTAACAAAAGGCTGGAATGTTAGGTCAGGACGAAATGGAGTTTCAGCAGGAGGGCGACGGAGGAGTCGTCCACATTCCTCAAGAAATTGTTCAGCCATTATCCCTCCCCTGCCTAACGGGGCTCCAGGTCTAGATTTACTGCCCCCTTATCTCGCACTGGGTCACTTCTGGTCTCAGCCTATGGCTAATGTAAAGAACAGAGATTTTCTGCCCCAACAAAGAAATTCCTGCCTTTCCTCACCTATGAGGAAGAGCCTATGAAGCCACTATCTGTGACCCCAGGCTGACTGCTCCGCTCTTGAGAGTCAGTCCTGGCAGCTTGTGTGCCCCCCCCCCCCGAAAAAAAACCACAAAACTTCCATCTTTGCCTCAGAGTGCTCTGTGTGGTCCTTGGTCACTCCTGAATCTTGCAGTTGCCACCCACCAGTAACTGTCACACTTCACTGTGAACATCTGCTGCACAATGAATGCGGGGCAAGCCTAGTACACGGGACAGGGCATCGTTCATGTCTAGACAGTCCATATGAGGAGCTGCGACTGAGCATGAGACTGCCACTCCCTTGATCCCTGACGGACACTTCTCCTTCACCGGATTGCGCCCAGCCGGAGCTGCAGCTCTAGAACACCGGGAACCGCACGAGCGGCCAGCGTCCTGTTCTGGGTGATTTCTGTCTCCACTCAGAGGAGCTCTCCCAGCCACTGCTCCACCGTTGCTACAGGGCTCAGAAGAGGGCTGAGCGCTGCTCTTCCTGACAAGCTGCCCAGTGGCACCGGGGCAGGGACAGGCCTGGCCCTGAGTTACAGAGAGGGCAGCCGAGCTGGGTAGACCACCGAGGGATGCGACATCTAGGGATGCTGCAAGGAGTGGCTAGAAGGACAAGGTGAAGGCTTAGATGTTGTGAGCACCTTTTAATAAAGCCCACTTTAAGGCTGGATGAAGGGACAGAGGGGCCTTGGCACCCCTGTGTAAGGAAAGCGTCAGAGAAAAGCAAAAGAGAACACCGGACTTGACCTCTACAGACAGACTGCGTATTGAGAGGTACAGCGAGGGGCAGCAGCCTTTCAGCAGAATGGACGCTGAAGCACTGCCAGGCTGGGGTTCAAACTCATACGGAGGATCCTAAGACAAGCAGACTGAACCAGCTGCAGGTCCAATGAAGTAGATTAGGAATCGAAGTTGTTTGTGTCCTTGCTCAGAATAGGCTTTTTTTTTCAGAATTGTCTAGGGAGGACTGGATGTCTCCATTCTTTATGGTCTTATAATCTTAAGGTTAGTTATTAACGCTTTATTTTCCCCTAGTTTTCAGGGAAGGCTATTAACCATTCACTCCGGACTCTGGAAGGTTGGAAAAGACTAGGGAGAACTGGATAGAAGTAGGGAATTTAGGGGGGGCTTCATGGGCTGGAATTGGGGTGAAGAGCTCTCTCTGACTACTTCCCACTTGGGGGTAATAGATCTCTTAAAGGTGTCCCATGCAGTCCTGTGGAGGCTGGATGACCAGGGGCTGATATTCAGTGGCCATGAAGAATTCAGTGACTCCTTGTGAAGTGAAGGTGAGGATTCTGTCTTGGAGGAGTTCAGTGAGGCATCCGAGTATGCAAGGACCAAAAGAAAGGGTGAATATTATCATAACTATGAGAATTAAGTACATGTAAGAGACAGGATAGCTTTAACTTGAAGATAGTAGAGCTGAGAGATTTGTTTTTAAATTTAAAACAATACATATTCCAGCTGGTCACAGAGAGATATCAGCTCACATGCAGAGAAAAAATATTATTAGCCATTAAGAAGGCTGAGATAGCCCAAAATATTCTTGGCTCTGGATTGGTACCATTTATTTCTCCACAATTGCTGTGTCCAATATTGAAGTTCCAGTCACAAGGTGTGGCTTCTGAGAGCCTCAGTTTTTGGTTTCCCACTTGTGAAATAGCATATTGTAATTTGTGTACATTATAGGCAATTATCCCATGTCAATCTTATGAATAGGCAAGGAGGCAGCTCTTGAGGAGACTTATACTTACCAGAGCCATTAGGAAAGAAACACCTAGATCTTATCAAATGCATTAGCCATTATGATCTGGTTATTATCCATGTGTGGGTTTTCTTGTATGTGACATGACATGTACAGGTGACATGAACATTATATTTAAGGCTGAAAATAACAATATAGGTGATGGGTAATGAAGAACAAATTGCTAACTTGGTTGGGAAGTTAATAGGAATTTGTGGGAATATAAAGATTTGATTTAGGCAAAGTAGGAAGTATAAGAGATTAGTATTGATACACTATTTGAAATATATGATAGAGATTGAGAGGTTAACTAATTTTGAAGCTTAGATTTAAAGGTTTCTTTTGTGTATAGAAGGTTCACAGTCTTTACTTACTTGGTCCAGAGGTCAAAAGGTCTAACTTAGCTTTAGAGAAACTAATGGAGGTATGTTAGGCTGATTAATTTTACAGGCACAATAAGTTTTATAAAATTAGGTCCAGTTTTGTGGGGTTATTTTGGTGGGGGGGAGGAATAATTTCATAGCAAACAAATAAAAGTTTTACTTAACAGGAAAAAATATAAGAGTAGAATACTTAAGAAAGCTATTGTTGTAAATAGGTGTTTATGCACCTGTTTATGTTGTAAACAGGTTTTGTCAAATAAAAAACGTATAAACTCAGCATTTGGATGTAACTGAGTTTTCTTAATCAGAGATACTTTTTAAATCTATCAGCACATATTGTATATTTTATGTCTTTGTTTAGGATCAGACTTATGATTTGGAGAATTTTTGTTTGTTTGTTTTTGTTTTGCAAGGTACAGTTTCACTCTAGCTCAGACTTACCTGGAATTCACTACGTAATCTCAGGGTGGCCTTGAACTCATGGTGATCCTCCTACCTCTGCCCCCTGAGTGCTGGGATTAAAAGCATGCACTACCATGCTCAGCCAGGAGGATTTTTTAAAAAAATGTTACCAGGAACAAAGGAAGTTGGCTCTATATTCTAATGACTTCCAAGTCTAATGTCAGTGGACAGCAACCACAAGATTTTGGAAGATGGACAGCAGATTCAAGTCTGACTTTTTCAAGCTGAAGTGAGATGGTGAATAGGGGAGTCTCTACCCCTGTTGCATTTTAGGCCAAGGAGAACCATCAAAAGGGGCCCAGATAGATGGAGTTAGTCTGATGTAGGCCCTCTGAGGTGATCTGTTGGAACTGTAAAGGTTCAGAAGGTCATTCATGTCAATCTTGTAAGAAGAAACACAAGATGAGTTTCATTACAGACAGGTCAGAAGCTATAAAACAAATTATGATCTTGAAACAGCACAAAAACGACAGTGTCAGTGCAAAAGACTATGCAGTATAGAACATTGCCAGTACAAAAGACTATGCAGTGTGGAATATCACCAATAAAAAAGACTATGCAGTATAGAACATGACCAGTATAAAAGACTATGCAGTGTGGAACATTACCAGTATAAAAGACTATGCAGTGTGAAACATTACCAGTAGAAAAGACTATGTAGTGTGGAACATTACCAGTATAAAAGACTATGCAGTGTGGAACATTACCAGTAGAAAGGACTATGCAGTGTGGAACATTACCAGTACAAAAGGCTATGCAGTGTGGAACATTACCAGTACAAAAGACTATGCAGGGTGGAACATGACCAGTACAAAAGACTATGCAGTGTGGAACATTACCAGTACAAGAGACTATGCAGTGTGGAACATTACCAGTACAAGAGACAATGCAGTGTGGATCATGACCAATACAAAAGACTATGCAGTGTGGAACATTACCAGTACAAGAGACTATGCAGTGTGGAACATGACCAGTACAAAAGATTATGCAGTGTGGAACATTACCAGTACAAAAGACTATGCAGTGTGGAACATGACCAGTACAAAAGACTATGCAGTGTGGAACATGACCAGTACAAAAGACTATGCAGTGTGGAAAATTACCAGTACAAGAGATTATGCAGTGTGGAACATGACCAGTACAAAAGACTATGCAGTGTGAAACATTACCAGTACAAAAGACTATGCAGTGTGGAACATTACCAGTATAAAAGACTATGCAGTGTGAAACATTACCAGTAGAAAAGACTATGTAGTGTGGAACATTACCAGTATAAAAGACTATGCAGTGTGGAACATTACCAGTAGAAAGGACTATGCAGTGTGGAACATTACCAGTACAAAAGGCTATGCAGTGTGGAACATTACCAGTACAAAAGACTATGCAGGGTGGAACATTACCAGTACAAAAGACTATGCAGGGTGGAACATGACCAGTACAAAAGACTATGCAGTGTGGAACATTACCAGTACAAGAGACTATGCAGTGTGGAACATTACCAGTACAAGAGACAATGCAGTGTGGATCATGACCAGTACAAAAGACTATGCAGTGTGGAACATTACCAGTACAAGAGACTATGCAGTGTGGAACATGACCAGTACAAAAGATTATGCAGTGTGGAACATTACCAGTACAAAAGACTATGCAGTGTGGAACATGACAAGTACAAAAGACTATGCAGTGTGGAACATGACCAGTACAAAAGACTATGCAGTGTGGAACATGACCAGTACAAAAGACTATGCAGTGTGGAACATGACCAGTACAAAAGACTATGCAGTGTGGAACATGACCAGTACAAAAGACTATGCAGTGTGGAACATGACCAGTATAAAAGACTATGCAGTGTGGAACATGACCAGTACAAAAGACTACGCAGTGTGGAGAATTACCAGTACAAGAGACTATGCAGTGTGGAACATGACCAGTACAAAAGACTATGCAGTGTGGAACATTACCAGTACAAAAGACTACGCAGTGTGGAGAATTACCAGTACAAGAGACTATGCAGTGTGGAACATGACCAGTACAAAAGACTATGCAGTGTGGAACATTACCAGTACAAGAGACTATGCCGTGTGGAACATTGCCAGTAGAAAAGACTATGCAGTGTGGAACATTACCAGTAGAAAAGACTACGCAGTGTGGAACATTACCAGTAGAAAAGACTTTGCAGTGTGGAATATTACCAGTACAAAAGTCTATGCAGTGTGGAACATTACCAATACAAATACTATTACAATACAGGACATAACTTAGCATCAGGGGCTTTTACATTTTCTAACCCCATTTTTTTTGTTTGTTTTTCATTTTCGAGGTAGGGTCTCATTCTGGCCCAGGCTGACCTGGAATTCAATGTGGAGTCTCACGGTGGCCTCAAACTCATGGTGACCCTCCTACCTCCACCTCCTGAGTGTTGGGATTAAAGGCGTGTGCCACCACATCCAGCTTTTTAACCCCAATTTTCATCTTAATATAAGGCATGACACTATAAATAAATTTACCAACTTATTCCAAAGATTTAAGTTTGAATTAGAGAAATAATCAAGGCAAGAGCAGTGCAGAGCAACAACTTTTTATGTTACCCCATCTTGTCGTAACTAAAAACACTTTTAATGGAAGACACGTTTTTAGGCAGAATTCACTTCAGAGAGAGGGAGGGAGCTTTCACTGAAGTCTCCTGCATAGAGTTCCCAAACACTGTGCCAGAGTTGCACATCCTTGACAATCCACTGTTTGAGTTTTCCTGTGCTTGTAGAGGAAAGAAATTTATCTGTGAGGGTTAAGACATTCCTTTCTGTCAAATAAGACAGATTGTTGTCTCATGAGATAAGGTAGTTACATATTGTCTAAAAAGGGCCAGGCCTATTTGTTTAACTTTAAGTGTTAATCTTTACACAATTTTTATTATCTATTAGCTATTGTACAGGAATCTTCCTTGCAGCAGTTTCAGAAGAGGGAAATGTAGTATCTATTGTTTTGCCATAAATCTTAGGTGCATCCACACATCGTTAGAGGTACATTGATTTTACTCCATCCAGAATGCTAAAGGCTGGAAACGTTAGAAATATAATTTTTCAATAATTTCATTGAGCAGCAAGCATGTATACAAATCTTAACATTGATAACTACTATATGTTAAGCATAGCAATATGTTTGTGTTTTGTCAGTAAATCCAAATTAATCATTTCTCTAAAGATTTAAGTCATAAACATTCAGAAGGCATTGTTAGAGGCCGGATCAAACTCTGGAATATAAACATGTAGTACGGAAGCATGAATAAACCTAAAGTCAGAAACATCATAAACCTGGTTCTAGAAAATTAACATCATCTTAAAATATATCTATAAGCATCAGAACACTTAATGACCATAAGCATTGGAACAATTGGTGACCATGAATTTAGTCACACATACAGGCTACATGAAACACAGAACACATGACAGGGCATGGCTGGCCTGCATTAGACATGGATGGCAAAGAACTTGAAACACAAACTCTTTTTTTTCTGAAGATTTTTAGTTTTACTTTTTGGGGGGCAAGACTCTAACACATGGGAGAGGCCTGCGTGCCCGGAGCAGGCCCTATTGATTCTACCTGGAGCCATAATGATCTATGTGTGTGGCCACTGAAGGAAGTTCCACACAGGAGAGAGCAGAGTTCCCATCTCACCATGTGGCTGTGGATCATTGGCAGATTTTTCTGGGAAAGCAAGTCATGTTGGAAATCTTCAAGGGAGGCCAAAAGGCACAAGGAAACCAGTAGAATCTGGAGAATGGGCTGCAGGCCATTCTCGAAGGCCAGTTTTATAGCTGTACTTTGAATAAAAACAAGTTAAACAAACCTAACTGCAGTTTAATATTAGAGAGAGAGAGAGAGGTTGTCACCTGTAGTGGCACAGTAAAGGAGGGCTGTGGTCATCTTCTCAGGCTAAGGAAAGGTGGGTTTAATGGGGTGGCAGGAAAGGTATTTCCTCAAAAGGGCCTGGGTTGGAGAACAGAACTGACAGAGAAGAGATCAGAGGTAGAAGAATACAACTAGTTGCTGATCTGTTTATGAAGTTATCAAGATCTTTAAGAATTTGGAAGCCAAATGTGTCATTTTCAGCCAAAGGGAATCATTTCCCAATTTCTTTTGTGGCCAAACCATAGTCCAGTTAAAAAATAAAATGGTGCACGCCTTTAATCTCAGCACTCTGGAGGCAGAGGTAGGAGGATTGCCTTGAGTTCGAGGCCACCCTGAGACTCCATAGTAAATTTCAGGTCAGCGTGGCCTAGAGTGAGACCATACCTTGAAAAAAAAAACAAGAGGTGCTTGGACTTTATGTGTCCTTTAAGGTGAAGGAAGAGTTTTAAGACTGGTCAGGAGATCACCCAGCAGGAAGGCCGGTGGAGTTTGGGAAATTAGGGAACCCATAGACGGGTGAGAGGTGCTGGGGCATGTGTCTGAGGATCAGGAGTCCCTGATCTGAAGACAGAGGTTGGAGGCCTTCTCCTGGAGAAAGACGGGGAGTCTAGAAGGCAAGCGGGCATTTTGACTACAGGCTCCGGGGCTGTCCTCCCAGGACAAGGGAGCCAGGTGCCTTAGGAAGACAGACGGATGGAGGTTTATTTGCTCCCTCTTAGGCCTAAAGATGAAGTGGATATGGCAAATGGTCTTTGGAGTGAAGCAAACTAGAAGAAAGTTCTTATTCTTTACGAGTGAGCAACCCAGAAAGCATCCAATTCCACTGTTTTTCAAACTGCAGTTCCCTTAACCCGGGCCTTAGGATATGCACAAAATAAGCCCCTCAACCTGCAGTGGAGCTGCTCACCTGGCATGCCCATGCATGCATTGTCCTTGCGACAGAGCAGACTCCAAGGGAAGAGTGCCTGCTACACAGAGCAGGACGTCCGGCCAAGCAGGCAGCACTGGGCGGCCGAGAAAGAGCAATGCAGTCTAAGGTGGGGTGGAGGAGGGGATGGGGATCTGTGCCTTTCCGGCCCTCCTTGGGTCTGATTTTGTACAAGTAGTCTCTCTGCAGCTTCAGATCTCTGCTGTGAGGTGCAGGGCCGTTTTCAGCAGCAGGAGGACTCATAATCAACCTATTCACAGGCTCTGATGGGAGAGACGTCGATAGTTTGGGTACATCATGGGGAAACGCACACCGTTCAAAGCCATCCACGAGGAAGGAGGGAGCTGCCTGGGGGGCAGAAGTTTCAGGAGATGCGTGGCCAATAGTGCCATGAAAAAGGAAGTAGTGAATGTGTCATGAGCCTCATGGTCACTTGGACTCCAGGCTCTCATCAGTCCAAGCCGACGTCAAGAAGGAAAGAAGGTGGGCTGGAGGGCTTGGACCTGCGTGGCGTTAGGACTCTGCTTATGTCTTGGCAATGGTGGTGGGAAGCACCGTCCCTTAAACTCACATAGTACTCCATGGAACCTTAGGCTGTGTCTTATTTGGGAGTAGGGTGTCGCTAAGGTTACACTGGGATAGATTGGGCCCTGGTCTTCACAAGCAGGGAGACCGCAGCAAGCGTTCTGTGTGGGATGGAGTCACAGGTGACGAGAACGCTTCTGCATTCCGGGAGCGTGGCCGACGCCAGGAGCAGGAAGGGGACGTCAGGAGTACCAGCGCACCCCACCTTGACATCCGCCTTCCATCCTCCAAGCTGTGGGACAAGGAACTGCACCCACTCTGCCTGGCAGACCCGCCCAGGGCCCTTACCTGACACCTAGCCACTTTCGCACATGTTTGTAAGCAGGTGCCTTTAACCACCGAGCCATTTTCCCAGCCTATGTGTGTTTCTATAAGCCTGTGCATGTGTGTGCGCCATGCATATGTGAACACACAGTGTTCCAAACATACAAACCCCACCCAACACCCCAAAGTCCTCACAGTTTTTTTTCTTTTCTGAGGTCTCACTCTAGCTCAGGCTGACCTGGAATTCATTATGTAGTCTCAGGGTGGTCTTGAACTCACGGCAATCCTCCTATCTCTGCCTCCTGAGTGCTGGGATTAAAGGTGTGCACCACCACATTTTTTTTTTTTTTCAATCACAAGCCCAGTGACAGGCTGGGGTAGACAGGCATCCAGCCCTCACATGGTTCCTCATCCTCTCCCTTGCTTCTCCTTTGTTCCCCTCCTCCCCTGGAGCCTGGAGGAGGAGTCCTGGCAAGGGATAGCCATGTCCCTTGAGGGTACCGTGCTGGTCGGTCTGACTCTTCTCAGAGCGCAAACACCAAGGTGTCCCTTCAGTATGAAGCGGGATATTTTCTCCCTGCCTTACAAGCCGTCCAGATTTCTGGGGAGCACTCTTTCTTGTGAGCTGCGGGAGGGCACGGGCAGTGAGAAGGGACTCTTGCTCAGCCTTAATACAGGGATTTTGGGGGGTTCTTCTACCAATATGCCAATATTACCAACACATAAATAATTTGGGGGTGTTTTCAGATCCTTATGAATTTGATGAACGAAATCCACAGAGCCAAGGATGAGGTTCAAAAAGATTTTATTATTGCTCAGACCTCCAAGGAGGGAGAACTTTAAGAGACGGGGCACTTTAAGAAACAAGGGAAGACAGCTGTTGCCCGGGGAGGCGAAAGGGGGTTTGCAAAGCACACTTCTAGGTTGGGGATTTCTATGAGCCCCTTGGGTGGGCGGCTGGTGAAGCCAGTTAGTCCTGACACCAGGTGGCCTGGAGTCTGGATCTCTGGCAAAGGGCAATCTTCCCAGGAATCTAAACTCCCTAGGAAGGGAGTAGAAGGACTCCCTAAGGGGGAGAGATGAGGAAAGGCCAGGTCCTTTGGATGTTTCTGATCTGTGTAATCACCTGGATTTTCCCATCCAGGCACAAGGACAATTCTTGCACTTAGCCAAAAGAAAGCTATGAACTTTGGGGTCTTGTCACCAAGGAGAGTGTGCTGTCAAACTCACCATCTGCAAACACCTTCATGCTGATTTTTATTTTTATTTTTATATTTTTTGAGGCAGGATCCCAGGGCTAACCTGGAACTCACTTGGTAGCCCCAGACTGGTCTCAAACTCACTGTAATCCCCCCTCCCCAGCCTCCCAAGTGCTTAGATTAAAAATCTGCACTGCCCCTCTTGGCCACTTTGGCTTTTCATCGGTCAATCTTAAGGAGATGGCAGTTCCTCCCTCCCCGTTCTGTTTAAGGAAACTCATCTCTTGGCTTCCCCAAATGAGTGTAATCATTCCTGTACCTGGCATACAATTCTCCATTTTAACCACCTTAAAGTGTACCTTTTAGTGTAGTTTAGTGCATTCATGGAGTTATGTAGCCACTTTATAGTTCCGAGACATACTCATCACTCTAAAAATACAGCCAGACTCCTTTCCCTAGCGTGTGGTGAAGACCATGCTATCTGTCACTCAGCTGAGATAGTCCATGTAAGGAAAATTATATACTGGGAGCTCTGTGTGTCTGGTTCCTTGTGACCAGCACAGTATTTTCAAGGTCCATCCATATTGTGACCTGTATGGTACTCTATTTTTTATAGCAAAAAATATAATAAAGTCTTATTAAACAAATGTAACTCATTCTGCTTATCTATTTATAGACTAAGGAATATGCAAGTTTTCACCTTTTGACCATTGTATATATCTATTCTTTAAAATACCTTCCTAGGGGGCTGGAGAGATGGCTTAGCGGTTTAGCACTTGCCTGTGAAGCCTGAGGACCCCAGTTCCAGGCTCGATTCCCCAGGACCCATGTTAGCCAGATGCACAAGGGGGTGCACAAGTCTGGAGTTCCTTTGCAGTGGCTGGAAGCCCTGGCACGCCCATTCTCTCCCTCTCTCCCTCCCTCCCTCTCTCTCTGCCTCTTTCTCTGCCTGTTGCTGTCAAATAAATATATAAAGATAAACAAAAAAAATTAAAAAAAAATACCTTCCTAGGCTGGAGAGGTGACTTAGCGGTTAAGCACTTGCCTATGAAGCCTAAGGACCCCGCTTCGAGACTTGACTCCCCAGGACCCACGTCAGCCAGATGCAAAAGGGGGTGTATGTGTCTGGAGTTCATTTGCAGTGGCTGGAGGCCCTGGCGTGCCCATTCTCTCTCCCTCTCTGTCTGACTCTTTCTCTCTCTGTCGCTCTCAAATAAATAAGTAAAAATGAACAAAAGAAAATAAAAAAAATACCTTTCTTAGGTTGGGGTGAATCTCAGTGGGTGAAACACCTGGCGTGGAAGAATGAGGACCGGAGTTCAGGCCCCACGTGACACCAAGTGACAGGTGTGTGTGGTGGACCCCACCCAGGAGGCAGGAGAAAGGTGGTCCTGGGGAACACTGACTAGCTAGACGAGGTAAATCAGTGAGCCCTGGGTTCAAGAGAGAGAACTTGCCTCAGTAAGTGATATGGAGAACCATCAAGTAAGATGTCCAGTGTGGACATCTGGCCTCCACATGCCTGGCACATGTATGTTCCCCCACACGTGTCAGCATAAATTCATATGTACCACACATAAATATATCCACAATTCTTTAAATTTCAAAAATTAGGAGCTGGAGAGATATCTTCGTGGTTAAAGCCTAACAGCCTGGGTTCAATGCCCCAGTACCCACCTAAAGTCAGGTGCACAAAGTGGTGCACGTGTAGAGCTTGTTTGCAGTGACTGGAGGCTCTGGTGTGCCCATATTCACACTCTGGGTTTGTCTGTGTTCTGCAAAGATGACTCCCACTGTCATCATGACTTATCTGCCAGCACCATGTTGAATGTTTGAAGCCAGTATGTCTGGGAGAAGACTCGACCCTGGGCCTGGCTTAGGAACTAGTTCCTGCTTCAGAGGCGACCTGGATGCAGGGCTCACGGCCTCAGCTCCATGCTGTCTTAGCCCCTGGTTGACGCTTCAGCCCTGAGCTACTCTGCGCCTCCCAAGGTGTTGAGCAGCAGCTCCGGCCTCCACACCCTGCACACTGCTGACGTCGTTCCTCTCTGCAGGGTCAGGATCACCAGGAATCCCCACAGTCATTGTTGATGTCCACTGGTGGGGCAGGACACCCGCTGCCGAAGGGGCGCTGGGTCAGACAGGGAGATGTGTGCTCCTTAGTCTTCAGACCTTGCCTGTGGCTGGGTGGGGATGGGGTCGGACAAATCACAGAGAAATTACAGGTATGAGAGGGGTCACCTGCCAGGCAGGACATGGGCTTGCTTAGCCCCTCATTGTCTTATCTGGGGGCTGGGTGGCTGATTATGGGCTCCCGGCTCGTAACTTGAAATCACCCATCTGTCACTGATCATTAGAAGAGCTCTCATTTGAATTCTGTGTCTGGTTTTCCCTCTTTGAAGAGAAGAGTGAGCAAGGTCACGGGGACTAGTGGCTACTAAAAGCTATTCTGTTCCCCTATTTCTCCTAGGACACTAATCACCACGTGTTCTGAGCCCTAGCGTCACGACACTAGAAGGAGCAAGCCGGCCATCTGCAATCAGGTCGTTCGTAAGTAAGGCTTTCCGTTAATTTTCAAGTTCTGTTAAACACATTCTTGGTCAGTAACCATCAAAAAGGCAAAGACAGGTGTATCAAAAATATTTCAGTCCAAAATATTTTAGCCCAAAATATTATGTAACTTCACTCAAAGCTTCTGATGTGAGAGGCACCCACCTGGTGGTCTCGCCTGCCATGGGTTTCAGCACTCAGTCTGCACGGTCCGTGTCTGGCACTGCCCTCTGCTCAGCTCCTCCTGTGGCTGCACTGGAAGTTTCTCTAGTGTGTTTCATTCCTCCTTTGGACTTTGGGTTCTGTGACTTCCACTCACTCACCGGGAAGGAAGCCCCTTCTTTGAAGCCTGGGCTATGGCCTTTGCAAAATAGTTCCTGACTCCCTTTCCAACCTTGGCTTTGTTTCTTTCTAAATTTCTTTCCAGTATGTTTCCTTCAATGATGCTTAAAAATCACCTCTAAATATTGCTATAAATTTGGTTCAGAATCAGATTATGCTAAAATTACCCATCAAAAAAAAATGCTGCTACCATCTTTATAGATAAATAAAAGCAAATGCATAAATATTGAGAAAAATATAATCACCTCTAAGAAGGAGGAAGGGGCTGGAGAGATGGCTCAGTGATTAACGAGCTGGCCTGCAAAACCTAATGATCTGGGTTCAATTCCCCAGTATCCATGTAAAGCACAAAGTGGCACATGCATCTGGAATTCATCTGTAGTGGCAAGAGGCTTGGTGTGCCCATCCTTTCTCTTTTCCCTTTCTTTGTCTCTGTCTGCTTGTAAATAAACAAATAAAATATTTTTATAAAGAGAGAGAGAGAAAGAGAAAGAGAATGGGCACTCCAGGGCCTCCAGACACTGCAAATGAACTCCAGATGCATGTGCTACCTTGTGAATCTGGTTTATGTGGGTCCTGGGGAATCAAACCTGGGTTCTTAGGCTTCATAGGTAAGTGCCTTAACCACTAAGCCATCTCTCCAGCCCAAATAAAATATTTCTAAACGAATCACCTCTACTCCAAAGTGTTGGACCACCTCTTTCTCTTCTAATATGGGTCTTTCCACATGACATTCTTGGTATTTCGTCTTTTTGCCTCAGCCAATGAGTGTTGGGAGGCCTGGGCAAAGTGTGTCTGCTACCTCTGAGAACCAAGCCCTTCTCCAAGAGGTGGCTGCGTCTCTGTCTTCCTGCCTCACCACAAAGGGAAGCCCATGCTAAGTGAGACCCTGTAATAATAATAATAATAATAATAATACTTTCTCAGTGCTTCACGAAATGTTTGACTTGTTTCTTTCTACTTACTGTAGTTGTTTCTGCAGCATAAACTTCTCTATCCCTCTCCAGCATATATATATGTATATATATATATATGCTGGGATTAAAGGCGTGCACCACCACGCCCGGCTTCAGTATAGTTTTTGTGTTTGTTTGTTTGTTTTAATCTTGCTCAGCCCCAGAGTCTATCACATCCTCCTCCCAAGCACTCATGTGTTTTGTCTAGTTGTCTATAGCAACATGGAAGTGTGTGGAAACTCCAGGGTCCTTTCCCTGGCATCCTTCTGATGCCGTTGGATCAGCTAGAACCAATGCTTCCTGGAAAAAGATGACTGGCTAGGAAAATGAAAATTAGTCCTTGCGGAGAGAACACTTATCTATTTATCATGTCATCCTAACCTTCCCACAGGATCATCCTGCCAAAGAAATATACCAACACGTTCCATCATTCTCTTATCTTCTGTTCTCTGTTTGGAAACCACACGAGTGCAACTTGAGGGAAAAGGAGGAGGAGAATCAGTCACTGCTGTCTGAACTGACAGCTCTGAACCCGGTGGGCTGCTTCTCTGTCTGCTCAGAGAAGGCCTTGGTTCCAGGCCAAGGCGTGCGTGTGTAGACTGGGGTGTCCGAGCAGGTGCTGGGTGCAGGAATAGGGAAGCACACTGGAATCCCATCCTTCCAGCTGAATCTACACTCCCTCCTTCCTTTAGCTCTTTCTGGTCGTGATTCATTTGCCCTCTGGCTACCTTCCTTGTCCCCTCTGGCCCTCTGCGCTTCTGCACGGTGATGCCCAAAGGCAAGCGTCTTGAAGTGTTCTTGGTCAACAAGAAGAACTTGGCGAGGAAGCTGTCGGTGGTCGTTGAGACAGACACACACCTCCAAATGAGGGACAGTGAGGGCCGAGAGACTCTGGGGCCCTTTCTATTATGTGTGTGTGGAATGTGGGGTTCACCACTCAGCGATACTGCACAGGCCATGCTGTTTGGTGGTTTGCCAGGCACGGGTGCAGGAAGGGGGTACCTCCAGGATCACACAGTCTCAAGAGTAAAGAGAAAGGCTGCCCCCTGTGCCAATGGCACACTCTTCCTCTGTGTCACAGTGTTTCTACTCAGTGGGCCAGGCTTGCCATCCTGACTCACTGTGGAGACTAGAAACGTCTTCCTTTCTGGGTGGTTTTCAACGTCTCTACTCTAAAAGTGATTATTGAGATTTCATCATGTGATTGGGGGGCACAGGAAGCCATTCCATCATGTCACTTGTGCTTGGCTTGCTTCATAGCCGGCAGCCAGGATGATCTGCAGCCTTGGGTCCACTGGTGGACTGCTGTACTTGGAGCACTGGTTTCTGGTCATTTCAAAGAAGCTGCCTAGAAAAAAATCTTTGGGAAGACTAAAAAAAAAAAAAAAAAAAAAAAAAAAAAAGGGAGTGCTACATTTTCTAATTTGTGATTTATTTTTAAACTAAAAGGAAGGAGAGTTAATGTCCAACAAAGATGATGATTGCTGGATATCCTTGGGCTCGAGGTGGGATAAAGGAATGTGTAGGCCTGGGCAGGCTTTCTAGGCAGCAGAAGGGAAACCAGAAGGCTATGTGTGGGGGAAGAAATTTGGCAATAACTATAAAATTCTGAGAATTTTTCATACTCTAGAACCCAGTGATTCCACCTCTTCTAGCGCATTATCCGGGGTCACAGTGTGTTTGTTCATTCATTAAGCTGTAATGATGCTCATGACGGAGACCGTGGTGTGCGGAATCAGATGGTCCCAATAAACTCATGTGTTTGGAATGCTTGGTCTCCAGATGGTGGCGATTTGGGAGGTGGAGCCTTGCTGGAGGAGCTGTGTGCCTGGGGGTGGGGTTCAGGGTGTCAGAGCCAGCGCCCTCTTGCCAGAGCTCAACTTACTCTCCTGCTATTTCCCATCACCTGCTTTGTCTTCTTTCCTCTGCCATCGTGGACTGTCCTCTCAAGTGTGAAAACCAGGGCTGGAGAGACAGCTCAGAGGTTACTGCATCTGCCAGCAATGCCAAAGGACCCAGGTTCGATTCCCCAGTACCCACATAAAGCCAGATGCACAAGGTGGCGCATGCATCTGGAATTTGTTTGGGAGAAGGCCCTGGTGTGCCCATTCTCTCTCTTACTCTCAAACAAATAAGAAATATATATATTTTAATTTTTAAAAAGCATTGTAAAGCAAAATAAACTTTTTCTCCCATCAGTTGCTTTGGTTGGGTGTTTTGTCCCAGCACTGAGAAGGTAACTTTAACAGTGAACTTGGTAACAAAGACATAGAGAAAACCCAAACATAAAACTCTGATTTCTTATAGTAAGCTATTAATATTACAGAAAGCAAAAACTTTTTAAAAAATCAGAATAAAAAAGAAACATTGTGCCGGGTGTGGTGGCACACACCTTTAATCCCAGCACTTGGGAGGCAAAGGTAGGACCATCACCATGAATTCGAGGCCACCCTGAGACTACACAGTGAATTCCAGGTCAGCCTGGGCCAGAGTGAGACCCTACCTCAAACAAACAAACAAACAAACAAACAAACAAGCAAAAGCAAGAAACATTGTGTCACTGGCATAAATATAGACCTATGGAGCAATGGAATAAGACCAAAAATCCAGAAACAAATGCATTTATGACTGATCAGTTTTAAACAAGGGTGTCCAGACAGTCAATGGAGGCAAAGAAATCTCCTCAAAAGGTGTTGCTGGTGTAACCAGTCATTTGTGTGCAAAAGAGTGCAGGTAGACCTCTATTGCACACCTTATGTGAGAAACAACTCCAAATGGATCCACCATCTCAACATAAGAGCTAATACTAAAAGAGTCTTGAAAGAAATGCAGAGCTAAATCTTGCTAGCCAGAGAGTTGGTAATGGATCCTTAGACATGACCCCTGAGGTATGAGCAACCATGGAAATACAGACAAACCAGACTTCACCCAAGAGAAAACTGCCTCAACTGGCAGAAGAGGAGGTAAATGGAAGAGAAAGAAAGAAAACAATGTGAATGGTGAAGACATCTGCAGAAGGTCTAACACCTAAGCCCTTAGGATGCAATAATAGAGTGACAAGTGATCTAATTTTTAAAATTGCCAAAGGATTTGAACAGACATTTCCCTCAAAAAGGTCCACAAATGTTCGAAATGCCATGTGAAAAGATAGTTAATCTCATTAGTCACCAGGGAAACATGAACTGGATCTCAGCTAAATGCTGCTTCCCATCGTTAGCATAGTTGAGTTTGATTTTTATTTTTATTTTTTATTTTAGAGAGAGAGCGAGAGAGACAGTCAGACAGACAGAGGGACAGAGAGAACTGGCTCTCGGGGACCTCAGCAACTGCAATTGAACTGCAGGCGCTTGCGTTACCTAGTAGACATGTGCAACTTTGCACTTGCCTCACCTTGATATCTGGATTACGTGGGATCTGAAGAGCTGAGCATAGATCAACAGGCTTCACAGACAAGTGCCTTAACTGCTAAACAATTTCTCCAGCTCTAAATTTGATTTAAAAAATATTTTATTTACTTATTTGCAAGCACACAGAGACATAGAGAGAGAATGGGTGTGCAAGGGTGTCCAGCCACTGTATATGGAACTCCAGATGCCTGTGCTGCTTTGTGCATCTGGCTTTATGTGGGCATTGGAGAATTGGATGTGGGTCATTAGGCTTTGCAGGCAAGTGCATTGACCAACGAGCAATCTTTGTAGCCCTGAATTTGATTTTTTTTTTTGTTTGTTTTTTGAGGTAGAGTCTCACTCTGGTCCAGGCTGACCTGGAATTAACTATGCAGTCTCAGGGTGGCCTCAAACTCATGTGATCCTCCTATCTCTGCCTCCCGAGTTCTGGGGATAAAGGCATGTGCCAACACGCCTGGCCTGAATTTGATTTTTAAAAGGAAAATAACTTTTGTTGAGGTTGTAGAAATATCGGAACACTTGTACATTGGTCCTGAACATGTAAAATGGACCCATCTCTGTGGAAACCAGTCTGGCTGTTCCTCAAATTATTCCACACAGAATTCCTATGTAATCCAGCAACTCCACTTCTAGGAATATGCTCAAAGGAACTAAAAACCAGTGCTCAACAAACACATGTTTATAGCCAAAGGCATATGTGCAGTGGCCAATGTTATGCCCAGATCTCAGAATCCCCAAAGACCACCAAGAGAGTTGGACACATATGCAACAGTAAAGAGCTGAATTTGGCTGAAACTAGGGCTCCATACTTTCCCAATGCAGTGGGTCCATCCAAGAGCTCCTAATGGCGTCTGGGAGGAGCTTTTATTAAGTTCACTCAAAGAAAAGGGGAATTTCCAATGTAGCAGTACATGATTGGTTGACATTTAGCAAGAGTATGTATGTTGCAAGCTGATTGGTTACATAGTAGCTGAGGTCCATTAAGCAAACTTATCTATAGTCACAAGAGCCACAGGAACCTATAACATTTACTTGGTCCTTTTTGATTGGCCCGTTACAGGGGTTATTTTGGGTACTGAGAAGTTTGTGGTTGTTTTCCCAGTAACTGAAAAGTGCTGTGTCAGTTATTTGGGCCTTGCAGGGCAAAAGAAACTTAGACCTATTAACGTAATTAAAGTTTGTCATGGCATTACTTTGGTTTGGGCTTTTCAGCCAAGAAGTGCTCAAGGGTGGCAGAGTATCTTTCAATCGTTTCGAGCCACCAGCTCCTTTTCTGGTGCCCTGAGTGCTCTTACTAATCGGTCCTCTGCAGTGCTTCAGAGATGTCACAGGGCCTGCGATTTTTTTTTCACTCACACTGCCAAAGCATTAGAAAGTGATTTGGTTCCATTCTGTTCTCTACTGGGTTCAGCTCCTGTTCAATGTTGTGGCTTAAATGTAAATGTTCCTCACAAGTTCATGTGTGTGGACACTTCACCTCCAGCTGGAGGCCCTGCTAGGGAAGGCTGTGGAAGCTTTCGAAGGTGGAGCTCTTGCTGGAGGGGGTAGGAAACAACCCTTAAGGCTTTGTTGTCCCCACAGTTCCTGTTCCTCCTCCACTTCCCAACTGCTAGTGTGGTGCTGATGTCCCCTTTCTGCTACCAGGCCTTCCCCACCATGAAATTTCCCTTGGAACTGCAAGCCACAAATAAACCCTTCCCTCCCTCCTTCTCTCCTCCCCTCCCTGCCTCCCTCTCCCCCTCCCTCTCTCTCTCCTTCCCTTCCTCCCTTCTGCCTTCCTCCTTCCCTCCTTTCGTCCCTCCCTCCCTTCCCCCTCCTTCCTTCCCTCTCTCCTTCCTTCCTTCCCTCTCCTCCTTTCCTCTCTCTCCTCCCTCCCTCCCTCCCTCCCTCTCTCTTCTACCCTCCATCTCTCTCTCTCACCTTTCTTCCCTCCTTCCCTCCTTCCTCCCTCCTTCCCTGCCATTGCTTCTGGTCGAGTGTATGTTCACAGCAATGAGAAAGTACCAAATGCAGATATCACTTATGATGCTGTGAGGAGAGACTCCTCAGCCAGGGTTGTAGCCCGTCTTGGGATGACATGCATAGTGCCACAGTCTGAGCATTTGTAATGGACACAAGGATGGAAATACTAGACCAAGGCATCTATCTGGCAAAGGCTTTATGGCTGCGTCATCACACAGCAGAAAGCCAAAGAGCCAGGGTGGGGGCCTTGAGCACGCAGCCCTTTTATAACAAATCCACTCCTACTCATAAGGGCAGAGCTCTGTGGACTAGTGTTTTTCTTAAAGGTGTTGGCTATTAATTGATCCTGTTAGAACAGCAGCTGCATTTCAGTGTTTCGGAGAGGACACACATGCAAGCTTTATCCTGAAGCTCAAGGTCCTGTCTTCAGCCTGACATCAGCTCTCCAGACACAGGGCGGGACTGAACCTTCCAAGGGCCTGTGAGCACAAGCTCCGCCCGACATCCAGACACTGGGAACTCGGCTTAAAGACATGCCTGGGTGTTGTCGTAATCAGACGAGTCTAGGAAACACGTGCACCAGTGAACGGTAAAGTTAGCAGGCCATCCCAGAGCCTCAGAAGTGTCCAGTCCCATGGGAACCCACCCTGCTGTGGGCATGGGGACTGCTGCTCTATCTTCCGGCCTCTTGTTTATTTATCTCAACTTCCCCTTTGCGGTGCTTGATCTGGACTGTCAGTTTGAAGGAATCTGGAATTGGCTAAAAGACAGCCGCTGGGTGGATGCGTGAGGGCGTGTTCAGGAGAGATTAACTGAGGGAAGACGACCCTCAGAGTGGCCAGCACCTTTGTACTCATGGCCCAGCTTCAGGTAGGCCCAGGACAAAGCAGTGTTTGCTGGTCTGCCATTGCTGGTCAGAGTGCTGCTTCTCTTGCCATTACTGCCGATGAACGCTCTCCACTCTTTGGCCTCCGTTTGCGGACTGAAGACCAGCAATGCTCCGGCGACCCTCCAGATCTTCAGTGCCAAGTGGGCACTGTGGGGGCCTCCAGCCTTGTGGCCTGAGTGGCGAACGGGCTCGCTGACTCTCCAACTTGAGGGCAGTCATTGTTAGACTGCCCAGCCTCTGCTGTGTAAGCAGACTAGTGAACCCCTTTTTATGAAACACACACGCACATCCTGTCAGTTCTGTTCCTCTCCAGAACCCTGCTCCTGCCTGGAGCCGCCTGGCCCCAAGGTCTGGGGCACAGCAACACCACTTCTGCACCCTGCATCCAGGAAGGAAGTGGAGAAACTTGCACAAGCCAAAATAACATCGGCTTGTATCTCCTCTTTGCTAAAAATGGTGTCATAGTGATCATGGGTACAAGTGTCACCTTACCTAAACTGGACGCCAACAGGCAAGTCCACTCAAGCCTTTTGCCCTCCAAGCTTGCTGACCGCACCTCCAGTGTATTACCTCCACTGAAAGTGTCACTGCTTTGGGACAAGAGAAACCAGGTTCCAGAAAAGCAGGCCAGGAAGCAGCATTTCTTTAGTGACTTAGAATTTAACACGCCCAGCTGTGCAGGGCTCGGAAAGCCAAGGCTCCATTCAGTTACGGACGAGGCATTTTCAAGGCCTCCACTCAAAGGACCCTGAAGTCTGTGGCACCCAGTAAACAGCTGGGCACTCCTTGGCAAGTGATGGATGATGTTGGGTGTTCTGTCGTTGTTTTCTGACATCCACAGTGGATCATGGCAGGTCGTAATGTGAGCTATTCCATCAGAAGATGGGATTTCGCTGCATACTGGGGACACTGCCAAGACACCGAATTTGGTTCAGTCCCCTGGCTGGGCTTGGAATGCCTCCAATAGCCAAGCGTCACTCTCTGGTCATGCGTGTTTTTTTGTTTTTTTTTTTTATGTTTTTGGTTTTTCGAGGTAAGGTCTCACTCTGGCCCTGGCTGACCTGGAATTCACTATGGAGTTTCAGGGTGGCCTCGAACTCATGGTGATCCTCCTACCTCTGCCTCTCGAGTGCTGGGATTAAAGGCATGCACCACCACGCCAGGCATCTGTGCTTTTATTGGCATGTATGTGCTAGCTGGGTTCATGTCAATTCAATTCATTCCCCAGAGATACACAGGGAGTCCCCCACACAAAAGCCCACCCGCCTAGCTTTGGGCACAGCTGGCTCCTGTGTGGGATCAAGCTCCCAAAGGGAAGGGGACAGAGAAGGAGGGCCCCGAAGACTTCTGAACCTGGTATTCCCTTCAGTACTCTGGCACTGAGCCAGTAAGTTCTGCTCATCCAAAAGTGCTGTGGGATGACTGACTGCTGCTCTCACGGCGAACACAGAACGTGTCCGCAGTTTCTACTTAACGCAATAGTGCTGGGGAGCGGGGCAAGGTTCCCATCATCTGCAGGGGCTGTGTCTGTGCCTGTCCTTTGGGAACCAACTTTCATTGTATTGGTTTTTGCCTTTAGGTAGTCATGCATCTTTCCTCTCAGGTTACAGAACAGCCAGCAAATGAAAAGCAGGGGCTAGAGGCTCATACCTGACTCCCAGCACTCAGGTGGCTGAGGAGGGAATATCACCGTGAGTTTGAAGCCAGCCTGGGCTGCAGGGTGATTCTAGGTCAGCCTGGGCTACAGTGAGACTCTGCCTCCAAACAGTAAAAAACCAGCCTCCAACTTAAGGATATTACTTTTTTTTTTCTAAAGAAGTGTTTGTTTATTTATTTATTACAGAGAAAAAGAAAGGCATATAGAGAGAAGGGGAATAGGTGCCCCAGGGCCTTCAGCCACCGCAAACAAACTCCACATGCATGCATTGCGAACTCCGCATGCATGCACCACCTTGTGCATCTGGCTTATGTGGGTCCTGGGGATTTGAACCGGGATCCTCTGGCTTTGTAGACAAGCACCTTAAGTTCTAAGCCATCTCTCCAGCTGAAGAATATTACTATTTATTTATTTATTTATTTATTTATTTATTTATTTATTTATTTTGAAGTAGAGTCTCACTCTAGCCCAGGCTGACCTGGAATACACTATGTATTTAGGGTGGCCTTGAAGTCATGGCAATCCTCCTACCTCTGCCTCGCAAGTGCTGGGATTAAAGGCGTGTGCCACCACACCCTGCTTGAATATTACGTTTTAAGTTGTTCTGACCTCTGAGCCATCTGGTGTTGCTGGCCGCCCCTCTTCCTGCTTGTCAGACTCCAGCCATGTTTTTCCTGCACCTGCTCTGCCTACGCCCTCAACAAGGACCTCTAAGCTCCCTTCCTGACTTGGCCCCTGCCTTGCGTTGGTCCAGGCTCCCTGTGGGGCACCCTGGGCCAGGTGTTCTTATCTTCTCAAGATCTTCAGCCCCCTCTTTGTTCCTTCCCTTAGCTTTCATCCCCTGGTGCCGCTTTCGAAGGTCCTTCATGCCTGTCCACTCCCCCATGTCCCAAGACCCTTCAGAGACTTAGTTTAACTTCTTCCTCTGCGGGAGGAATTGCCCCCCAAGACAACCTTAACTGCCCCTGTCCCGGCCCCTGTGGCTCTGCAGCTTGCCTGCTGCCACACGGCTCCTGGGGACACTGCTTTCCCAGCCTAGCCCAGCTGGCCAAACTGACCATTCACTACAGGAGGCAGGAAGGAAGACATGTGGTCCTGGCGCCTCCCCGCGGGGACTCTGCTCTTCCCGTGGCATCGAGCTGTCCATGTCAGTCAGACAGCACCCTCTCTCTTCAGTGACCCTCAGAATTTCTCCGACAAGAAAAGAATCCCTCTCTGCCCCATATTCAGCTGTTGAGGCAGCAGGATGACGTCACTGGAACACCTGAGGACTGAAAGGCTGTGGGGTACTCTCAACCTCTGGGCACAGATTCAAGACCTCAAGGTGCTGGGCAGCCTTCCACCAACAAGGTCAAGGGAGAAGCGTCCTTTCCGTTTGAGCCCTGGCTTCACAAGCTGTGTGCAGTGCAGAGGAGGTCTCACTGCATTGTGTGTGGGACAGCACTGAGGGGCCCAGGCAGCAGGCCAGATGATGTCCAGGAGCTCACGTGCAAGGACCTTTCATCCTCGTCCCTTTTTGCAGGTTGTTCCTTCCCCTTGACCTTGCTTTTCCCCCAGTGTCCACTGTGGGAGCCCAGACATGACTTCAGTCCCAGAGTCCAGCTTTCTGAGCAGCCTTATTTGTCTGTAGCCCCTTGGCATCTATAATCAGTGGCTGTGGCAGGAGGGAAGGGTGGGCGGGTGGGCACAGAGGTTGTCACAAGGTCACTCTCAGAGCTCTCCCTCATGGGTATCAACCAAGTGCCGGAGGCTACCAAGAAAAGCATGACATCAGGGCAGTGTGTGCCCTCTGTGCAATGAAGCAGCTGGGCACCAGGTCTCGTGAGACCGACACACACACACGCTGTGGCCTACGGTAGTTTCTGACTGTTGGAGAAGTACTAAGCTGGCAGCCCTGGTCAGGATGCCAGGCCTCCTGCCCGTGTGAGGATGGAACACAGAGAGCCACAAGCCAGGACCACGCTCTTGTGAACTTCTCCTTCCCAGCTGTGGCACTTTTGCCCTACATGTGTTTCAGTTCAGTTTAGCTGAATAGAAAACAAAAAATTGCTGCCCCGGCTGGAAATCTGAGTGGTGATTCATTCTGCTGGAAGTGCTTATAATTAAAAACATCCACACATACACAAAATGAGGCATTGGAACATATGAGCCCTGGACAGTTCCGGGGCCCAGGAGACCCTGCGGTGATGGCAGACAGCAGATGTGAGAGCCAATTAAATTTGCAGATCACTTGTGGCCCTTTCCAGGGGAGAGCTCCCCAAACAGGTCGGTTGATGCAGGTGATAATAAAGTGCGGACTGCCTTTCTCTGATGGTGGTGTGTGTTTAAAAGTCACTAGAATGTCAAGCGTTCATAGGCGTGGATACCGGGCAGAGGAAGTGCTTACTCCTCAGCCGGGCAGCTGCTGGCCGGTCGGCCTCCCCTGTAGAAACGCAGAGGGTGCCCAGAGTGCAATAGCAAGGCCACCTTGAGGTGGGGCTGTTGGAATATCACGGCAGTGACATGTCTCCCACGAAAGGGGAAAACGAGGTCATTTCCATGCCTCATAGAAAGCTTTGTCCTTCCAGCTGAGGTCGGGAGACATGCAGTGTGAAGCCCTGTGCAGCTGGGGCAGGAGAGGGAGTCACACTGACCCATGGTGGGGACTTACTTTCTGGCCCTTGCTCCAGCCTAGCAGTTTAACACGACGCATGCGACCTCCGTGCCAGCCCTCCACAGGCTGCAGCACTCTAATTCCTTTGACACACTCTCCCTCACCACGCGGGGCAGTGCTAGAGACATTTCCAGAGATGGATGTTTTGGAGGTGAGATGGAGGGAAGTGAAGGTCACCCTCAGAAACCCGCTTGCTTGCTGGCACTGGTTCTGATCGGAGCTGGGCGTGGCAGCAGTCCTTGTTCCACAGCAGAGGCCTTCCGGGACATCTTCCACTGCCACCTTTCTCCCTTTCCTTCCCTCACGCTTTCCTTTTCCTTTCTTAAAAAGCTGTCTCTGTTTCTATCACTATTCAGGCATAGCTGGCAAGACACGAGAACCCATACGTCTGAGCAGCTGTCCTCTGGACTCTGAGCCTCGGTTAGAGCACCATGAGAGGCTCTCGGAGCTCAGAACCATCTTGAGCAGCTTCCTGCCCCGTCCAGGTCCAGAGGGAGCTGCTCTGGGCTCCTCAGGCTCAATTACCTTTCCTGGATACGGTGACAGACCCACTACTTACCTTTCTCTCTCTCTCCCTTTGGGAACAGTGCTCCTTATAAATCCTGAGGGTGATCATAGTTTCCATCACAGTCACCGATCTCATTCCAGCAGTATGAGACAGTTGACAGCCCTGAGTACCCTGCGTGCACCTGCTGAAGCCAGGGCTCTCGGCCATGGTAAGGCGATAAGGCCCAGTGCTTTCTGGTGGGAGAGGTAGGCAGGCTGACTTTGGGTTCCCTGCTTTGCACCAGTAGCAACTGCATGGTGTGAGCTCCCCCTGAGTTCTGGAGAGATGGGGGAGGGGGCAGGAGGGCACAGCTGTCTCAGGGGGTCCCGTCCTTTCATTCCTTCCTCAGTCATCTGAGCCAGAGGGAAGCGAGTGTCATAGGGTGTCTGCACTTTCACCTGCAGGTTCTCTGGGAGATGGCACCCACCCATCCTGATGACTTTAGGCGAAGCTAATGATGAGCACGCCCGCTCAACATGAAGCAAGGCCTCTGGCAGTGAGAACGTCACATGGTAATGAGCCCTTGGGAGAGGTTAATGTGAGTATTGACTTAATTCAGCACAGCCCACTTGCTACTTGGAAAGTTGTAGTAAATGAAAAAGGAGAGAAGTGGTGCTGAGCAGGCATCAGCTGAGAAAAGATGTCTCTACATTAGGGTTTGGATGCACACAGCCTCCGGCCTGCTCACGTATTGACCTGGCTTCATGCCTTCCCATGGCATCTAAGATCGACGAGGGACTCTTTCAATAAGGATTCTGAAATTGAGAGCTTAGGATAGCAATTAAGAGCCATTTATTGAGGAATAATCATTCACACATTATAGATAAGCACACAGCTTGTGCTCAATCTGATTTATGTCTAGCGATGTCATCAGACTCAAGAGAATGGGACAAAATAGGTACCCATTACCCAAAGAATTGGGATAGGAGTTGGTGTCAACGTTGATATGATTGTAATGTCACACATGTTTAGTTCCCACAGCCCCCTAAGGGCTCTGTCCTGGCTGGGCTCAGGAATTGGTTATGCATTGATGTTTTCCTTACTTTAATTAGCAGCGATTGGTCATTAGTTTCCATATTTAAATTTATTTACTGTTACCACTTATGTATTTTGACTTTGCTCTTAAAGAACTGGTGCTTGAAGAATCTCTATGGCCTTGGCTCAGGGTGAATATATCAGTCTTGACTTCCTTAGCTGTCTTGGGCTTAATCTCACTTAGGATAAGGATTATGTGTCATAGACACTGCTCTAGGATGAGGGTCCCTGTCAGCATATGAATCTCTCTCGTTAGTCAGCACACTTGTAAATGCATTTTCAGAACCAACCTTTAGTCATTTTCAATGCCAGGTCTTTGGAAGCCTCAGGAGAGCTCATAGTATTTAGCCATGTCTCCTATTTATCGGGAAGCACATCTATGCAGGACCAAGTTCTACAAGGGGAGATTCCGAATCCTGATTTCATCACTAAGGGATTTATTCTCATGGGGACAAATGCTTGGATCACTTTGGGACTCAGGTTTGGACCAAGAACAGAAGCAACACCAGGCTCCTGAGGTCAGACACTGAGCACATAGGGTAATAAATGGTTAGTGAGGGCGCCACCTGCAGGGACCTGGACAGTATTGATCCATCAACATTTTGACATGGATGATGTGGGAGGGCAAAAACATACGACATCCAAATGCAAGAAGGAACTGCCTGGAAAGAGAATGGGGTTCACTGGAATGGGGGTGGTGGGGGGAGACACACAAGGGTACATGGGCAAAGATTTTGATCAAATTACATGCTCATATATTAAAATTCTCAATAAAATGGTTTAAGGAATGGTTTAGGGACATGTATCATGTTTCCAGAAGATCCTTTTCTGTAAACATTTTATTTTTATTTATTTATTTGAGAGAAAGAGTGGAGAAAGAATGAGAATTTGTGTGTCAGGGCCTCCAGCCACTGTAACTGAACTCCAGACGCATGCGCCACCTTGTGCATCTGGCTTATGTGGGTTCTGGGGAATTGAACTGAAGTTCTTTGGCTTTGCAGGCAAGTGCCTTAACCATCAAGCCGTCTCTCTATCCCAGAGGGTCCTTTTTGTTGAGGTATCTGTACTTGGCTGTGGTAGAGCATTGATGTCTTTCAACTACTGCTTCTCTGGTATCTAAAATAAGAAAAAAACAGGAAGAATAATTACATTAGCATCCTTCTGTTTTAAACTCATCCCTGCCTTGGCAGTGCACAACAATGCTTGGATTGACACCAGAGCCTTTGCTTCTTCCCGGCCAATGTGAAACTTCTGCTCTCTGTGCTGTCTGCTATCTGATGGCCCTTCGATGATGGGGTGGAGTGGGGGAGGGGCTTAGTCCACACTGAAAGTGGCTCAGTGAAGCTGTCGCTGCTGTGGTTGCTGGTGAGAGACTGCGTGGGTTTTCATGAAGAGCTTGCAGCCTGTTAAACTCAGTAGACCCTGGTCTGGGCGCACAGACAGAGCTGCCTCTGCAGCGACTCATGGAAGGTGACAAGAACTGCAGTTAGGACCACAGCTACAGAGCCAGGAGCATGACACCTGCCACCAACCCTTACTTTTCTTTTTGAAAATATTTTATTTATTTATCTTTTATCTGAGAGAAAGAGAACAGCAGAGAAAGAGAGAGAGAGAGAGAAAGAGAGAGAGAGAGAGAGAATAGGCATGCCAGGGCCTCCAGCCAGTGCAAGTGAACTCCAGACACATACACCACCTTGTGCATCTGACTTATACGAGTCCTGGGGAATTGAACTGAGGTCCTTTGGCTTTGCAAACAAACGCCTTAACTGCAAAGCTATCTCTGCAGACCCAAGCCCTTACTTTTCTACAACTCATTGTCATCTGCCAAATGGAATGTCTACATCAGCCCTGGCAGGCTGGTGGGATGAGTCACTATGCTAGGAAGTAGCTGAGGGCCAGAACTCACCCAGTGCCTGGGACGGAGCAGCCGCGAGGAGACACGGGAAGGAACAGTGAAATCATCCCTATGTGTTCAGGGGTGCCAGTGGTGTCTGGTGAGCAACAGTGTGGAAAGTAGTGTGCTGTTCAAAAAGTGAGGAGGTCATCAGTGGCCATCTAGCAGGGGCTGGCTGTGCAGAGCAGGGCTTCATGTGGACACAAAGTCAAGCCCTGAGAAGAAGGCAGAGACCATAGAGTATAAATGCACAGTCCAGGCAGGAGGGACCACCAGGAAACTGCCAGTGGAAACAAAACGCAGAAAGGAAAGGCTTTCAAAGCCTAAGGCTGGCTGTGGTGGCGCATGTCTGTGGTCTCAGGCCTTAGTAGATGGTGGTAAGAGACTCACAATATGGCAATGTCTTAAACAAGGAAGGAAGGGGGCTGGGGAGATAGATAGAGAGAAGAATCAGTGGTTAAGGACCTTGTCTGCAAAGCTTAATGGCCTGGGTTCGATTCCCCAGTACCCATGTAAGCCAGATGCACAAGATGGCACATGAACTGGAGTTCATTTACAGTGGCTGGAGGCCCTGGCATGCCCATTCTCTCCCTCTGTATCACTCCACTTGCAAATAAATATATAAAATAAAATTAAAAAGGAAGAAAGAAAACAAGGAAGGAAAGAAAGAAGGAAAGGAGGAGAAAGAATGGGAAGGAATTATGGAGGGAATTCTTAATTGGTGACATAAAAGGTGGAGAACAGGAGTGTCTGAAAGCATCATTGAAGAAATGTTAAGATCAGCTTTCAACCTCTTGCATAATTCTCAGTGAGGAGAACCTTGTTTATGAGGTGAGGGCTGATAGTCACGAGAGACTCCTGGGTAGGGCTTTTTGATATTTAGAGCTGTCCTCATGGTTTCCACGACTGGAGCCCCCTGCATGAAGAGAGCGGCAGGAGAGCGGAGTGAGAGGATAGAGGCGCAGGGGATAGTGAGAGAGGACTGTAGAAGGGTGAGTCACACAGAGGGTGGTGGAGAAAGGGAAGTCAAGACTGAGGACAGACCACTGGGCTGGGCAGCAGAGATGTGAGAGTGAAGGTGCAGTTCTGTTGCCTATGGAGACGAGAGCTCAGAGGGGCTGTGTTGATGGTCAGAGAGGACCTGTGCTGGGAGAACTGGCTGTATGCCCTGCTGTGTTCGTCAAGGTTGTGACAGTGTCTTCTTTCCTAAAGTCAGGCTTTGTGACCATGACTCGATCATGCAAGCTAGAAAACATATTTAGGACCTCTCTGAGGCCTTCCAGTGAGCTCCAGCATGTGTGGGAATGACACGGGGGCTCCGGAGACAACCTCAGAGCCCGACTCCCCACCAGGATGCTGATTAGATAAAACTTCTTCACTGGCATATTAGATCAAATTGGATAATTTTGTAGTGTGAGGGAAGGTAATTCACCCACAGTCTCAGATATATAAAGAGGGCTTTAAGAGGTTCATTTATGAGAAATAAGCATAATGGAAGGAGTCATCCTACAGAGCTGAAACAAACATTTAAGATGGAATTTCAATCAATACAAGTGGACTAGGTTTCTCTTTCTATGAAGAGAGGCCATGGACAAATTCCAACACTGCACCATTGGGATCTCCAGGATTTGGTGGCAAGGTGGGCTCCTTTTCCCCCTGATGATTGCCCATATGAGATGTGAAGAATGGCTAAATGTCCAAATTCATGAGGTCAGTGGGTATGTGGAAAGCCAGTGTGTGAAGAGCATGCTACTCCTGTGTGTTCTAGTCCTCCATCCTGCCTTCATCTGTGTTATTCCTCTCTCCCGTCTTCCCGTGTGTTATGGTCCTCTCTCCTTCCATCTCTAGCGTGTGGGTATGACACTGTATTTCAGTTGAACTGGGACCAAACACAATTTAGTAGTTGAGTACCTTGTACTTCAAATATCCCAAAGCCCAATTCGGCTTTTCAAGAACAGAACTTACTACTATTTCAATGGAAATATCTGGCATCTTTTTCATCAGAGTGCCACCACAAGTGGTAATTAGGTCATCAATCTTCTCCTGCATTCATTTCCGTTCTGGGATCCTGCATCTTCTGCTGTGATTAGTGTGCAAGGCCCAGCCAGTGTCTGCTGGCATCTTCCCCACTGTCCTTATACAATTCCTCACGTTGCACATGTGTGCTATGTGCTGAAGTAGGGCATTATCTCTTGGCTCATCTTTTTTTTTTTTTTTTTGGTTTTGCTTCTTTTTAAACTTTCTATTTTTATTTATTTGAGAGAGAGAGGCAGAGAGGGAGAGAGAGAATGGGCGCACCAACGCCTCCAGCCACTGCAAACGAACTCCAGATTCATGTCCCCCTTGTGCATCTGGCTTACATGGGTCCTGGGGAATCAATCAGAGGTCCTTTGGCTTTACAGGCACGCACCTTAACCGCTAAGCCATTTCTCCAGCCCCTTGACTCATCTTTTGAAGACCTACTCTGAAGACCTCATGCAAAATAGCTATTTCAGTGAGGGAGCAACACAGGAGGTAGGCATCATGGATCATGTCTGGACTGCGCCATGCCTTTCATGGCCGGCTGTAACATGAGACCAGACAAGATATGTGTGGGCATACATCATGGCATGGGGTGCCTCCTGGGCTTTTGGTCTGAGGATCAAAATGATGCTGAAAGCAGGCAGTCAGAGCCATCTGTGTGGCACCTGCTGTCAAAAGCATGCAAGGACAGGGCCAGCTAGTGACAGGGATGCTCTGGTCTCCGTGGAGTTCTCACTTGCTAAGAGCTGGATGTGGACCTTTGAGTCACTCGGGCAGTAGGAAGGCAAATCCTTCCAGACTGGGGAAAGCTGAGGTCTTGTGAACTTAGTGGTCTTTCTCCCTGTGGATTTTGCCCTTTTCTTGTTATATGGTGCCATTTTTTCCCTGCTTCTTTATTGTCACAGCCCCTGATTGGCAGAGAGGATGACTGGTGCCAGCTGGCTTGCTCTCTGGACACAGACTTCTGCCCCGCTCTGTCCTCTCCATCCTGAGTAGGAGGGGCATACCCACCCACAGTCCAGGCAACGGAAGCTCAGTCACATTTCTTTATTTTAATTTTTAATTTCTTGGGGGGTCTCACTCTATCTCAGACTGACCTGGAATTCACTATGTAGTCCTAGAGTAGCCTCGAACTCATGGCGATCCCCCTACCTCTGCCTCCCGAGTGCTGGGATTAAAGGCGTGCACTACCACACCCAGCAGTTGTTTTTTTTTTTTAAATTATTTATTCATTTTGGGAGAGACAGAGGCAGATAGAGAGAATGGGCATGCCAGGGCATTCAGTCATGCAAACGAACTCCAGACACATGCTCCATCTTATGCAGCTGGCTTATGTGGGTCCTCGGGAATTGAACCTGGATCCTTAGGCTTCATAGGCAAACACCTTAACCATTAAGCCATCTCTCCAGACCTCCGTCTCGTTTCTTACTTGGGTCATCCTAGACCAATTATTTAAATTTTCAGGTCATCTATTTCCTTACCTATTGCTGGGAGATAATTCTAGCACCTATGTGTTGGTGGTGACGTGGGCTGAATGAGATAGCCCACACAGAGGAGTCTGTATGTGACTCCAGCCACCCACCCCTCCCCGACTCTTCGAACAATGTTGCAGGCCAGCATTTGCACTAAAGGTCCCTGAGAAAGTCTCAGGCCCAGTGAGGTGCAGTGGGCTTGATGGCTTGCAGGGGCCATGGGTGAGTTCCAAAGGGGCCCTGGGCATTTGGACCTGAGCCTCAGTGCTCAGGTGTGCAGCATGCTGAGAGCTTGCACAATGTGGGTCTTGCATCTTCCCCAGCGCCGGCCCCGTTTGGGGCCATTGTAACTGCACACAGTCTGGCCCAGGAGCTCCTCCCCAGCTCCCAGTCCAAGGCCAGTGCTGATTCTTGCCAACACACATGCAGTGAGTAGATTCTGTGTCATGGCCAGGGTTGAGAAGGACCTTGGCTAGAGGATATAACAGACGACTGACATTACCTGCCTTTCCCATGGTGCATGGGGGAGGGGGACATCAAAGAACGAGACGCTCTTGATGGCTTTCCTGTGAGCCTTTGCTCTGATCTGCAGTGCAGTGTGGCTGCGCTGCCAGAGCCACGCTGGGGAGCCCCGGCCATCCAGCAGGACAGCTCCTCAAAGCTGCACCATCAAGGGCACATGTGCGACCCACACAGGTGGTGTGTGGGCGGTGGAGGTGTGGAGGGCACATGCTTGACAGGATGTGTCTTTCTTTGTCTCCTTGGAAAATCAGAAGGAAGGGGCATTCAAACCCACTTTCTTACTGCTCTGGCTGTTGTCCAGTAAAAAATATTGCCAAAAGCTTTTAGTGCCTGCCTCCCTCCAGACGATGGGCAAACAACGGTATTGATCCCGTCGCAATGGATCCCATCAGTTATCCTGAGCTTTGTACATAAAAGTGAGAGTGTGACCTGCTCCCGGTGAAGAGAAGGCTGCCGGCAGAGCAGGGCTCCCCAGGAAGCGTCCTCAGGAGGCAGGGAGGCAGCACCCCAGGGTACAGAACTGTGAGGCATGGGTGGGTGTGTCGGTCAGGCATGTTACCTGTCCACCCAGGTGGCTTATGAGAAGTTGATGTAGGGCTGGAGAGATGAATTAGTGGTTAAGGGGCTTGCCTGTGAAGCTAAGGACTCAGGTTTGATTCCCCAATACCCATGTAAGCTACATGCACATGGTGACACATGATTCTAGAGTTCATTTGCAGTGGCTATAGGCCCTGGCACACCAATTTTCTCTGTCTCTCTCCCCTGCTCTTTCAATTTTTTAAATTTTTATTTATTTATTTGAGAGCAACAGACAAAGAGAGAAAGAGGCAGAGAGAGAGAGGGAGAGAGGGAGAGAGGGAGGGAGGCGAGTGGGCTCGCCAGGGCTTCTAGACACTACAAACGAACTCCAGACACGTGCGCCCCCTTGTCTGGCTAACGGGGGTCCTGGGGAATCAAGCCTTGAACCGGGGTCCTTTGGCTTCACAGGCAAGTGCTTAACCACTAAGCCGCCTCTCCAGCCCTCCTCCACTCTTTCAAAGAAATAAATGAAAGTAAAAATAGTAAGAAAAAAGAAGTCAATGTAGATGTAACAGCCCCGATACTCTGATGTCAGCTGGGGCCACCTGGATTCCCTTTGGGTTGCCTGTAGGCTTTCTCTGGTACAGGAGTCTCCTCTGATTGGGCTGTGGCTTCAGCTCAGCTTCCGTTAAGACAGGGGCAAGCTGAAGTGGCACTGAGCATAAGTAACAACTATGACCCATTAATCCTGCCACTTTTAAATTTTATTATTTATTTATTTGACAGAGAAAGAAGGAGAGAGAGAGGCAGACAGAGAAAGAGAGAGAATGAGAATGGGCGATCCAGGGCCTCCAGCCACTGCAAACAAACTCCAGACACATGCGCCCCCTTGTGCATCTGGCTAATGTGGGTCCTAGGGAATTGAACCTGGGTCCTTTGGCTTTGCAGGCAAATGCCTTAACCACGAAGCCACCCCCCAGCCCAATCCTGGCACCTTTCCTAACCAGAGTAAAGAAGCCACATGGTTCAGAGTTGAGCTAATGTGAGTGAGCTTCACAGTTGCACTAGCAGGAGACCTGACTGACATAACATCCAACCCACTGCTTCTCTTTCCCCCCCTGGTGGCGGGGTGTGGTACTGCAAGCACGCTGGCCAGTCATGCGTCTTCTGGGTCGTGAACATTTTACACTGGACATGGCCCCAGTCGTTTCCGTCAGGATGCATGCTCTCCTGGTTGGGATTGTACTATAATAAACCACCTAATTCCATCATTTCTCTATTTCAAAGGACAGACTTGAAGTTCAGGAACATGATGTGTCTTACCATGTTTGCCTTGCTCCAGTGACTTTGCTTTTCTGGGTATTTTGTGGTTCTGTGTGGACTTTAGGATCGACTGTTTATTTCTGTGAAAGACCTTTCAGAATTTTAACAGGAATTGCACTGAATCTATGGACTTCTGTGAGTAGTATGGTATTTTAACAATATTCATTCTTCTAAACCATGAATATGGGATACTCTTTCATGCATAAGCTGCTATTATCAATGTTTTGTAGTTTTAAGGTAGTTCTCATAAAGACAGAAGATAAGTGTTGGCAAAGATGTGGTGAGAAGGGCCCATGGCATGCTGTTCATGAGCAGGTAAAGTAGTATGGGTGTTAAACACCCCGCAAACATTAAAGTAGAAGTGTATGATCCAGCAATGCCATTTTTGGTTTATATCCCAGAGAACAGGAAGCAAAACTGATACGTTCCATGCTCATTTCAGCCTTATTCTCAATATCTGAGGAATGGTAACAACTGTCCGCAGGTGAATGAATAAAGAAAAATATATGTAATGAAATATTTATTCAGCTTTTTTTAAGAAAAAGAGTCATTTGCAATACTGTAAAAGTAATTTAGGACATTTTTTCTAAGTAGTAGGTCAAGTGCAGAAGGATAATTACTATACAGCCTGGTCTACAGACGCTTAACAGAAAAGAATTCAGTGACGAGGAGTAGAAGGCTGGTTACCCAGCGCTTAGATGGAGATAGAAAGGAGAGCTGCTGTTGTCACAATAAGTTCTGGAGAGCCAGTGTGGTGGTTTGAATCAGATGTTCCCCATCAGCTCATTGTCTTGAATTCTTGGTCCCCGGCTGATTGCAGTTTGGAAGGTGGAGTCCTTCTGGAGGAGGTGTGTTGTTACGGGCAGATTTAGCGGCGTCACAGCCAGCTCCCCCTTGCTGGACTTCAGCTTACTCTCCAGCTGCTGTTTTCCACCTGTGTGGTCTCATCAAGTGGACAATACAATTCAACTGTCACACTTGGGATCTCGAAACATGACAAGCTGTTTTTCAGGGGCTTTGGTCAGATGTGCCGACAACATGCTGTGCCTCCCTCCTACCCTCAAGCCTCTGGTTAAGAACAAGATCCTGTTCGTTCTGGGTGGCCTTGGGTAGGAACTCGGCTGTATCTTGGAGGCAGCAAGCACACTCCAGGTAATCATAGTCATTGCCTTCCTCCTCTGCCTTCACGTGACATCCTCAGGAAGAGTCTAATCAAAGGCCACAGACTTGAATTTTGTCTTGAACTCACTTCACTTTAAAAACTGGAGGCCTTACCTGACCCCACCTCCGGGCATTGTCCCCTGGCTGTCTTCTGGTGACCTCAAGGGAATGCACATTTGTATAGGTGGAGGGTGGAACACTCAAGTGTGTCATCCAGCATCAGGCTCCTTTTTCCTCTTAAACCTCTCTGCCCCATTCATCTGTGCCAC